>NC_067400.1:594567535-594905035 GCF_016432865.1 Antechinus flavipes
TGCACCTAAGAATCCAATCAAACCAATCTAACTGAAAGCATTCATTAAGCACCTACTGTATACTGAGCATTTTGTCTACACTGGGAGAACAAGGACAGGAGTCCTTTGCCCTGGAGGAGCTTGAATTCCAGACACCACCAATAGCAACAAGCATTTATTAAGTACCTAAATTTGCAAAACCCTACACTGGGCATTGGTCACCATTTAGATGACCTGACATGGTCTCCCTGCCCTCAGGGAGCATAACAGGCTAGGAGAAGGATGGCACAGCACAGATGAGGATAATAACATAAGGCTCCATGTCACCTTCATGGCAGCATTGCCTCTCCGGGACTCTCAGATCTTACCTGTCTTACTCTTGAGTGATGGCTAAAATGAACTCCCTCCATGTTCCTGCATAACATTGAATGTCTAGTTCCTGGCACACAGTAGGCACTTAATAAGTGCTGATGGATTGATTGATGTTCCATCCAGCTCTCGAGATTCTGTGATTGAGATTCCATAGGAGTGGCTGAGACTTGGGTCCTGGGGACTAGAACCAGAGCCAGGGCTGTACCGAGAAGGGTGGCTTTATTCTTTGCAGGCTAAATGAAGGAGGAAGCTAAAGAAGTCTGGGGAGGGAGCTGAAAACAACTGAAAACAGCTAAAAACAATCCGAGGGGATTGCCCAAATGAATGCATTTACTTAAAGCTGGAAGGTCTCTCAGAGGCCATTGAGTCCCCTACAAATTAAGTGGTTTGCCGGAGGTCACAGAGGCAATAAATAGTAGAGCTTTGGATTCCATCCCCCATCCTTCAATGTACTGGTACCTCTGAATTGCCCCCAGCCCCTCGGGGAGAGGCTGGAGAACAAAGTGCCTGGGAGGGTTAGAACAAGCAGCCGTTCTGTAGCTCTGGAAAGTTGGCAAAATGCTTTGTGAATTTTATCTTATTTGATTCTCACAACAAGCTTGTGAAGCAGGTGCTGCGATTATTCCCATTTTTAAAATTCGGAATCTGGTGGTGAACTCAGGCTAGAGGGGAGAGGATGCTGAGCACTAAAGATGATGGGGCTCTGAGGTGAAAACCTCAATTCTGCCCTTACCACTTATGTAAACGACTTAGCCTGTCCTTGACTCAGTTTCCCCCTCTAAAATAAGTCCGTCTCGAAGATCCCTTCCAACTCTGCAGCTGAGCCTGTGATTCCTTGCCGTTACGGGCTGGGGTCCATCCTTGTCCTGAGGTCTCTCTCAGCAGGGGTCAGCCCCCACCTCGGCGGGAGTGGCTACTCCGGGCTGGAGCTGGGCGGGGACCCGAACGCCATCAGCTCCCACATTTGGCAGCTGCCAGGAGCCTCCAGACTGCGGGGGAAAGCGCTCGTCTGAGGAGGTGATGAGGGTGTTGTGTTTTTTTCTAAAAATAACCTTGACAAGTGTTCTTTTCTTGTCAGGGACGAGAACAGCCTAGCGGTCTTTGTCAGAGGCACCCCCGCCCCGACGACTGCCATCTCACCTAGCCATCCCTGCCTGCCCCCGCCTCTCCGCCTGGCTGCTGCCATCGTTCCTCCTGCCCCCCCTTAGAATTAGTCGCCACCTTCTCCTTCTTTTCCAATCCCCCCCAAACTCTGGTCTCTGGCCCTCCCTTTCTCCCTTCTCTCTGAAGTGGAAGGTTAGAGGTTCCCGAGACTGGGGGCTCCTCACCCCCCAGTGACCAGGGACATCTTTTGGCTGTCTGGTAAAGCCTAAGGACCCTCCTCAGAATCAGCTTTTTAAACGCATACAATAAAACACAGAAGATTTCAAGGAAAATTAAAGATTCATAAAAATAAAGATGGATTTTTTTTTCCTCACCCAAGTTCATGGATCCACTAAAGCCTGTGAAAGCCCCTTTGGGGAAAGCCTCTCATTTAGCCGGTGATAGGCTCCTTAGTGCCCAATGGGACCTCGGGGGCCATTGGTTCTCGCCCTTTTCATTTTATGGCTGAGGAAGCTCCGGGAAGGAGTGCGGTACCCCAGATTTAGACCTGGAAAAGCCCCTCAGGGATGCCCAGCCCACCGCCCTCGTTTTCAGATGAGAAAAATGAGGCTCAGAGAGGAATGATTTGTCCAAAGGCCCGCCCTTGTGATGGGGCTGGGAGCCAGATCTCCTTGGCTCCCCGTCCGCTGCCTATGCCCAGTTCAGAATGAAGTGGCCCCTTCTTCATCCCCCTCCTGTTCCTGTCCTTTCTGTCCTTTCTTTACTTTTCACAGGAAGCTTTCCCCCAACCCGCCTCTGAATCCGCAGCCTATCAAGGATGGAGGGCCCCCATTAGGTCAGGGCCCCCCTTCCTCTCCCCTCCTCAGCACCCTGATTCCTGCATCTTCAGAACTGGGGTCTGGGTCCCAGCGGCCCGGTCTGAGCAGCAGACACCCGAGGAGAAATGGCAGTCAGGGAAGGGAGGAGGGAAGAGACAGAGAAGGGTGACATCTGTCATGGCCATCAGAGCCAGAGCCCTGCCTTGGGGGCTAAGGGAACCCCCCGAGAAATTGTCCCCAAGGAGGAGCCGGAGCATCTCTGTTCCAGAGCAGCCTGATTAAAACCCAGGACCTAATAAAAAGTGACATTACAGTCCATTAGAAGATAATGGAATCGTTTTTTCCATTTGTTTCTGACCCAGATGGGGCAGTGAGCGGCATTTCACAAGGAGCCGCCCCAGCTGCCTCCTGGCAGGGGTTATTACTGTTATTAATGGGGCCCTGCTTTCTGGGGGCAGCATCTCTGCACAGGTGCATTTATCTCCCGGCTGCTGTGTCCCCCCCAGACACACTCGCGCGGCTCTGAACAGCAAGGACTTCTCTGCAAAGACCCCTGAAGCTTATTCAGGAGCTTGTGTACTGCAGCTTTTCTCAGTGCACACACACACTCACAATCACTCACACACATACACACACAATCACACACAATCTCACATAACCACACACTCACAATCACACACACACAATTACACAATCTTACACACAATCACTCACACACATACACACACTCACAATCACACAATCTCAAAAACTCACACACACACAGACACACAATCACACACACAAAACACACAATCACACACACACTCATATTGCTCCAAGCCACTTTCTCTGCAAAGACCCTTGAAGCTAATTCAGAAGCTAATACTGCAGCTTTTCTCATTCCCCACTACACTCACACACACAGAGTCTCATACTCACATAGACACACAATCACACACACACACACAATCATTCACACACACACGCACTCACAGTCACACACACACTGCTCTGAGCTTGTTTGTCTCTGCAAGATGATGGCAGTGGTGGAGGATGGCTAAGCTCTGATTCCCATTTCTCACCACCAGATCCATCATGACAATGAGCAATGACCCTTCTTGGGGAGGGGGGATGTTCTCTCAGATCTAAAGTACCTGATGCTGTGCCCACCTCTCAGGTGGGTTATGGGAGGCAGAAATAGCCCTGCCTCTGGGGTCAGGAGGGCAGGGCTCATCTCCCATTTCTGACACTGCCAGCATAACCTTGAGGGGATAACAATTTCCTGGGCTGTAGCCTCAGTCTCCTTACCTTGTAAAATGGAAGGGTTGGACTGGTTGGTTCTGAGAAAATAGCTGAAAGGAACAGGGGATTAAGTGCTGGAGTTGCAGAGAACTCACTTTGCAGATGATACTCAGCGAGTCACAGCCTCCCATTGCCTCAGTTTCCTCATGCTAAACAGCATCCTCCTTCCAGGGTTGTTTCAAGGTGACATAGGGAAACCCTTTCAAGATCTAATTCTATTAATACCAACTACCCCCTATCGTTCATTGGAGGCCATTGAGACCACTCCCTTCACTCCACAGAGGAAGAAACTGAGGTACGCGGAGCTTAAGTGACGGCCCCGATAGAGCTGGAGGTGCTCAGGTCCTGGGAGGCCAAATTTGGGATCTTCAGGAGACCGGGCCCCAGACCCCACCCGGGCGTGCTAACCCAGACACTCCTCCACCTTCCTTCCTGATGCCCTTCAAGTAAAGGGTTGGTGAGGTGTAAAAGGAGCTGGAAAAGGAAATGGTGGACCGCTCCAATGTCTCTGCCAAGAAAACCTCTAGTGGGATCATGGAGAGTCCCTTAGAGGTCCCTTAGGCAAACACAAGTGGGATAAAAGGAAAGGATATTTGCAAAGCACTTAGCACGGTGTCTGGTACATGCTTGAGACTTAATAAATTGCCCTAACGATAAAATTGTGATTTAGGGAGAACTCAGAAATAGAAACTTCACTCTAAGTCAGAAAGTCGTGAGTTCAGATCCAGCTTCAGACACTTATTGGCTGTGTGATCCTAGGCAAATCATCTTGCCTCTATTTGGTTCAAAATGGGGATAATAATAGCATCTATCTCCAAGGGTTGATATGAGAATTAAATGAGATATTTGTAAGGTGTTTTGTTATTCTTAAAGACCAGTATAAATCGAACTATTATGGTTCTTGTTATGATAATAATGACAGCGGTGGGATGGTGATGTCTCAAGGAGGATGGTGGGAAGGAGGCACAAGGAGGTATTTCTTTCCTTCCTTAACATCTGGCAGCAGCTCCCAAGTGTCACAGGATGGGAGAAAGTCCTCTGGGTTAGAGAATGTCAGCACGGGGTGAATCAGCTTAGAACCCAGGAGGTCAGAGCTGAGAGGGCCCTTAGAACCCAGGAGGTCAGAGCTGGGAGGGGCCTTAGAACCCAGGATGTCAGAACTGGGAGGGCCCTTAGAACCCAGGAGGTCAGAGCTGGGAGGGCCCTTAGAACCCAGGATGTTGGAACTGGGAGGGCCCTTAGAACCCAGGAGGTCAGAGCTGGGAAGGCCCTTAGAACCCAGGATGTCAGAGCTGGGAGGACCTTAGAACCCAGGAGGTCAGAGCTGGGAGGGCCCTTAGAACTTGGGAGGTCAGAGCTGGGAGGGCCCTTAGAACCCAGGAGGTCAGAGCTGGGAGGACCTAAAGGTCACGAAATGTTCATTCTAAAACCCCTTTGGAGGTGACCCAGTCCAGCTCCCCCACTGTGCTCGGGAGGAAGCTGAGGCCCGGAAAGGAGAGCCAGCGCGTTCTGGGACCCACAGTGAGTTCTTCTCCCCGGGATCCTACTCCATCAAAGGGGGGGAAGAAAGGAACTTCCCGGCCCAAGGTATCCCTGCGCTCTCCTTTAATAACACAGCTCATTAGGCCTCTGACAATGGGATGTGATGGGAAGCAGCCCCTTCTCGGAGCGCTTTGATGGGGCTATTTATCTTCCCAGGCTCCGAGCCTGAGTCTGCAAGGAGCGGCCCCGCTAATCCTGAGATGAGAACCCGGCCGGGGGCAGCCCCTCGCGTCCAGGCTTAGGGGGGGCCTCTCGGCTCTGCCCCAGCACATGTGAGGGCCAGGAACACACACACGCGTGAGTGAGCACACACATGCAGCAGGCGCCTTGAGCCCACGGCACACGCGAGCAGCTTATACGGAAACACACATAAAGCACAAGCGCACACCGAGCACACAACCAGCCCATGGGCACACACGTGTAACCACACACAGGCACACGCACCACACGCGTGCCCACGGATGTCCAAGCACAAGCGCGCGCACACAGGGAGCCCGCGGCACCCGTAAGTGCAGAGCCATTCCCGCAGAAGCACACGCGTGTGATCCCAGGACACACCAGCACCCGCACACGTGTGCACGCCCCCCACACTCACATCGGGGCTCCGCCCGCGTCCGCCCGCCTGGGTTCCCTGCTCCCTCCCTCCCTCTCCTCGGCTCTCCGGCTGCTGCAGTAATAAAGATGGTTTATGCTGCTCCCCGGGACGCAGAGCGCCCGGCTCAGCATCTGCAGCCTCCGGTGCCTCTGACCTTTTCCCGCAGCCCGACACCTCCAGGAGCTCGGGACGGGCCCCTCGGCCTTGCAGAGTCTCCCCCTGCCCCGGACCAGGCCTCCCACCTCCCCAACCCCCCGGGGCAGAGCAGCGGGAGAACGAGTCCGGCGGAGGCAGCTGGGACAGACGGCGGGCGGGGCCGCGGGAGTCCTGGGTCCGAGTCTGCACCGGGCGCCGGGAGCCTCGGACCAGTGTCTTTGGGAACGAATTTCTATCCCTGGAAAAAAGACGCTGGTCAGTGTCCCTTGCACCCACAGGCCTCCGAAGTGAGCTGGAAACGGATTAAAATAGAATAAAAAATGTTCAACAAAATAAAAATAGAATAAAACATAGATAAGAATGCACTTTAAAAGGGATGTGGCCCCACGGGCTGCTCCCACATCGCCCAGAGCGCCTGAGGTTTCTTCTAGTTGGGATTTTCTCCTTCCCTCCCTCCCTGCAGCAGGAAGGGGGCAGACCCTTCCTATCTACTGACTGAGAGCATGGCTTGTTACAAAGAGGGAAGGCTGGCTGGCCTCAGGCCGGGGGACACTTCAGAGGCCCACAGACGGACTCCCCGTGCTCCTCAGCAGGGTCCAGCACTGGCAGTGGCCAACTTCAGCTGCACAAGGGGTGGCACTCAGGCAGGGATGGCACTGGGGAGAGGGATGGCACTAGGGAGGGCGAGGGATGGCACTCAGGCAAGGATGGCACTGGGGAAAGGGATGGCACTAGGGAGGGTGAGGGATGGCACTCAGGCAAGGATGGCACTGGGGAAAGGGATGGCATTTGGGCAGGGATGGCACTGGGGAGGGATGGCACTTGGGCAGGGATGGCACTCAGATAAGGGATGACACTCAGGAGAGGGATGGCACTCAGGCAAGGGATGGCACTCGGGCGAGCAGTGGGGAAATTTTGGCCTCCCTCTCACGCCTCTGACTTCTCGTAAGAAGTTAATAAAATCACAGGCAGCGATGACCCAGAGGACATGATTTACTTGGGCTGGGGAAAAGCTTTCAATAAGGTCCCTCCATAAAAGACCATTAAGGGAAAGAAATAACTACAGGCTAAGGGGCAACTGTTATGGATTCCAGAGTGGTTTAAGCAAGGGAATTAAAGAGGCATTCGGCGCCGAGAGACGTTATTAATAACCACACTGTGCACTTATAAAGGCTTTTCATCTTTGCTCACTTTGCAGGCATTAACTCAAAAGCTCTCAAACCTTTGGTGAGAAAGGAAGGAGATGCTGGTGAAAAGATTCAAGCCATTTTTTAGATAGGGAAACTGAGGCACCAAGGGAGTTGGACTAAATGATTGTCAAAGGCCCTCCTTTTTGATTTAACATTCTGCATTTTGAGATTTCTTTGATGTTCTGAGGACAATCCATGTTTAAAGGACACTCCCAGCTCGACATTCTCTAGTTCCAGAGTTCTTCCTCCTCTGACCGTCTGTGCCCAAAGAGCCTCGAATGCCCAGGCTGACTCAGTTGGGTCCGGCACTCAGGAGTCCCTCACTCTCCCCTACTTAGCTCTTACTCAGATCTCCTTGCAGAAGAGCTATGGATGCTGGGTGAAAGGAGGGTCCAGTTCCCAGAAATGGTCTCCAATTTGTCTCTCGTAGTTGAGCTAATTTTGGGCTTACAGAATCCCAGGTACCTTTTTTTAACCTGGATTCTTGGGGCAGCTATGAAGAGCAGCAGTGGATAGAGCACTGGCCCTGGAGTGGAAAGGCTCTGAGTTCAAATCTAGCCTTAGTCATTGACCAGGTGTGTGATCCTGAGCAAGTCACTTAACCATGATTACCTCTCAAATAATAAGAATACTAATAACTGGGATTCTCATTCTGCCCTTCCAGTATCCTGCAAAGGAAATAGACTACTAGCCACAAATCCATCAATATTTGTATATATAAATTATATATTTATATATGAGTAGCAGTAGTAATAATAATACTAATAACTTGGATTCTCTCTCTATCCTTCCAGTATTCTGCAAAGAAAATAGACTATTAGCTACAAATCCATCTATATTTTGTGTATGTGTGTGTATATATATATAAATCCATCTATATTCCTAGAGATCCATAGAGTCCTCTTCATCCTTTCCAATAGCCCCAACCCAATCATCTTTCCCTTCCTCTAAACTCTTGTAGTTTTTCCTGTCCATATTCTCATTAAAGGATCATACAATTCAGAACTGGAAAGAAATGTCTCACTTTGTAGTTTAAATTTTCATCGCCTCCTGTCTCATCTCTCTAACTAGACTGTATATCTAGTTCATCTACATATTCCCTATAGTGCCCTATACTTTGTAGGTATTCATTGATTGGTGGTTGCTTGATATGAACTTCTCCAGTAGGAACTCACACATCATATATTTAGAAGGGATTTTAGAGTCTATTTAATCCAACTTTTCCTCATCTGGACAAAGGGACAAAGTGGTCAAGCTGATTGTACAAGGTCACATAGGTCAGAGATTTGAACTCAGATCCTTGGACTCCAGAACCGAAGCTCTTTTCTGTAGTGGTAGAAATTTCTCCCGTAGATAAGGGCCTGTGGATACACACTCCAGTGCCCTCTGGGGAGAATTTATACTTAAACAGATTTATGGCTTTACGAAGACAATGTATTTGGAGGCTTTCCAATCAGAGAGGTGTTCTCCCCTTCTCTTCCAAGTCAATTACCTTTCTGAGGTCTCATATCCCAAGAGACTTGGCCCAAATGACCATTTGGGCAAAGGCTGGAAAGTCCCCTCCCCCTGCAGGGAGCTGCCTGCCTAAAAAGGATGAGCCTCCTAAAACGGCTGCATTTATCTTGTCTTATTCCCCCTGAATTTCCCTCTCCTCATGAAATTAGCATTCCCTTTAAATATTTTCACACTCTCAAATCATTCTTTAAATGTGCTTATTAACTGGCAATTGGATTGGTTTTAGTTACTTCACCAAGTCTCATTAATCTCCGCAGAACCCCATTACCTTAACTAAGCCATCTCCTCATTTCTTAGCCTCCAAATGCCCAGGGCAACTCATGCACAACTCAAGCAGGGGCTCGGGGCCTCTGCAGCCGGGCTGGGCAGAAAGCAACAGCCACGGCTGAAACATGGGGGATGAGGGGGAAGATTCCCCGGCACCCCGAGATTGCCTCCTTCCTTGGCCAAAAAAAAAAAAACAACCAACAGGATTTGGAATCATAGAATTATAGATCTGTGCTGTGGAGAGAGCCTAAACCAGGGGCTCTCAAACTGGGGTCAATTCAGAGACTGGGAAGGGATGTGGGGAGGGAGTGGGGAGGAGAAAGTCCACGAACTTGGATGAGGAGAAAAAAAATATATATATATGTATGTATGTATATATACACACGTATGTATGTATGTGTCTTTATTTTCACTAATCTCTAACAGAAATTTAAGATTTCCTTCAATTATGAATAAAAAAATACTCTGAGAAGGGTTCTAGGTTTCACTAGACTGACCTACAGAAAGATTAAGAGCACTCTGGTCCAGTTCGAATTCTTTACTTAGAAAATAGAGCAAAGTCCGGGGGAGCTGTCCAAGGTCACCATAAAGTGGTAGAGCTGGGATTTGAAAACAGGGCCTCTGACTCCAGATCCATCACTCTTCCCACTACTCCACACTAGGGTTGGTGACGTGTCCTGCTTCAGAGGCCCTGGTTTTGAATATTGGCTGACCTGCTTATATCTGAGCCACCTTGACCCAGCCACGGAACCCCTTTAGGCCTGCTCCGGGGCAAGTCAGCCGTTCAGATGACCCCTGAAAGGAGAGATAATAGAATGAATATTCATCTCGTGTTTCTAGGTAACATTTTACTTTACATGGGAAGCAAGGTCTAATCTTCAGAGAAAGAATTGATGAGCAAATCAAAGCATAATTTTTTTTCTTGCTTCCCCTCCCCCTGTTTTGCAACATGACTAATATGGAAATATGTTTTGCATAATTGATATCATATTGCTTTCCTTCTCAACGGGTGAGGGAGGGAGGAGCTAGAGGAAGGGAAAGGATTTGGAACTCAAAATTTTTTTTAATGAATGTTATTAATGAGGTTTTGCAAAGGTGAATGAAAACTATTTGTGCATGTCTTTTGGAAAAATAAAAAGCTATTTTAAAAACATAAATAAATGCTAAAAATGAATGCTAATTACAAATAATATTTTTTTAAAGAAAAAGAAAATGAGGTCTGGAGAAATAGCATGACTTGCCTAAGGTCACACAGGAAATATGTTGCTGAATTAGAAATCAAAACCCTTTAAAATATAAAATAAGACAACTGTACCAGATGGACTGGAATCAATTTCTTGCTTTCAGGATCCCTTGACACTCTCTATTTTTTAATAATTTTTTTCCAATTACATGGGAAAACAATTTTTAACATTCACTTTTTTAAACTTTGAATTCCAAATTCTCCCTGCCCTCTCCCTTCCCTGAGACAGTAAACAATTTGATAAAGTTTATACATGTGCAACATTTTCATTTTCCCTTGTCCTCTTAAAAATTATTGAGGATTCCTCCTCTCTCCTCCAAAGGTTTTTGTTTAGGTGGATTAGATTTAAAAATTATTTATCATATTAGGAATAGCAACTGATAAATTTCTCAAATATTTAGTTATTCATTTTTAAATAATAATGATAAAGTCATTATTCATTAGAAACATATTTTTATGAAAAATAATTACATTTTCCAAACAATAGCAAGAAGAATGATGTTGTTTTATATACTTTTGCAAATCTCTTTAATGTCTGGCTTCAGAGAAGACAGATGAATTAGTATATCTGCTGCTACATTAAGTCTGTAGAGATGTGGGGGTTTTTGGTTGAAGTTTATAAAAAAAATCCAGTTTCTCCCAGATGTTGTTCAGTCAGGCTAACTCTTCCTGAACCTATGGGTATATTGTACCATCACCAGCCATGGGGTTTTCTTGGGAAAGGTAGTAGAATGGTTTCCCACTTCCTTCTCCTCTGGATTAAGGCAAACAGAAGTTAATTGACTGGTACACCATATCTAAGGTTCACATTGAATGCAAGTCTTCTTGATTTGGTGCTCTATCCACTGAGCCACCCAGCTGTCTCATAAAGACCTGTAGTCGAGAAAAGGCAAAATGTTTTTAATAAAACACATAAAACCTTTGTATTATCATAAAAATAATTTTTAACTTTCAGGACCATCTGAAAGAGTTTCAGGGGTCTATAGACCACACTTGGAGAACCACTGTGCTAGATCAGGGTATCTTAACCCTGTTTCATTCACAACCCTTTTCCCCCTGAGAAATGTTTACAGCTAAATAGGTATGTAAAATAGGTACAGAAATCCAACACTTACTGATAATGAATCATAATGTCATGACTCCCCACATTCAGTTACACAGTCCCATATGGGGCTACCCACACTTTAGGAAACTTTGGGATAAATAAGATTATCTTATTAAAGATCATCTTTAAGGTCCCCTGTAGCTCTCAATTCCATGACATTATTGTCTACGAGACCAAAGAGCAGAGGCTTATTTGGGAAGCTCGTCTGAGCCGCTATCCCATTACCAGCTGACCCTCCTTCCCATTCCTACTGGTCCCTAAATGTGTAGGATTACATACAGTTTCTTCTTCACCTGTGAGCCCTTTTGAAACTTTAAGTGCTCCCTATAAATATGAGCTGAGTGTCCATTCCTATCTCAAGGGTGTGTTTGATGGGGTCCATGTCTGTCTTAGACTGGAGCCCCAGCAGAGGAGGGACCCCATTTGGCTAACTCTGTACAGTACCTGATTTACCAAATTGGTGCTTCATTAGGACTACTTGAAGTGGACAGCTCTTTTCCTTTTATGAGTTTCCCTGGCTTTTCCATGGTTGTCTCTTTCTTTCTTTTACTAGTATTTGTAACTGAAGCTAGAATGGAGTGAAGGCTTAAGAAATGCTCATCCACTGACTGCAGTTTAACAACATTTAACAAGCTGGAATGTCTTTTCCAAAGCTAGGAAAGTGTCCCCAAGAAGTCAAGTGCTAAATGGCCCTCCTTCCCAGTCCTCCTCAAGCCCTTGTCAGAACTGATCCCAGAGAGCTAACGTCTCAACTCTGCATTGCTGAGGATCATCTCTCCTGACAACGTGAGACAAGCAGGAGGTACCCAAGCTAACCACAGTCTGACCGAAGGCAATGCCATTCCATCCTTCCTAGCCCAACTCAATTCTGCTCAGTCCAATCCAGTAGGACCCAGTCATGCCCAAATTTGCTCAACCCAGACCAGCCCAAACCCAAACAGATCAGATCAGACCAGACTAGACTGACCCAGTCCGGCTCCCCCCAGCCCAGACTCATCTCCCTCACTGCTAGCAGGGGATAAATCAGTCAGGGGCACAGCACTCCAGCCCTGGCTGTAGAATCAGTGATTTGGTGACTTCCTGATGGGATTCACCAGACAATGACAACCTTTAATGTCCGCTGTGTTATAATCTACTTTATCTTAATACAATCTTTTCTTGCTCAACTCCCCAGAGCCCCAACTGCTATTTTCAATGGAGGGGTTTTTTTTTTATGACTTGATACTGTGATTACTGTCATACTCTTAGTCTTTGTAGAAAGGAAATTAATAAGTTTTTCTTAAGCACTTTGACTGGCCCTGCATACCAATCAAGCCTTGAGCTGGGCTCCCCCCTAAGCCTGATTCAATTATCAGCCTATTCCCCGGTTCTCCCAGATGCTGAGGGTTTTGTGTCTCTGCTGTGGGTGAGGATGACTGGAGGCCCAAAGCTGCAGAAAGACCAGGAGGAGGAGGAGGAGAAAGGATGAATCCTCTCTGCCCAGTGGCTGCAGGCTACCTTTCAGGGATTAAATCTCAGGCCTGAAACTTAGAGATGGCCCAGTCTACTTTTAATTTGCTAAGGAGTGCCCAAGAGGCAATGGCAGTGAGTGAGTAACAAAGCTAGGACTGGGACCCCAGTGGGTGCCCTTTGCAGTACATTGAGCTGGTGATCCAATAGAGACCCGAGTCCATCTTCTGATACTAGCTCTGTGAATCTAGGCAAGTCATTTTCACAGTCTGCCTCAGTTTCCTCATCTATAAAATGAGCTGGAGGAGGAAATAATGAGCCACTCTACTATTTCTGCCAAGAAAACTCCAAATGGGGGAAGGAAGAATCAGAGTTGTTGCAAAAACAATTGGGATGATATTTGTAAAGCACACAGCACAGTGCGTATGTAGTGGTCGCCTATTCTAAGACTCTTGGTGGTTTTATACTCTGAAAATAGGTTTTCATCTGCTCTGCTCATGTGAGAGCCAGAGTCCATCGCCTTTATTTTGGGAGTCAAGTGAGATGGGCTGAGTCCCAGTTCTACCTCCCATCAGCCATATGAGTCCAGACGAGAAGCTTCATTTTTTCTTCTATCCAATGGGGGTAATTATTCCTGCCCTACCAACTTACAAGATCATGGAATCTTAGGCTGAAAGCTGGCGAGAACCTTGGAAGTCATTGTGCCCAATCATCTCATCTTACAGATGAGGAAACCGAAGACCAGACAGGGAAATGACTTGCCCAGATTCAAAGATTGCTGGAAGAAAAGTGCTTTTATGAGCAGCGAAGGAGGAAGTGATTCTGGGAAATGCGGCAGGTGCTGGGAAGTCAGCTCACAGCTCATCTGGGTGGGGTCATGATTGGCTTGGCCATGGTTCAAGACAGTTAGGGATGGTGAATGGGAGAAGAGGGGGAGGGTGTCTTGGATTCAATGTTGGCTTGGGTCTGCCCCAGTAGAATGTTAAGTCAGTCGATCCACAAGCATTTATTAAGCACTTACTGTATTCTGGGGCAAACCCACACAAGCAGATCCAAAAACAGGGACGTGGTAATAATGGCAAAATCACTTCTTAAACATCCACAGGGAAGCAATTAGGAGATGAAGCAGAGACTGTAAGGATGAAGTATGAGTGGGTTGGGGATGGGGGGGTGAAGGTTAGAGAGGGAAGAGCATAGGGAAAAAGACAGACAGCACTGGGTTTAAACCTGGACAAAAGACTGATTGACCATTATTCTTTCTAAGTAAATTAAACTCATTAATCATTGTAATTAGCAATGCTTTGTGTCAAGGATATGCTAATCATTAGATTGGACCATTAACACGCGAGCATATTCTTCTCCTTGGGCCAAGGGACCTCTCCATGCTGACCCTGTTCTGGTACCACTAAGGTTTGTCCAAACCTGGATAAAAGCCCTTCTCTATTTCCTAGGCACTACTAGGAGAAAGCACATTGTATCTCAAGCCAAAAGATACGGATTCAAATTTGAGTTTTGCTGTTTGCTATTTTATGACCTTGAATGGGTCACCTTGAAACTTGACATTAATAACCCTCCAGAACAGACAGTGAAATGTCCCTCACCTTAGAGAATCACTGGTTCACAAAGAGATAATGCTGTATACATTTTTTTATCCTGAACACTATGTTGAACATTTTATGATTAATTTGTTAATTGCTTTTATTATATGGAAGGGAATAATATACACTTATTAAGCACCCACTGCATACCAGGCACTGTGCCAAATGCTTTACAATATCTCATTTGAGCAGCACAACAATCCTGGGAGGTACTTGCTGTTATCATTCCCATTTTACAGATGAGGAAATTGAGACAGATAGAGGGGAAGTGCTTTTCTCAAGGTCACTTGGCTGGTAAATGATTAAGGTTAGCTTTGATCTCTGGTCTTCCCAACTCCAGGCTTGGTGCTCTGCCCACTCAGCTGCCTCTACAAGAGAAGTGTACATCTTTGTAGGAGTTCTATTTCCAGAAATCAAAGGGCATCTATAAAGCACTTTTTTTTCTTTCTTTTCTTTTTCTTTTTTGTGCAAGGCAATTGGGGTTAAGTGACTTGCCCAGGGTCACACAGCCAGGACGTGTTAAGTGTCAGAGGCTGAATTTGAACTCAGATCCTCCTGACTTCAGGGCTGGTACTCTAACCACTGCGCCACCCGGCTGACCCTATAAAGCACTCTATAGAGAAATAAAGGGCTAGGGGACCAGACTTAGCTGGGAGCGTCATGGCCCCGTGGAGAGGCCCATTCCCATGTTGGGTGCTCCCCCTAGTGGACAAATACCAGCCAGCATCAGGGACAGAAAACTTTTCTGTTCATCAGCAGGACTTAAAGAGGGCCTCTGGAAGCATCTTCAGAAAATAATGACATATATTGGATTACTTGCTATCTCGGAGAGGGAGTGGGGGAAAGGGGGAAAACTGGAACACAAGGTTTTGCAAGGGTTAGTGTTGAAAAATTATCCATGCAGATGTTTTGAAAATAAAAAGCTTTAAATTAAAAAAAAAAAAAAAGATGACAGATATCTCCTAGATGTATGGGGTACAAAGATCTTAAAGGAGGGAAAGGGACCTGTGTGTGCAAGAATGTTTGTGGCGGCCCTTTTCGTAGTGGCCAGAAACTGGAAACTGAGTGGATGCCCATCAGCTGGGGGATGGCTGAATAAATTATGGTATGTGAGTGTGATGGAATATTATTGTTCCATAAGAAACAATCAGCAGGATGATTTCAGAGAGGCCTGGAGAGACATACATGAACTGATGCTGAGTGAAATGAGCAGGACCAGGAGATCATTATACACTTCAACAACAATACTACATGATGATCAATTCTGATGGACGTGGTTTTTTCCAACAATGAGATGATTCAGGCTAATTCCAATAGATTTGTGATGGGGAGAGCCATCTACAATCAGAGAGAGAGGACTGTGGGAACTGAGGGTGGATCACAACATAGCACTTTTCACTTTTTTGCTGTTGTTACTTGAATTTTATTTTCTTTCTCATTTTTATTTTTACTTTTTGATCTGATTTTTCTTATCTTGCAGCAAGATAATTGTATACATATGTCTACATATGTTAGATTTAACATGTATTTTACCATGTTTAATATATACTGAATTATCATTTAAGGGAAGGCGTGGGGAGAAGGGGGGAAATTGGAACACAAGGTTTTTCAATGTTGAAAATTATCCTTGCATATGTTTTGAAAAAGAAAATTTCAATTAAAAAAGTTGGTTTTTTTTTTAAGTATGGGATGAGGAAAAGTGTAGCAGTCCTGATAAAGAGCTTGCCACAAGCCTCTCCAAATGCAAGCCCTGTCTGGGAGGGCCTGAGACCTGAGATCTAGGAGCAGGATGGAGTATGAGGGTCTTCCTCCCCCAAATCTCCCTGTACATATGTCGATAAGAATGCGCCATCAGTCCTAGCTAGACCAAGTTTGTGAGAACCAAAATATTCATTACTGTTTTTGTATTTCCCACATCTGGCATGAGGTAGGTATTTAATATGTATTCACTGATTGCCTGGAAAAAGGACAGGCACTGGAGGGGGAGATTCAAGGGAAAAAAAGCTCTAAATAAGAGTCAGAGCATGGGTTCCACCTCACAACCATGGGCAATGGTTTGCCCACATAGAAAATGAAGGGATTGATCTAGGGTAAAAATAGAGGCAAACAAGTGGTATGGTGGATAGAGGGCTAATTATTTGCTATATCCCTCAGTTTCCTCATCTGTAAAATGAGCTACAGAAGGAAATGGCAAACTACTCCAGTATCTTTGCCAAGAAAAGCCCAAACAGGGTCACAGAGTCAGACAACAGAAGTTTCATTAGGAGCTATTCAGGAGCATAATTTGGATGCAAAAATAAATAAATTACCTTTATTTTCACTGATCTTTAATTAAAGTTGATTATTTCCTTTAATTATGAATGTAGGCAGCAAGCAGGATGCTGAGAGGGAACCTTAGCTTCACCAGCACAAAAAAAGGCTAAGGTCCCCTGGCTTAGAATGGTGTCCAGACCACCTAGAGATGTGTGTGTGCCCATCTACTGTGTGATCTTTCCACTGAGCCAGGAGCTCCATGAGAGCAGAGAGCCTCTGCTTTTCCTATGCTCCTAAATAACTCATCACCATAGCCGATGCAAACATTGAGGCACAAAAAGTCTTTTCAAAAATCTGCTCAGACCGTTTAGGAGAGGGCTGATGCTTTTGGTTCTGGGGGCCATGGGGAAAGCAAAAAGATGAAAAAGGGTCTCCAGTTCTTGTCATACGAAGTTCAATAGAAAGAACTGGGAATGATGACCCTGCAGGAGACTTAGAGAGAACAAGTCCCCAAAGGGAAAGGCTGTCACCGGGCAGAGGGATTGGTCACACTCTGTTCTCTGCTAGAAGAACCAAGCCGGGAGGAGGAGTCCCAGGGCAGATTTAGGCTGGACATCTTCACAGCTAGGGCCATTGAAAAGGAGAATGGGCTGCTGCAGAGAAGGTGGCCTCCCTCTTACTGACAGTCTTCAAGGCAAGGCTAGGGGTTCGTTTTTCCGGTGCTTTGTGGAGGGGAGGTTTGTTCAGACATAGATTGCTATGCTCTTTGAAGTCCTTTACAACTCTGAAACTCAGTGATTTTGTGATCTGAGACCTGGGTGGGGAGAGGAAGGTGAAAACCAGGAATACTCAGGAAAGAAAAAAGGATACAAAGAAAGAAGGATGGAAGGGAGGAAAAGAGGAAAGAATGGAAAGGGAAGAAAGGAAGGAGGGAAGAAAGGAAGGAAGGAAGGAAGGAAGGAAGGAAGGAAGGAAGGAAGGAAGGAAGGAAGGAAGGAAGGAAGGAAGGAAGAAGGAAGGAAGGAAGAAAAAAGTAAATAAGGAAAAAAGGAAGGAAGGAAGGAAAGAGGAAGGGAGGGGAAAAGGAAGAAAAAAAGGAAGTGATGGAAAAAGGAAGGAAGGAGGGAAAAAAGAAAGAAAGAAAAGAAGGAAGGAAGGAAAAAAGGAAGGAAGGTATATATTAAGTGCAAAATGCCAGGCACCTCATTATGGATATATTATATAAAAAGCAAAACAGTTCCCTCACTCAAGGACTTTATTATCTAAATGAGGAAGATAATATAAATATAGGAGGAGGAGGAGGGCTAGTTATGAGGATGATGAGTGAAATCATAGGGCAACTGACAATACTTTCTAGGACTATTAGGATTGATTTGATGAGTGCATGACTGGAAAAGTTGGGGAGGAGGAGGGAGGACTAAGGACATATACATATGCCTGATGGGAAAAGCCTGAGAGCATCCTGATAACCTGGAATGGGACAGTATAGTAAACTCTCCCCAGTCAGTGTCAGGTACTGGTCCAAGTCTAGAGAGGAGGGTAGAGAATGGCAGCATAACCAGATGATGGTCAAAGAAAGGGGAGAAAAGTCTGTAAGGTAAAGAAGGGGCCCAGGATGGGAGATACAATAGGACAGGAAACCTCAGGGAAGGGACAATTGGTTTTGTTGCAAAGCCTACCATATCTCCCTCTCTGTGTCTCTTTCCCCTTTCCTTCCTTCCCCCCACACACAATGTACTCATACTGCCCTATTACAGCCTTCACTTGGCTGCTATGCAACTCTAGCACAAGACCTTGCACAATTTTTCTCAGCTTTCTTGTGTATGCTGTTCTCCCCATTAGATTGTAAGCTCCTTGAGGGAAAGGACTGCCTATTTCTTATGTGTAATCCTAGCAGTTAGCACTGTACCTGCCTGGTAAATAGCAGGCACTTAATAAATGTTGAATGAATCAAATTAAGACTTTGCTTTCTTTCCCCATTGAAACTTGGTGTTTTCCTTGTGCTAATTCTTCTTGTTCTTCTATGTTCTTTCTACCTAGCATGTATAGCAGAGAGCACTTAAACATCCAAAGAGAAAAGAGGAAGCTACTTCATCTCTCTTCTTATCTTCTCATATAAGTTTGTTAGCCAGTTAACAAACACTTATTTAGTACATTGTGCTAAGGACTAGGGATACAAAGAAAAGGAGGAAAGTCCCTGCTCTCAATAAGGTTAGAGTTTCAAATGTTTAGGGAACTGAGTCAAATTTATTTTTTTTAAGCCATTCCCCAATTGATAAATTATTTTTAAAAATATGATCTATGGCAAAAGGGCTATAAAATCATACATGTCCTTTGACCTAATAATAGGCATATATTCCAAAAGAGTTTTTTTAAAGGAAAAATCTATATTATAAAATATTTATAGCAACTCTTTTCTCAGGGCAAAGAACTGGAAATTGAAGGGATGTCCATCAATTGAGGAATAGCTGAATAAATTGTGGTATGTGATTAAAGTGGAATAGTATTGTTCTATAAGAAGTGATGAGCAGGATGCTCTCAGGAAAACCTGGAAAGTCCTCCATGAGCTCATGCAAAATGAAATGTATTGTGTACAAAGTAATAGCTATATTGTGGGATGATCAGCTGTGAATGCTGTGAATGACTTTGCTATTCTCAGCAATACAATGATCCAAGACTACTCTGAAAGCCTTATGATAAAAAACACTATCCATAGCCAGAGAAAGAATTTATTATGTCTGAATACAGATTGAAGTATACTTTTTTAAACTTTACTTTTCTTAGAATTTTTTTGGGGGAAGCAGGGATCTATGGTTTTTTTTTTTTTGGTTTTTTTTTTTTACAGTATGACTTTTATAGAAATGTTGTGTATAACTTCACATGTATCTCCTCAATGGAGGGCGGGGGAAGAGAGAGGAAGAGAATATGGAACTCAAAGTTTTAAAAACAAGTGTAAAAAATTGTCTTTAACATGTTTTACATGTTAAAAGTATTTTTTAAAATAAGCTTAGAATCTAATGAGGGAGACAACAAGTAAAGACAAGATATACAGGAGAGGCTGGAGAAAAACACTATTGGAAAGACACATGACAAGTCTGAAAAGCAAAGTCAAGGGAAATGTCTCTTTAGAGCTACCCATCTGAAAATTTATCATTCAATCAAAAAGTGTTGGAGTGCCAGCTGTATACTCCAAGGGCCCTAGACATTCCAATGTAGCATTTCTCGCTGAGAGGCCTCATGGGAAGACCAATGGACTCAGAAAGCCTGAGTTTCAATCCCAACTCTGATGTTTACTAACTGTGTGATCTTGAGCAAATCATTTTCCCTGTGTGAGTTTCGATTTTTCTCCTGTAAAATATGAGGCCATTAATACCTATAATACTTAAATCCCTAGTTCGTGGGATAGGAGTAGAAAACTAGAAACCACTTTAAGATCATGTCATTCAGACATCAGAAATAAGAATACTGATTCCCAACGGAAACACATCATCCCCCTCCCAGTGGTTTCCTCTTCTGCATAACTAGATTTTTTTTTTTGCCTTATAGAGCCCTCAAAAGATTATTCTGTTCATTCTGTAGGGAAAAAATCACCCTTTGGTCCTCTCACTGTGCCTTCCCAATTTCTACCAAATGTCTTTCCCAAAACCTAGCCTCTATCCCACTCATGTTTATAATAATTCCTCTATAACAAGAGGCTAGAGAGATGAAGAAATGAGAGTCTCTTGTGTTCCTTGTGCTAGTTGAATTCACACAGCTCTATACATCAATGAGCCCAGCAACATTTTTGTGAAATAAGTCTTAGTTCAAAAAAAGACAATGATTTGCCCAAGTTCACATAACTAATAGATATCAGGGGTGGGAATTGAAACCAGTTTTTCCTACTCCAAGTCTAGCACTCTATTCACTAGGCAATACCATCTCTTAAGCTGCATATAAACTATTTGTTATTGTTCTCAAATCATTTCAGTCACATCTGACTCTTCATGACCTCATTTGGAATTTTCTTGGCAAAGAAACAGAAGTAGTTTGCCATTTTCTTGTCCAATTAATTTTACAGATGACAAAAGTGAGACAATCAGGGTTAAGTGACTTGCTCAAGCTCACACAGCTAATAAGGGTGTGAAATTAGATTTAAATTCAGGAAGATTAGTCTTTTCTGACTCCAGTCCTGCATTCTATCCACTGTACCACCTAGCTGCCCTATGAAACTACTAATTAGTCTCTAATTGAAAAGAAAAGGTTAGCAACCAGAGGAGAAGAAGCTGCTTAGCTGTGTGGCATGGACCATAAATTTAAAGGAAAGAAAGAATTTAGGGATTGGAATAAGTAAAGGCTACATAATCTTGTGATAACCAAAGGAAAGAAAAATTTCAAGTAGAAAAGGAACAGCATAAACAAAGCCTCAGGTGAGAGAGAGAGAGAGAGAGAGAGAGAGAGAGAGAGAGAGAGAAACAGAAAAAAAAGAGAGAAAAGGAGAGAAAGAAAGAACGAAAGAAAGACCATATTGTATGAGGAATAGTATGGAAACTGGAAGTGAAAGTGCAGTCTAGAGGAAAGCGGGAGCTAAGAATGGCTAGATAGGACTGGAGCACATGGCAAAGGTTTTAAACATCGGGCAATGCTTGGACTCCACCCTGTATGCAAAAAGGAACCACTTAAGAGGCAATAATGGTACAAACGATAGAATACTAAAATGGTGCCCCAAAAAGCCTGAATTAGAATCCTGGAATCTACTAGAGTGATTTTGGGCAAGGCAGCTCTATCAGACAAGCTTTCCTCATTGACAAAATGAGAGGATCAGACTCAATGTCTTGTAAGATCTCTTCCAGTTATAAATATGTTAAAACCTCATCCTGTGGTGTTTTCTGAATGACAAGTGAAGAATATGGGGTGGAGGAAAATGAGTCTGATGTGCAGAATGGAGAAGAATAGGAAAGCTGAGAGTCACTGAGGTCACCTAGAAGTAGACGTCATGACCTAAATCTAAGCATGAGATGAGTCGAGCCTCTGTAAGGATTAAAGCCATGAGAATGAAAAAGAAAGTAAGAAATTTTGAAGAAAGAAATAAGAGAATGATGGTAGAAAAGAGACAGATTAAAAAGCTCTCTGTAGTATTATAAGATAATCAATCAACCAATCAGCAGGCATTTACTTAGCATCTACTAAGTGTCGGTCACTACGGCTAGGCAGAGGATACAAAGGATAAAATTAAACAATTCCTGCCCTCGAGGAGCTAACATTCTAAAGAAAGAAACAAGGATGGAAGTTCATGCAAAACAAATATAAAAAGGAAAGAATTCAATACAAAAATAAATTTAAAACAATGTGACTTGAGAAGGAAATCATTAGCTTTATTTATTATGTGTTAAAGACTGTGCAAAGCACTGGAGAAAAAGAGAGAGAGAGAGAGAGAGAGAGAGAGAAAGAGAGAAGAAGAAGAAGAAGAAGAAGAAGAAGAAGAAGAAGAAGAAGAAGAGAAGAAGAAGAAGAAGAAGAAGAAGAAGAAAAGAAGAAGAAGAAGAAGAAGAAGAAGAAGAAGAAGAAGAAAAGAGAAAGAAAGAAAGCAAAAAGGAGAGAAAGAGAGAGGGGGAGGAAAAAAGGAAGAAAGAAAAAAGAAAGAAAGAAAGAAAGAAAGAAAGAAAGAAAGAAAGAAAGAAAAGAAAGAAAGAAAGAAAGAAAGAAAGAAAAGGAGAGAAAGAGAGAGGAAGGAAGGAAGGAAGAAAAGAAAGAAAGAAAAAAGAAAGAAAGAAAGAAAGAAAGAAAAAAGAAAGAAAAAAGAAAGAAAGAAAGAAAGAAGAAAGAAAGAAAGAAAGAAAGAAAGAAAGGAAGGAAGAAGGAAGGAAGGAAGGAAGGAAGGAAGGAAGGAAGGAAAGAAGGAAGAGAGAAAGAATCCCTGCCCTCAAGGAGCTTACATTCTATTGTATTACATATACAAGTGTGTGTATATGTATGTGACTGTATATTTATATATACATGATAAATATAAAGAGAACAAATATAAATAAATACCCAGGAGTTAACTGTAAGACAGTTTGGCAGTAGTTTGAAAGAGTAAAGGACTTCAGGGTCTTTAGCCTGAGAAATCATAGAAATTAAATAGTCAGGAAAAGGAGCTAGAGCTAATCCATCAATGATCTCCCTCGGCATTAGCCCCTGGGACTTCCCCCCAAAGATTCTCCTCATTTGTTTATTTGAGGACAGAGAAGATAAAGAAACCAGAATGAAAAGCATGTCTCCTTCTCCTCTCTCCAGGCTCCCATTTTTTTTTGTCCCAAAGACAGCTTCCAAGGAGTTATCTCTTCCCCTCTCCTCACCCCAATCCCCATCACCCCTGGTGATGTATAAGCAGCAAGAGGACAGAAGCAAGACATTTATTGGGACCACCTTTCCAAAGGGCTTCTTAATAGAAGATAGTGCTATTTGCTTTACTTTCCTAGTGAGTGCTGGCTCACGAGCATCCCCTCTAAATCCTTTCATTGCATTTTTAATGTGTTCTCCCTGTAATGGAGCAGCTGCTCCATTCCCATTGGAGGGCAGGAACAAGAACAGGGGGAAAAAACATACTCCAGAGCTCCGTGAGCTTCCTGGAAAGCCCATAAAGAAGCTTGGTACATTTCTCTAATTTTCAGAGATGATGATTTATGGAAGCGTCCATCCCCCAGCCTAAATCTACTTCCTAGGACTTAAGCCATCATTGATGTAAAACTAATGAAAGGTTTATGAGTTACTGAGCTCCAGATACTATTGATAAACTCCCTTTCATGCGGCTGTTACATCTCATCATCCTTGCAGCCGTTATGTATCTTTGAAGCATGGAGGGAACCTCAAAGGTGGATCATTTTAATATCTCCCTTCTGAAGATTAACGTCTGGTTAGGCTGCCTCTTCAGGTACATCTCTTCTCTCTGCCAACCCCTTCAAAAAGCATCATTTCAAGAAAGAGGGGAGGGAAAGAACCTTGAATCTCTCCAAATTTGGCTAAGAAAACCTTCCAGACCTTGGGAGGTAAATACAGTCCATCTCTCTGCTCTGCCTCCAGGTAGGACTGAACTTGAAGCATCCTGTAAATTCATCCCCACCCCCTTTCTTGAATATACCAGAGAAAAAAAATCATTCTGCCTCCATCAGTGTTGAATTCTGGGGCTTCCTGACCCAGCCTCCGGTCTCTCCCTGCTGCAGTCCATCTCCCACAGAGCCGCCAAAATGATTTTTCCTCAAACACAATATCATCCCCACATCCTATCCCCATTCCTTCCACCCCAACTCAATAAACCCCAGTGGTTCCCTATTATCTCTTGGATCACAGATTTAGAACTAGAAGGGATATTAATCAAAGACCATCAGGCCCAACTTTTCCCCATTTATAGTCATATACACACTCCTCTCTCTAGCATTGAAAGCACTGTACAAAGTGGTCCCTTCCTTCCTTCCATTTCACTCTTCTTCCGCAGCCCTCTATGTGCTGGACCAATCCAGCCGCACTGGCTTCCTGGAGGCTCATCACACACCATGTTCCATCTCAATATGCCCAGAATGCCCACCCTCCTTACCTCTTGAACCCCTGGCTTCCTTCAAAGCTCAGCTCAGACACCACCTTTGACATCCTGACTCCCACGCCTAGCCCCTAGCATCCAAAATAACCTTGTATTCATTTTGGATGTAGTCTCTGTATGTGTATTGATTGTGTATTGTCTCCTTTGTTAGAATTAATATGTGCTCTTTGAGGGCAGACACTGGTTACCCCCTTTTGTCTTTGAATATCCAGTGCTTAGCACACAGTAGGCACTTAATAGGGTATAATGGATAGGATGCTGGATATGGAGCCAGAAAGACCTGCGTTCAAATCTGGCTTCAGATCCTTACTAACTGTGTGACCTTGAGCAAATCACTTAATGAAGTTTGCTTCAGTTTCCTCATCTGTAAAATGAGCTAGAAAGGAAAATAGCAAATCATTCCAGTATCTTTGGCCCAGAAATCCCAATTGGGGTCATGAAGAGTCAAACATTGTTTATTGATTGACACTCTATTTTTGGTTCAGTTCCTCTCATACTGTGTTCTTCCTGGTGTCTAACATGAATCTTTTATTACGTGCCTAAGAGGTTCCCAGTGAGAGGAAAAGAGAAGATAGGAAATGAAAGGAGAGATGAGGAGAGGAGAGGGGAGGGAGGGGAGGAAAAGAAAGAAGAGAAGAGGGGAGAAGAAGGGAAGGGAGGAAAAGAAAGGAGAGAGGAGGGAAGGAAAGGAAAGAGGAGAAGGGAAGAAAAGGAAAGGAGAGAGGTGGGGAGAAGAAGGAAGGAGAGGAGCGGAGAGAGGAGGAGAGAGAAGGGAAGGGGAAGAGAGAAGAGTGGAGAAAAGGAAGAAAAAAGAAGAAAAGAGGAGAAGAGAAGAGAAAAGAAAAGAAGAGAAACCTCAAGAAGCTTACATAGCTTATATTCTATTGAGGGAACAAGTATAAATATCTTTGAAAAGTATCAGGGGTATAACTTGCTGGTGTGGGAAGGGCCAGACAAGCAGAGTTGGGGGGTATTTGCTTTTCCCACTTGGATGGTACCTAAATCATTCTTTCTAGAGCAGTGCCTCTGGGGGGAAAAGTGTAGTAATGATCATATGGGGTACAAGGAAAAGCGTGTTGACTCTGAACTCCAAGGTCCTGAGTTCAAATTTTACCTCTCACTTTTATTATCTGGGTGACCTTGGCTGCCCCTGTGTCATCTATAAAAGCAAGAGGATTGGGGTTCTTTCCAGCTCAAGAACCTTGATCCAGCCGTGTGACTTCTATATGCCACATATAGAAGGGCCTTTAGGCATCTCTGCCACCAAGCAGAGCTCCCCTGGGGGGTGCCAAAAACAGCCAAGGGGCATTCCTACCCCGCAGCCCACAGACCCAGACCTGGACCAGCAAGGTTCCGAGCAGGGACTGGTTGGGCCACTGGCTAAGAGTCACGCATCTGTCAGACTTGTCTGATAGAGAGATCTCCTGCTGCATCAGAGAGAGGCTCTGCAGAGCATGGGGGTGTTTGAGACTTTTAGATTTTAATCTATTTCCTCTTTAATCTTTTTTTCTTGTCTGTCTTTGGCTCATGGGTTTTTGCATGCACTGCAGAGTTTCCAGTGATAAGCCCACAACCAGGAGTGGTAAATCTCCCCTGTTCTCCTCCACTGACAAGAGCAGAATAGAAAATCGTCTGAGTGAGAAGGCAAATCATGGCTTGACTTCAAGGAACATGATGTTTTAAGGGACTTATTTATAAGGGATGGAGGAGAATCACCCTCACCATCCGTATTTGGGTCAGCCCCACAAAAATCAAACACAGTATAGATCCTGACATTCTTAATCTCTTTAGGTCACTGACCCCCTTTGGCAGCTGTGGACCTCTTCTTATAGTAATTTTTTTTAAAGCAATCAGGATTAAGTGACTTGCCCAGGGTCACACAGCTAGTAAGTGTCTGAGGTCCTCAGGTCCTCCTGGCTCCAGGATTGCTACTCTATCACTACATTGCCTAGCTACCCCAAGAGTAATATTTTATGTGCATAAAAATGCATACAATTAAGAAGGAAAGAAATTATATTGAAATTCGGTTATAAATTTTTTTTAAGTTCATGGATGCCAAGTAAAGAGCCCCTGCCCCACCCAAACCTAAAGATAGCTGGACATATCTCCCAAAGGGCAAGACACTAAAGACAAGTGTCCAGGAACCCAGGTTGCTGCTTCTGCCTCCTCCTTGGGGAAAGGACAAATCTCTCACTCCTACACAAGGCCTATGAGTAAAAGCCCCGCTGCTCCTCCCCATGTCACAGTGGAAACTTTCAATAATCCTATAGACCAAACAGTTTCCACCACTCTGCCCCACCCCCAACAAAAATAAAAATTCCTGCAGAGAAATGAGGAACTTTCCCTCATTGCTGTTCCATGAATCATTGCCTTAGCGCCATGAAGTTGGAGGCTGGATAAATGAGCCTGGGCTTGGAGGAGGAGAAACTCTGTAGAGGAAAGCAACCTGCCTTCTCCTTTGCAGTGGGCAGCACCTTGGAGAGTAGCTCAGCATTTGTGATTGTGCAGAGGAAAGCACAGGGGTAGGGTAAGTGTATGGCAGTGATGAGCCAGCTGGTCAAGGAGACATCCCCTTCATACTGAGTAGGTAAGCAGTGACTCATTCCTTGTAGATCTCCCCCCAGAATCCCTTCCCCAAGGTTCAGAGGATCCCTAGTCTCCTCGAAAAGCTCCAGGGTCAGATCCCACACACATAAACACACACATTCACATGTATGCAGGCAGAGGAGGAGGGGAAGAGGGAAAATTAGGAAGAGGGAGAAGGAAAAGGAGATTGGGGGGAGAGGGAGAGAGAAGGAAAAGGAGAGAGGGGAGGAAGAGAGAAGGGAAAGAAGAGGGAAAGGGAAAGGGAAAGGGAGAGAGAGAGAGAGAGAGAGAGAGAGAGAGAGAGAGAGAGAGAGAGAGAGAGAGAAAGAGAGAGAGAGAGAGAGAGAGAGAAAGAGAGAGAATATACCTCTCAGTCTCCTCAGAGATTTCCAGAAAACCTCCCAACCCACCACAATACTGAAGAAAATCCTCTTCCATCACCACTGCAAGCTCTCAGCCTTCTCAGATATTCCCAGCAAGTCTATGCAGACCCATGATACATGCATCCCTCACCATTCTCCCTGCCAAACCGATTCCTCAATTCTTCCAGGGTCGGCTGGACCCTGCTACTCAGTGCTGACCTGGTGAAGTTGGGCAGCTCATGTGACCTCTCTGGGCTTCCGTCTCCCCTGCAAGCTGAGAGGGTTTCATTTGCTGACTTCTGAGGCTCCTAACTTTTAACAGTCTATGATCTGGACCCATCCACTGGATTGTTTCACCTGGAGAAAAAAAGGTTGGGGCGAAGGGAGGATGTGGCTGATATTTCCAATATCTGCCATGGGGAAGGTACATTAGGTTTAATCTGCTTGGCCCTAGGGGGCAGAGCTAAGAGCCCTGGCTGAAAGCTGCCAAGTTTAGGCTCAACGTAGAGAAAAATGAGAGCTATTGTTATTTAGACTGCTCAAAAGTGGGGTGGTCTGCCCTCGCTCTCCCAGGACCCAAGTCAGACATCTAGAGCTGGCAGGATTTCAGAGGCTAATCCCCTTATTATAATGATAAAGAAACTGAGGCTCCAACAAGTAAATGCAGCTGGCTAGAATCAGTCGGGGTCTTCCTGACCCTTAATCCAGCTGGGGGTCTGATATGCCCTGCTACCCATCAGCAGAGTGCTATCATTGCCAGGGTATTCTAGGCAGGGGTCAGACCTCAATTACAGGCTAGACTGAATGATCTCTGAGCTTCCCCCAACCTTTAAAACCAATGAGAACCTAGAGCTAGAAATGAGGAGATCTCCTTGTTTTAAAAAGAAAGCAACTGAGGGGAAGGGGCTTGTACCAACATGTGTGCCCCTTCCCCATGGGTCACTGTGCTACCCACTTAATCCACTAAGTGCTAACAGTTATATAACATTTTAAGTTTTGAAAAAAAAAAAGCTTTACTATGCTATCTCATTTGAGCTTCACAAAAACTCTGGGAGGTAATAAAAACAAGTGTGGTTGTTGACAACAACCGTGATAATAACTACCATTTATATAGTGCCTACTATGTGCCCAGCACCGTGTTAATCAATGTACTACTATTATCTCAGTTGATCCTCAAAACAACTCCACAAGGTAAGTGCTATTATTAACCCCATTTTCCAGATGAGGAAACTAAAGCTAAGACTCTTCCCCAAGTCCCACAGCTAAGTATGTCTGTGGCAAGATTTACACTCGAGAATTCCTAAATCCAAATCCAGCACTCTACCATAGTCTAGCTGCCAAGAAGACTTTCCGTCCCCTTCCAGGCTAATTCTGTCACTCAATCAACAACCGACATTTATTTATTAAGCACTTACTGCATGCCAGGCACTGTGCTAAGTGCTAGAAATACAAATACACAGCCTGTGCCCTCAGAGAGCTTACGTCCCAGGGGGAGAAGACAGCACATTACAATGGAGCAGAATGGGGTTGGGGGATGGAGAGGGAGGTGGTAGAGAAAGTCCAGGGCAGCCTGGAGAGGAGTGAAGACTGAGCTGGTTTGAGCACCCCCTCTGCAGAGAGGAGAGAGGAACTGTTCACTCAGGAGAGGTACTTCTCGTCAAAGAGAAGACTATTAAAAATAAAATAAAATAAAAAGAGAAGGCTGCTTCTTATTTCCACATGAGCAGGAAAGGAGCTTAGAAGGTATCCAGGGCAAACTTTACAAAAAGTGGAAACAGAGTCCCCAAAAAGGATTTCCAAGGTCACACAGCTGGCCAGTGCCACGGCTGGAAGAAGACCCCAGGTCCACTAGCCATTCACCCAGTGCTCTCATCTGCATTTATACCCCGGCTTGGCCAGCATGGCAGTTGGTGAGCAGAGTGAGGAGAGAGAAACACACAGTGTGGAGTTCTCCAGCTACTGGGGATAGCCCAGGCCATTGTCTGCCGTAGGGGAAGTCCTGCAGAGAAGGAAGAACTGCTGGCTGTCAGAGGCTCTGGGAGGCAGGTGCTCTGATTTTATGGATGGCTTGGGGTTTAATAACCCATCCATTCCCACGATACTACACTGGCCAGTTAAGTGCCTTTGAGGAAGACGCAGCAGGTAGAAAGGAGCTGGTTCTGGCTGGAAATTGGCAGGACACTGTCATAAACCGAGTAGAAAGGGGTGAGAGCATCCCTCAGATGACTCCCCCCAGGTAGGCTCCTATTTTGTTAATCTATAAGATCCCAAGCTGGGTGCCAGAGGGGATAAAGCTCTCCGAGCCAGTATTCCCAAGCACGGGCACCTCAGGTAGCTCTCACTTTACCTCCACTTTTCTTAAGGTTAGTGCTGAGGAGACAGCCCACTGTGGGATATGTCAGTTCTAGCCAGGCTCACGTTGGTGGCCAGGAACGTAGGAGGAGAGTACCGTGAAAGGCAAGTTGCCCGTGCTTGTTCAGGTCCCCAGCCCCATATCTGTCTGGCAAGGGTCTGAGTCAGCCTAGTCCTTGCCTGTCCCTCCGGATCTGCAAGCTGTAATTGGAATTCTAAGCAGCACCTGAAGACAATTTTATCACACTCTGTATAATGTGTAAATACCATTAAGTTAGACAGATTTTCTCATTAATTCTCGGTCCCAGTGACAGACCAGGAATTAACACAATTGATTTTCCAGTCCCTACTCATTATCAATCATCCCCCAGAACTTAGTCACATTTCATCTGTTCCATCTGGGCCCCAACATCTATTTGGAGGCTTCAACATATATTAAACTAATAAAGAGCAATGGGCAACTGCTTTGTCAGCCCCTGGCAACTCCAGAAATTCTGGCCTGAAATGTGATAAAGAAGATTGCTGGGTAGAAAATCCTAAACAAAGCTTTGGGCAGAGAAGCTTTCTTTTCTCTTCATGAGCCCCAGATCCAGGATGCTGGAACTACCCAATGTGTGCTTGGGAAAGGCAGGGCCTCTAACCAATCAGAAGATGAGCTACCTGGTCTTCTTCCAATTAGCATCTGTCTTTTCAATTCTCCCAGCAAAGAGCTTTCAAGGAGAGCCCATTTCCTTTGGGGTCTTGGTCAACAAGACTGGGAAAGATAGTCCTAATAGCCATAGATCATTTCTCTGTACTAATGCGAGAGGGATGGGGAGAAACCCAGTGAGGAATTTTGACAAGTTCTCTATTTCAGTTTGATCTCTTTCAACCACCCAGAATGTTCCTGAGCCATTTCTGCTTAAGACAGGTCAGTGTGTACTCAGGGACTGCTAACTGATCTCAATATTAGCCTGAACAAACAAAATGAGGATAGTAAGTTCTCTGCAAATTTATACACATATACACATATATGTAAAGAATATATCACATATTCAAACATAAATTATTTTGGGATTATCTATCTTTTAGATATCTATGTCATTAACATAGATAATTCCAGATTAATTATTAGAAACAATCACAAGGCATGGATTGTATGTCAATATAAGATTATGGGATGGTGAACAAATGAATGAATGAAAAAGCATTGCTTTGTTTGCTATAGCCAAACTTTGTGCTAGACTCCTGGGATTCAGAACAGAGAGGAAAGGAGAAGAGAGGAGAGGAGAGGAGAGGAGAGGAGAGGAGAGGAGAGGAGAGAGTCCCAACTCTCAAAAAGCTTGCTTGCATTCTAACAGGGGAAGGATGTAAGAGGGATGGCCCAGGAGAGATGGTAAGTAGACCAACAGGGGAGTGGATTAACACACACTTTCTAGTCCTAGTGCTGTTCCAGAACTGGAAAGAGGGGAGAAGGAACAAGGGAAGAAAAATAAAGGTAATTGGTGAGATGTCAGATGACAATGTAAGATGCATCTGGAACAGCCCCCATTTAGTGGACCATGGACCATGTTAGGCACTGACCAGTCAGTGAGAGCTGCTACTGCATCTAAGAGGTGCCCTAGTGCATAGAGCACCAGGTCTGGACTCAGGAGGACTCCTCCTCAAGTTCAAATCTAACCTCAGATACTTACTAGATGAGTGATCCTAGGCAAGTCACTTATCCCATTTGCCTCAGTTTCTTCATCTGTAAAATAAGGTGGAGAAGGAAATGGCAAACTACTTCAGTATCTTTGCCAAGAAAACCCCCAAAGGGAATCACAGGGCAGACATTTCGGACATCTTAGCAGAAGCAACATCTTGGAATAGAAGAAAGACCACTGAGTTTAGTCTGAGAACCTAGGTTATGTTTCTGGCTCTACCATTTATCACCTGAGTGACATTAGGCAAATTACTTTGGTTCACTTGAGCCTCAAGCTTCTTCATCTGTGAAATGGGGATATTTGCAATAAATAGCACTGAACTTGGAGTCAAGAGATTTGGATTTGAATCTCATCCCAATTACCACATGACCATAAGTAAATCACTTAAGTCCTGTGAATCTCAGTTTTACTATCTGTAAAATGGGGTCAATAATGTCATATCTATCTCAGCACCATAGTAAGGAAAGCTCTTTACAAGCTATAAATACATGTAGACATGAATTATTACTAATAACATTAAAACTATATAGATGGTGAATATCTCATCATCAAGAGGAAACATGAGCAACTACTGTGTCCTAGATATTGGGAATACAAGTAGGTGGAAGGTGTAGTCCCTGCCTTCATGGGGCTGTCTGTCCAGAAGGTCCTGTTAGAAGTAGGCAGTTGGTCTGCGTGATCTCTCTGTTCTATTCTAAGGATCTATCCTTCTTCTCAGAGACTAAAATCCTTCGTTGCTTTTACATCAACTCTGAGGCATTATTGTTGTTATTTGTCCTTCATTCTCTAAGAGGCCCATAACTCAGTAAAATGATGCTGTGACATTCAAGTGAATTGTACTTAAGTGAGGGAGGGCTGGGCAAGGTCACTAGTCTTACTTTCTCCTCTGGAGCCATCTGGGCCCAGTGGCAAGATACAGATCAGGACTGGAGATGAAAGGAATGGAAAAAAAGTGATGATGATACTGATGATGATGATGATGGTTAAGATGATATTTACACAGCACCTATTATGTGCCAAGAACTATGTTAAGTTCTTTCCAATTATTATCTCACTTGGTCTTCACAAAAACTCTGGGAGAAAATGCTGCTATTATCCAGATTTTACAGAGGAGGAAATTGAGGCAAATAGAGTTTAAGTGATTTGTCCAGGATCATTAAGGGACTGCCCAGCAGCAGTCCCTGCTATATATGCGTTGTCATTTTGGGCAAATTTAATTGTCAGAAAGTTTCTCCTCTATCCAAACTAAGCCAGTTTTTTTGCCACTGACTCCCATGGTTCCTGATTCTGCCCTTGGGACTCAGATAGAATGGGTCTAATCCCTTTTTCACATCAAGACTTGAAAGCACTTGAGCATTTCTCCCCCACTCCTGAATCTTCTTCAGGGTAAATGTTTCCAGCTCCTTCAACCAATCCTTAGGAAAGGAGATAAATTCAACCACCTCTAAGGTTCCATAATCCTCCTTAAGAGGTCAGAGAAAGCAACATTTTTGCTGTTTCCCCCTACTCTTCTTTCTCCAAGAGAAAGCTGGTCCCCAGGCCCTTTGCCCAGATATTTTCCCAGTCACCTCATCAGCAAGGAGTTCAATCAAATCTCTTAGACTCGGGGAGCACGTCCTCCTCCAGCAAGCCTTTCCTGAACCCCTTAGTGCTCTCTGCCTTCCCCAATTAAGTATCTGGTATTCACATATCTGCCCATCGTGGATCCCCTGGGTAGTAATTAAGCTCCTTGAAGGTGAAAACCGAGTTCCTATTTTGTCCACGAGTCCGCAGCACCTCACACTTAGTCGGGGCTTTAAAAGTCTCTGTTGAATTAAATTAAATGCTGCCGTTGCTGAGACAGATGGGAAATGGCTCTGGGCTGCAGAGGGGAAGGCATGGAGTGTGGGGGGAGGAGGGAAAGGGGGGCTGCGGAGGCAGATTCGGAGGCTGGGGCTGCAGCGGAAGGAGTCCGTGGTGGAGGAGCCAGAACCTTGACCTAGAAGCCCAAACTTCACCCAATTCCTTCCTATTCAGGAAGCCCTTGCAGCGGATTTCCAGCTAGAATTATTGCCAGATAATAATAACAATCTTTATGGAAGTCATTTAAAGATTAATTCTAATCTGCTTTATTAAGTGACGTTTCCAAAGTTCCAGTATATGGAGGGAAGATGAGCTGCGAATATTAAGCACCGGGAGGTTAGTGGTGAAGGATGTGCCCTGTGGCTGCCCACCGCCCCAGTTCATTAATCTTCCCGGGCCCAGGGTCTCCTGGGATCCGTTCTCCTCTCTACCCCTCTTCCCTTCTCCCACGCATGAAAGGGCTCCTCTCCTATGTGCACTTAGGAGCCATCCGACCAATTGAAAATTGGTTTTCTCTGCCCGGGGAAGCCTCAGTTTAGGGGAGGAAACGGCCCCCAGAGAGACCACCAGTTGAGAACTAGGCAAGCCAGAGAATAGGCGCCCCGTGCGCCATGGTGCTGGCGGTCCTGCCCTCCGTGGGGCTGGGATGGGGACGCGACGCCTAGTGGAAGGCGACTTTAGGGTTCTCCTGCATTGTTATTCCACCCCTATCCGCAGTCATCCGGGGACATTTCTCCAGGAATCTAGAAGGAACAGCACCCCATGGGGCAAGGGAGTCAGGATTCTCTAAATGCTGATGGGGGGGAGGGAAAGGGGAATACAAGAGGGTCAGGGAGAAGGGAGGGGAGTCAGAGAAAGGGGGACTGGACCGCTCAGGGACGCTGAGAGAGGGAACTGAGGCCAGTGACAGCTTGTCCAGGCGGCAAGGGGACTTGGGGGCATCAGTCATCCTCGGACTGGCCAGGTGTGCCCCTGCAGCTGGGGAAGTGACCAGCACACGATCGGCTCTCCCGCAGATTATGTTACAATCAGCGGCTCCTCGCTAGTTTGCATTTATTTTCACCCAGGGAGCCATCTGCAGGTTCCACAATCAGCCCATCCTCCCGGCTCTCTCTTTTCTTATGTTCCCCATGGGTCCCGGGGGCTGGCTCTGAGGGAGTATTGTGGCCGAGCCGGCCCCGCTTCTGGGGATCTCCTGGCTTCTGTTACTTCCCAGCCTGACCTTCCCCCCTCTTCTTTTGGCTGAAATCCAGGGGAAGGCGCGCTGCCCTCGCGTCAGCACCGGCTGCCCCCAAGGGAGGGCCGGGGGAAGGAGCGGCCGCAGGAGAAAGCTTTGGGCGGGGCCGCGGCCGATCTGGCTCCGCTGCTGGCGGGGACCTCTGGGACCGCAGTGCAGGGGAGAGTTTGTAAGAGGGCGCGTCCGGGGATGTCTGAACCTAAGGACCACGTCTGTCTGGGAGCGCGGGGCTACTGGGGGCTGCTCAAGGCTGGGAGCAAGCCTGTGCCGCCTAGGCAGCTAGGACCGAGCGCTGAGCGGACCTTGAAGTCCGGACTTTTGAGTTCAAATCTTTCCTCAGATGTGTCCTAGCTGTGTAATCTTGACCAAGTCCGTTCACAAAAAACAGGAAAGGAAACTCTGGAAAAACTTATCTCTTCCTCCCTTTCTCCCTCCCCCCCCTTTCCTCCCACCTTTCTTCCTTCCTTCTTTCCTTCCTTCCTTCCCTCTCTCTTTCTTCCCTCCCTCCTTCCTTCCTTCCTTTCTCCTCCCTCCTTCCTTCCTTCCCTCCTTCCTTCTTTCCTTCCTTCGTTTCTTCCTTCCTTCCTTCCTTCCTTCCTTCCTTTCCTCTTTCTCTCCTTTCTTCCTTCCTTCCCTGCTTCCCTCCTTCCTTCTCTCTCCTTCCCTTTCTCCCTCCCTCTTTCTTTCCTTCCTTCCCTCCCTTTCTCCCTTCCTTCCTTCTTTTCCTCCTTCCCTCATTCCTTCTTTCCCTCCTTCCCTCCCTCCCTCCCTCCTTTTCTCCCTTTCCTCCTCTCCTTCCTTCCTTCTCTTCCTCTTCTTTCTCTCCTTCATTCTCTCCCTTCCCTCCTTCTTTTTCTTCTTCCTTCCTTCCCTCCTTCATTCTCTCCCTTTCCTCCTTTTCCTCCTTCCCTCATTCCTTCTTTCCCTCCTTCCTTCTCTTTTTCCCCTCCCTTCCTTCTCTTTCCTCCCTTCCTCCCTCTCTCCCCTTTCCTCTTTCCCTTCCTCCTTTTCTCCCTCCCTCTCTTCCTTCTTCCCTTTCTTCATCCATCCCTCCCTTCCTTTCTTCCTTCCTTCATTTCTCTTTCCCTCCCTTTCTTCCTTCCTTCTTTCCTTCCTTCCTTCCTTTCTCCTTCCCCTTCCTTTCTTCCTGTAACATGATCATTGGCAGATACCTTTACAGGTATACAGATACAGATATAATACATATTTGTGTTTACATATATAGATAATACTGTTATAGGAGAAATGTCTCTTCCCTGAGTTCATATGGTGAGTAGCTACTGCCAAATTAACACACACACACACACACACACACACACACACACACACACACACACACTCTGTGTGTCTCTCTTTCTCTAACACAGAAATTGTAGGCAAAAACCTAGGGCTTTGGATTTTTTGCTTTTTTATTATGTGCATGCACACGTCTAGGCCACAGAGAAAACCTGAACAATCATGAAGAATTTTACAAGACTTCTTATAAGCAAAATTACATCAGCATGACAGAGAAATAATTCTTTTACATACTGCAATCTTGCACATTCCTCTTAGACCATAAAAGTTAAAGAGAAGATAGATAGACCCATAATCTCACAGTTCCTTCAATCTCATAAAAGTTGAATAAGTTTAAACAAAATCTCATATATCCCCTATGGAAATAAATCTCATCAAACAAACTCAATAGGTAAACTAAGTCAGGATATAGAGTAAGTTACACTTACATGATTCAAGACTGATTGAGAGGAAGGATTTACATGCTACCAAGCAATCAGGGACAGTTGAGATTCTCCTGTTGGCTTTTGATTTAAGGAATACTTAAGGTTTTCAAGTAAATTTTTATATCCCAGGAACAAGTTTTGGTCAAATGAGGTTAATATTAAAACAGACTTTTAGCCAAAATTTGTTAGAGGAGTGGCTCTGAGCCCTGAATAATAAAAGGACATCAAAATGCACCACATACAAGGTAATTTTAGGAAAAAGGCACTAGCTGAGGGGCTGGAAGGGGGATGAAAAAAATTCATTTAAAAAGTGACATTTGAATTGAGAACTGAAAGAAATTAGGTATTCTGAGAAAATGAGGAGCCAGGCAAAGGTACTCTAGAGAAGGAAGATATAGAACATCCCTCCCTCATCCCTTTTTCCTTCCTTCTTTACTCTCTCCCTTCCTTCCTTCTCTTTCCTTCCTTTCTTCCTTATTTTCTTCTTTCCTTCCTTCCTTCCTTCTCTCCCTTCTACTTTCCCTTTCTACAGTTTCTCTTTCCTTTCTTCCAGTGCAATATTTATTGTGTCTACTCGATGCCAAAAACCATTAGATGCTGAAATGTAAATGAAATGTGATGAAATGTAAGGGCCAGACTCTAATAGGCCAGTTCCCATTTAGAACTGAAAGGAATCTTAGAGGTCACCTATTCTAAGCCCCTCATTTACAGAGCCAGCTACAGGCACAGTGGACAGAGCACCAGTCTGGAGTCAGGAAGACATCTTTCTTCAAATCAGGTGGGGTGTCAGACAGTTCCAAGTTGTGTGGGCCTGGACAAATCACTTCACTCTGTTCGCCTCAGTTTCCTTATCTGTAAAAGGAGCTGGAGACAGAATTAGCCAACCACTCCAGTATCTCAGCCAAGAAAACCCCAAATGGGGTCACTGAGAGTCGGACAAGACTGAAACAACTGAACAATAGCAAACATTTGCAGAGGGGTGAATCGAGGCCTATTGAAGACATGAATTGCTCAGTCAGACAGAAAACAGCAGAGCTTAGATTCAACCCATTCTTCTTCCACAGTGTAAGATTTCTCCTCCTGCTTCGCCCCAGCTGCCCCAGAAACAGATTACAGAGAAGCTTTCCTCCTCCCTTGACTCCTAGTTATCTTCTGTCTTCACCCAGACTTCAGAAAAAAAAAGATGACTCTTCAGCTCCACTTCTGCCCATCCCCGCCTCAGAAAAGGCAGAATAACAAATAGCTCCTTCTCCTGTCTCAGCTGGGAGGGGCACTGGGCCAACCTTTCCTAACAGCCCTCTCGTTTCTCCTTTATCCTCCCTGGAATTGCACATAGATTGGTTATCTAGTAATTGAGATTGTTTTACAATGTGTAGCTCATTGCTTTGGCTTCCATTAATTTTCAGCTTCTATTGAATCCCAGAATAATAACAACGTCAAGGCTTTTTTTTTTTTTTTTTTTTCTTTTTAAAGGCTGGTGACACCTTCAAGGCAGGGACACCGGAGGCTTTCCAGATGTCTTGTCTTTAAAACCTCAATGTCAGCTTCCCCTTGGGGAGCATGTGTGTGGCTTCTCCTGCCCACAATACATCTGAGGAAACTGAGGCAGCTAGAAAGCACTTTGAGAGAGTGCCACAGGAAGAGAAGGGCTGGGCTTGGGACTAGGAAGAACCTCTCTGATTTGTCATGCTTGGTCACCTCTCAGGTGGTAGGTTACTGATATAGCTTCCACTTGATTTTCCCATCTCTGGACTTTCTCCCACTCCAAACCATCTTCCACTCAGCTGTCAAAGTAACTTTCTTTTTCTTCTTCTTCTTTTTAAAGTTTTATTTTTAGGTTCAACATGTACATTCATTCTTGACATATTTCTAGATGAGTCATGTTGGGAAAGGGAAAAAAAAAACACAAAAAAAGAAGAAAAAGTGAAAATAGTATTCTTTGATCCACATTCTGTCTCCATAGTTCTCTCTCTGGATGCAGATGGCATTTTCCGTCCAATGTTTATTGAAATTGTCTGGAATTACTGAATTGCTGAAAAGAGCTAAATCTAACACAGGTGATCATCAATGCTGCTTTGTACAATGCTTTCCTGATTCTGTTCGCTTCATCAGCATCAGTTCATGTAAATCTCTCCAGGCTTTTCTGAAATCAGCCTGCTCACCATTTCTTGTTGAACAATAATATTCCATTATTAAAGTGATTTTCCATGTCATGCTCAATAAATTCTAAAGTCCCTATTAATTTCAGGGCCAACAATGTTGTGCCACAGTTCCCTTTTAAAGTCCGGACCCAGTTTCCCTAATTGTCATACCTCAGTTACTCTGCTATAACCATTCCCTCTTAATCATTAGAATGTTTGATAAGATAAAGGTCTTACATCTTAGACCTCAGGCTATAATCATTCCCTCTTAATGTTTGATAGGATAAAGGTCTTATATCTTAGACATCATTAGACTATCAGGAGACTCTCTGGTACCTCCTTCCATTATGTCATCTTAAGGGCCTCACTCTGTTATGTCATCCTAGGACCTCACTCCATTATGTTATCCTAGGGACCTCACTCCATTATGTCATCCCCATCCTAGGGGCCTCCCTCCATTATGTCATCCTAGGGCCTCCCTCCATTATGTTATCCCCATCTTAGGTGTCTCCCCTCATTAGGCCATCCCCATCCCAGGTACTTCCCCCATTATGTCATCGTTCTTGTTCCCCTATAAAAGAATCTTGCATCTGACATTTACTGCTGGATTCTTGGAGATGATAGTCTCATTCAGCCCTAGGACCAAACCATGGATTCATTTGGTTCCAGTTCATCTCTCCCTTTCAAATAAAATATTAAATATTCTCTAACCTCTATCTTGCCTCAGTTTCTCCAGCATTACAACAACAAAGCCCTTTGTTTGGCTTTCAAACTCTTGGTCTAGTCTTTATTCCCCTCCATATGTTTTCCCAGCCCAGCCCCACCTCAAACTGGACATTCTATCTCTTCTCACATCTTGCATGGGTTCTCCCCAGCTCCTGTCATGATCTTTCTTCTTCACTACTTCTCTAGAAATCACCAGCTTCCTTCAAGAAGGAAGCTGAGATATCTGCCACCTTCTGCGGAGGCCTTTCCCTGTCCCTCCACTGCCAGTGTCTTATGGGGTTTGGTCATTAAATGTTGGGGAGAGGGCTTTTGGACCCCAAATGCATACTGGGATCTCTGGCCCGTGTGGCAGATTATCTCAAAAGAATTTGTACGCAAATCAAGAGGCAAATCAACCCCCTAAGGGTTTTTTGTTTGTTTTTTAGTAAAGAAAAAGTGTTTTACCAATTAACAGAGGAAAAGACAATTAACAAAGGAGAAAGTTCTGTTCTCTAACAACTCGCAATCAACCAAGAAGAAGGTGCCATTTAAGTAGGAAACTGCTGTTAAGATGTGGCAAATTCCTAATGAATCCATCAGGCAAACTAACCCTAAAAAGGGGTTAGGAAGTTAGCCATGGTGTGGCTCGACAAGTGGACTAACCCTAAAAAGGAACTAGTGATTTAGTGAGGTACAGTTGGGTTCTTTTATAAGGGAAATATAATAGGGGAGAGGAAGAAGCCATCATATCTTGGCTTTCTGTGGAGCTGTGATGATTTTATCAATGTAAAGAATTATACTGGAGACTCCCACCTGGGGTGGGGCTGTAAAGATCCACTTAAAGAACAACAACAGCAACAAAAATATATTAAGATCAAAGTATCAAGATAATCTGTGCCTCTTCCTGCTTGCCTTGGGGAGTAGCTTAAACTGTACAATTTGGGCTGTTCTCTCCTTTGCGCTATCTTGCTTCTATCAAAAATCTGGGGTTCCATAACTTCCTTTATGTCATTTGGTATCAAATCTGCTTGACCATTTATTCTTATTTATTTTTATTCTTATTATTATTATTTTAGGTAAGTGACCTGCCTAAGGTCGCACAGCTAGTAAGTGTCTAAATTTGAACTAGATCCTCCAGATTCCGGGTCTGGTCCTCTTATCCATTGTGTCACCTAATGGCCCTGGGTTATTTACAAATTGTCTCATCCAATTAGAACGTAAACTTCTTCCCTCGCAGGGGTTATTTGGCCTTTCCTATATCCCCAAACCTAAGCACACCACAAATGCTTGTGATATCCTTGCTAATGAATTGACTGATTATAACCCCAGGGCTATCATATCCCTCCACCCCAAACCCACCCCCTAGCCAAACTCTTCTTTTTCTGTAACTTGGACAGGTACAGGTGGTGCAGTGGAGGAGTACTTGAATTCAAATTTAGCGGTCACAATGTCTCCCCCTAAAAGAGTCATGAAAAATAATAAAGTACTTCCAACCATCCAGGCACCCATTTCAGAAGGTTGGAGTTATCTCTGACATTTCCTCTCCCTCATCCCCCATATCCAAGCAGTTTCCAGGCTGTGTCAATCCTACATCTGTGTCTCTCAAATCTCTTCACTTCATTCCATTCAAACAGCCACCACCAATGGACTATTACAATAATTGAGTTGGGTTCCGACTTCCAGTCATTCCCCTCTACAAAGCAGCCAAAATAATAATCCTAAAACATAAATCTAACCAACCTCCTTCCCCTGTTCAAAAACACTCTATGGCTCCCATTGCCACCAAGATAAAACACAAATTCTTCAGTCGAACATTTATTTAAAGGGCTCCACAATCGGCTACTCACCCTTTGATTTATATTTCATATTGCCACTTTTTGTGTGGGAATTGCCCAGTGCTCTACATTTCAGCAAAACTCACAGACCAGGGGTCCCCTGAACTCAGTTGCTCTCTCATCCTTTCATGCCTTTAAGCTAGCATCTCCCTCCCTTCCTCCTTCTTTCCCTCCCTCCTAGGCAGGAAAAAAAAAACTGAGAGGGGCAGCAGGAAGTTGCAAAAAAAAAAGATGTCAGCTAGATGAAGGCTCCATTTAAATTTCCCTGTGGTCACATGACTGGTATCCTCTCCTGATTCCTGTAAAATTTGATGTAACAGAAATTTACCACTTCATATCTAATCTCCCTTTCTCCTTTCCTTTGTATATTGAAATGTTCGTATCTCCTTAAGCACATAGTGAAAAAGAATAATCGAGGGAAAAAATAGAGATCTTTAAGCAAAGGCTGACTGGCTCACCTGTCAAACAGGTTAGAGAGGGGTCTTTTGTGGAGGTTACAGACTTGTCTGGTGCAGCAGGAAAGAATACTGAATTTGGAGTCAGGCTCTGGATTCGAATCCTGTCTTGGCATGTAACTTCCCAGATGAATTAGGGCAAGGGCTCAGTTTCCTTATCTCTAAAATGAAAGGTTAGACTAGAGGACCTGAAATGTCCCTTTTAATTTTAAGCTTGCCATCCTATACCTCTAATTAATCAACACCAACCCGTTCTATCTCTGAAAGTCTATGATTTCCTCCTCACCTCCATGTCTTTGAGCATCCTTTGCATCCTCTAAAGCTCAATAGGATGGATACCTCACAGGTGAAGGCTTCTCCCATCCGTGTTCTTTCCCTCCTCAGATGTGTGGATATGGTTTCCTTCCCTCTCCCCAGAGTATAAACTCTCTTGAGGGCAAAGTTTTGGTTTTGCTTTGTTTTCTTTTTTTTTGTTGTTGTTTTTATTTTGGTCCCAGCTCTTAATACTAAGTGCCTGCACTTAGTAAGGAAGGTTAGAGTCAGGAAGACCTGACTTCAAAATCCAGCGTCAGACATTAGCTGTTTGATCCTAGACTAGTCACTTTAATCCTATTTGCCTCAGTTTCCTCATCCATAAAATGGGTTGGAGAAGGAAATGGCAAACCACTCTGTATGTCTGCTGAGAAAATGGCGTCCTAGAGATCTGGACACGACTGAACAACAAAAAAAGAAAGAAATGTTTACTGACTTGAGACCACAGCTAGGTGGTACAGTGGATAGAGCGCCAGCCCTGAAGTCAGGAGGACCCGAGTTCAAATTTGGCCTTGGACACTTAACACTTCCTAGCTGTGTGACCCTGGGCAAGTCACTTAACCCCAGTTGCCTCAGCAAAAAAATAAAAAATAAAAGAGAGAGCCCTACTCAGTCTTATCTGGGACAGAACCAATGAAAGCTCTGGGATAGTACTGAGCAATATAGTTAAATGCCTTGGGATCTGGTTCTTAAAATGAGTCTGTGAACAGCCTTATCTCTCCAAAGCAAGCAGGAGGTGCGTCTGCCTAAAGACCTCACCTTAGGGAGAGGGAGGCGTCAGCAGCGGCCCCCGGCCCAGGAAATCACCCTGGATTCCCCCGCCCCAAGAGCACATGCCCCTCTGGCCTTCCTTCTGGAGCTATTTTTGTGCAAAAGCCACCAGTCACCAGCTTCGGGGGAGCAGTGGGGAGGAGGGGGCTGGGTTTCCTGGCCCCTGAGGCAGGGAAAGTGATGGGAAAAGCTGGTCAGAGAGCAGTGACGGACAAGACAGCCAGCTGGGTCCCTGGCCTGGGAGGCCAACAACAAGAAAGAGGGTTCAGCGACGTTATCAGAAATGAAAAGTGTCTGGAAAAGGAGAGTAATGGCTAGGGGCGGACGCAGCTGCCACCCTGAGCAGCATGGTAATTCAATAAGCATTAAGCCCCTACTTGGTACCAGTCACTGTGCTCCAGAGTCAATACAGCTCAGCTGTCGGGGGATCCTGCGTTCAAATTCCGTTCTGCTTCCTTTTACCCGTGGGACCCATCACCCCTTGCCTATCAGATAAAAAGTTTGACCTATTTTTTCTATCAAAAAAAAAAAAAGGTTTTTTAAAGATTTAAGGTCCTATGAAGCAATCCTTTGCCTTCAAGGCACTTCCTTTCTCCCGCGGTGGGAATTTCATGTGTAGCCGATTAAACATATCACACGTATACATTTATTTCTGATTCCCCTTCCCAGGGGAGGGCAGCCCCTCCAGCTCCCGGGGGAAAGTGCTGGGTCGCCAGCCCAGACCTTCTCCCAGGCCTTGGAGGAGCACAACTGCCTTCCCCGGCCTCGTCTCCCCGGGGCCATTTGTCTTGATTAGGTATTGGCAGCTGTGGCTGATTAAATGCCCTGCCAAACCCTCCTGTTTGTTTCCCAGCTCGGGAACATCATGGATTTTTAATTTCTCAGACAGCTCTGACCTTGGCAGCTCTCGGAAGAGCCCCTCGGCAGGCCTGTGTCTGGGTTCCAATTGCCTGCCTGCCTGCCTGGCCAAACGGAGTCCGAGCAAGGAAAAGTTGGGCGATCCGCTTCCTCCGGCTGAGATTGCTGGGAGTTTCTCCAGCCAAGCGGTGGGGACAGCTGGCCACCCGTGCTCGTTTCCAAGGAAACTGCTCTACTGGGGAGGGACACACTGGTCAACGGGCTCTGAATTACTTTCTGGGAGCTGTCCTACTTCCTACAAAAGCCCTCCCAGGGAGAGTTATTCTTAACTGATCCCATCAGTCTCCCGCTCACCTCATAATCCCTAAATTCACCTTTAGCCTCGGTAGCACACGGCAAATTGTCATCACTGTATTTAGATCCAAGCCACTGTGCATTATGGGGCAAAAGACGGGGCTTTCCTCCCTCCCCATTAAATATATGACTTTAGTCTCAATCACTTTGAACCTCAGCTTTTTCATCTACCAAACTGTGGTAGTAATATCTGCTTCAAGGGCCGAGGGACAATGTTCCATAGGGGGATAATTAATATTGATCAGTAACAATATTAATAGTTATAATAATATTGATTATTGGTTATTATCACGGCATTTATGTAGTACTAATGTTAAGCACTTTATAATTATCTCATTTGATCCCCCCAACAAGCCTAGGAGTTAGGGGGAGCATTATTATCCCCATTTTACAAAGGGCTGCGTGACCACCTAACAAGTCACTTAACTCCAATTGCTTCACCAAAAATAAATATATAAACAAATATAAGTGTTGGTTGTCCCAGTGGACAGAGCACAGCTCTAGAGTTAAGAGGACACGAGTTCAAATGCAGCCTTAGACACTTAATACTGCTGCGTGACCACCCACAAGTCCCCTAACTCCAATTGTTTCACTAAAAATAAATATATAAACAAACAAATTACAGCCAGAGGCGCTGACGTTTTACCAAGCGCTCTGGGCCAGAGTCCGAGGGTGACGGCCCACTAGCAGCGGGGCTTTCTCCAGGACCGTCAGCCATCCTCATGCGAAGGACCTTGAAGGGTAAACTCAATTCTGTGTATTTGGGTGTGTGTCCCAAACACCACACACACACACACACACACACACACACACACACACACACACACACACACACGACACACAAACTATCAATAGCAGCTGAGCTCATTACGGCTGGCAGAGAGATTAATGTCCAGCACTTAATTCAACAAACATTGATTAAATACTTCCCATGTGCCCGGGACACCTATGCTAGGTGACCCTGAATAAGTTACTTTTTACTCTCCGGGCTCTCAACTGTCCAAGAGCAGAAGTTGCTGGGAAGGTGCTGACTTGCACTGGGGGAGACTCTTTACTGAAGGGTTTCCTACCCCGGGGCTTCTTAAATTGTTTCTTACAACCCCTTTGGCCCAATAAATGTTTATGGGACCCTGGGTGTGGATATATAAACTAGGTAGACAAATAAAACATTTACTGATAATGAATGATAATTTGACAATATTGTTAGCTGACCCCCTGTGGAGTTGTGACCCTAAGAAGCTTTTCCCACCCCAATGAAATCCCTGCTCCAGCCCTTCCCCCCTACTGTGGGCGAGGAACGAGGTAGCTCTGGGCAGGGAGACACAAGGCTGGGCGAGGGTCCAAGGCACCCGGCTGGCTTCAGATCATTCCCTTCCCCTTTCTGGACCAGCTTCCTCACGGGCGAAAGCCCTTGTGTCTTGGCCCATGACACCTCAGCGCCTGTCAGTGGGACTGAAGGAGCCCGTCCTGGTCTCCCCGAGCCCTGCCTTGATCAGTCCCGGGGAGGCTGATGCAGCCGGGTCTTTGGGTCTGCGGGCCCAGCGCTCGAAAGGGAGGTGAAGCTTCTTGGCTCCTGGGAGATGTGCTAGAGTTGTCCCTGTGTGACAGTGTCTCCCAGGTCCGTCAGGGGGGCGTGACCAGTGCAGAGGTGGGTCCCTTCTAGCTCTGGTCTCACTTTAAACTTCCACACGTGACCCAGGACAGCTTCTGGGGGGGTGGGGGGGGAACCTAAGAACCCAACTTTGCTAAACCACTGGATCAAACCGCTGTCTCGTGTTCCAGGGACCTTAAGAGAACCCGGCAGGGAAGTGCAGGGGAGGCAAAGAGAAGCCAGAGACTGGTGATGAGAGAATTCTTTTTTTTTTTTTAATCAACAAGACTAAGAAAAATTCACTGAATCAAGGATAGCAGTATAAATGCATGGTGAGCTGTGTACAAAACTCAATACCAAATTGGCCTCGTCAGGGTGTGCGTGTATCAAAAATGTATTAAAATCGGCACTAGACTCTAGCTTGCAGGCTGATGAGACAGATGGGACGGGGTCAGAGTGGTGGCCAAGCTGGGGATCCACAGAAGACCCTCTCCTCAGAGGGCCAAGCTCTGGGAGGGGCCACTTCACACACGGATGGACAAGAGCAGCGCCTACAACTCCACAAGTTGGCATTTCTTACCAAGGTCTTGGGAGAGGAGTGCTGGGGAGGACTTCAGCCTTTCTCTTTGCTGCGGGTTCTGTGCCGGGACCAGAACTGTTGCTAAGAACATCCAGGGTCTCCCCTCTTTCTCTTTGTGATGTGACCCGCTCTGCTCATGGTCTGTGACCTGTGCGGTGAACCTGGCCCGCCCGCTACCCTGGGTAGCCTTAGAGCTGCTCAGGAGAGGGGCTGCAAATATTTGGGATGGTCAGATGATGTCATCATACTCTAGCATAGAATGTGGCAGTCTGCCCCCCCCCCCCCCCCCCCCCCCCCCCCCCCCGTGGGATCTAGCCCTGGGCCTTCATTACGCAAGTGAGCAAAGGCAGTCCTAGAACCACCATCTGTCTTCGGGGAGGGGGAAAAGCAGCCCCTGCCAAGACAAAGCCCACCCATTTTTAAGGTGTCCTTAGCAAGGTCCTCCTCGGAACGGGGAGCAGCATCTCAAAACCCTCTAGTGAAAATGTGTCAGAACTGCCTCGGCTTCAGAGATTCTAAATTCGCTGTGTTTGGCCCGCTCTGGCTCAGAAACGGCCACGGGCCTGACCCGGGAACCCCAGGGATTTGTGGGCTTAGTTGGCTTACCCTGGGCTCTGCGACAGCTTCTAAACTCTTACCAGGAAATCTAGGGGCGGAATGCTGTGTTTTCCTCTATGAAAACTGGACAAGGGTATTCAAAAGAAATATTAAAGGATATTCAAAAGGGGAAGGGCTGAGAGCAGGGGTGAAGGGAAAATGGTGTCCCGGACGCCCTCAAACAGCCGACCACGCTGTCATTTCGGGCCAAGGACAGCCGGAACTCCTGGTCCTGCCTCCTTTATGGCTTCCTACCAAGGAAACAGCCACTGCCCTTCCCACACCGGCGGCAGAGCGCCCTCTGGGGCCCGTCTCCTTCGGAAAGGGTGACCCGCTCTCACTGGCAGAACCCGACCGAGAGCGGATCCATCGGGAGAGCTTGTCTGAGCCCTGCGGGCTGTGAACGAGGGGCTCTCTGGGCCCCAAAGGGGAAGAGATGGCCGGGCCCATGTTAACGAGCCCGGGGCGACCATTACCACAGAAGACCAAAACTGGTAAGGGAATGAGCTTCAATGTAAGGGTTCTGGGAGCGCCCTGTGAGGAGGGGCCTGACGGGAGGGGGCTGGGAGGCTGGCCACACGTGGAAGGGACAGTCTCATTTCAAAGTGACCCGACGCTGCCCTCTAGTGGAAGCTGTGAACAGAGCGGGCCGGCGCCGCGGACTGCTCCTGGGTCCCAGCATCCACGGCAGAATCCCAAGGACTGCGAGAAAACATGGATAGCTATAAGACTCTGTTACCCCAAAGGCGAAAGCTCCCAGGTCCCAGGTCCTTCTCACATTCACACACTGAGCCGGGAGTCACGGTCCGCTGGAGGGGACGGGGCGGGGGGGGGAGGGCAGACCCCGGCCCGTTAGAGTCTGGGCAGGGTGCCCGGCGGGGCCAGGATGATCCCAAAGACGTAGAAGAGCCCCAGCAGGAGGTTGAGCTTGGCAGTCCTCTGGGGCAGTTTGTTGAAGTTCTGGCTCCTGAACTGTCTCTCGAGCGCAAAGGCCAGGGGGATGGTGAGCAGGGGCAGTGCCATGCTGATGGTGTAGTGCGTGGCCAGGATGCTGAAGATGAGGTAGGGCACGAAGAGCAGCGTGTTGTAGAGCACGTAGGAGAAGGCCGGGCCGATGAGGATGGCCAGGGTCACGATGCCGGCCTCTCGGTCGGACTCCATGTCCCTGGTGTTGTTGGAGTGCAGGATGGCCTCGGTGCTGAGAGCCAGCGGGATGGCGTACACCAAGGGGAAGATGGCCACCGAGCCCACCTGCACAGCGTAGGCGAACATCACGGCCAGCGGGCCGAAGGTGATGAGGATGACCAGGTCGCCAAGAGCCACGTATTTGAATCCAACCCCTAGGACCAGAAAACAAAGAGCTGACATGAAATCAGAGGCTGTGAATTAAGAGGATTAAAAAAACAAAACAAAACAGAGGAGTTCATCTCACTCTTACCATCAAAAGTCAAACAGCTTTGTAAGAAAAGGGGAACCTGAAGTGGGGTGGCAAGCCCACCATCAGCTCGCCTTCTCAAACAGCGGCGAGGCAAAAATGGATTTATTCACAGATGGAGCAAAGGGATCCAAAGATTACCAATCAATTTGTTTCCAATCAAGCCCCCAGTAATATTCCGACGACTCTCCCAATAACCTAACATTTATTAGGTGCCCACTGTCCAGGGTATCCCTCCACGTGCTAGATGAAACACAAAGTTTAATGAGCTGTTTCCTGACCTCAAGGCTCTTACAATCTGCGGGGGGCAGGAAGACACTGACACAGGGGGTCCTAACCTTTCCAAGCTTCAGCTGCCTCTCAGGGACTGTACTGCCCAGAGTGCCAGGCCAAGAGGCAGGGCCTGATCCTTGCCAGCCCCAGGCAGGTGACTATCTCTGCCTCAGTATCTTCAACTGTAAAATGGAGGCATCTTCCTCCCTGGGCACTTAAACAAGTCACCATCATAAGGCGCTTGCACCCTGGATGCTCATCCTTCATCACCTTCACCCGCTATTGAGCGACCCTAACCCTACTGATTCTAGAACAGTGCTCTCCATGAAACCACCAGAGCTTACCCAGTGAAGTGCCCGGGGGGGAGGGAGAGGAGGGGAGAGAGACCCTGTCCCCAGAACCCCTTCGCACTTGGGGCTCCCCTTCCTAAGCGCCCCGAGTGCACAGCTCTGGGCGGGCCTCCCTGCTCCACTCACTCCTCCTGAGGGCACCCAAGGGAAAGAGCCTTCATTGCAGGATCTGCCCATCGCCTTCAGTCACCATGAATGTGAGCCCTCGGCCTCCCAGAAACACTCAGGCCCAGGATGAGCGCGACGTCCCTGAAGCAGCTGAGGCTCCAAGGCCCCGAGTCACACAAAAGCCGGGGAAGGTTTCCAGGTTGGGCCCTTTCCTACAGCAGCTCTCTCTCCTGAAGACTGCCCAAGGACAGGCGGTCCCCACACTCCCTGAACAGCCCTTGGGTTCTCCTCTGTAATTCAGTGTAACTCGAAAGATCCCTCCCCTCACGCACACGAGTCATTTAGGCTCCTTCTACCCTCCGAGACAGACCAGCAGGAGCGGTCTGAGAAGTATTAAGCAGCTTCCCTCAGCCCCACGGCCCAAGTGAGCCTGGGGAAGCAGAGTGAAAAGTGACCTGCTGCCCCTCTTTGCCTTCTGTCCTTTTGGGCCCGGGTAAGAACAAACCCAGGGCCCTTCCCTTTGCTCACCCGCAGGCTCTCCGGTTCAACCTCTGGTTTTACGGTATCTAAAAACAAAGCCAGCAACCAGTGGGGACGAGGGTTCCTTAAATGTGACACAGTACCGAGATCGAAGCCACATTCAGGAAATGGAGCCCGGCCCCCAGAGGGGCTTGGCAGGAAGCCTCGAGGCGAGAACCCATGATAGCCCAGATCCCAGAGCCCGCATTTCACCAAGTCACAAGGCTCTCTCTTTCAGTCATGGCAGTCCAGGGGCAAAGACTCAGGATGCAGGGGATGGGCCTGGTCCCTAGAACAAGCTCTTCTCCATCGCCCAATCCACCGGGGACATCTTCCCATCCTGGGGGTAGACACCCTTCCCCCAATTCCCTGCTCTGCTTCCTTGGCTACCAAGAGGAGTAATCGGCTTCCTTGTCCTATCTCTCCCAGATCAGACAAGCTAGGGCTGAAGTCCTGAGGAGTTTCTGCAGCCTTAGGGGAGAGACCTTTCTGCCCCTTGGCAGCTCTGGAGGAAGGAGGAATCGACTCCAAGCAGAGGGGCCTGTTGGGAGACTTGGAACAGTCCAGGTGCCCTTGGGGGGAGTGCAGGAGAGGGATTCCAGAGATGCTTGGAGGGAGGGGAGACCAAATGCAGCAGTTGTTTGGGTGGGGGAGAGGTAAGAGGGAGAAGGGAGGAACTGAGGGTGGTCCCATGGATCTGCTCTCCACATGAGCCAGGTCAGGACCTGGGATGGCTGGAGCTCAGAGCAGAAGCGCCTTGGGATGCTGGCCTCCAAGTCTTAGGAAGAGACTCTAGGCTTCCCTTTGTGAGATCTGCCCAGCGGTGGCTGGAAGCTGGGCTTAGAAGAACCTAGCCTGAGAAGAACAGGAGGGGAAGGACTGCCTTGGGGGTCAGGGGGAGGGAGGGGGAAGAGTGGCAAGGCTGTAGCGGAGGCATTAGCAATTAGTGGAGAGTCTCATTTGGGGTCCTCCCATCATACTGGCTCTCAGAGTCCTGAGCGTCCTTCTACCCAGAGTCTGGCACATAATAAGTACTGAAGAAATATATGTTGAACTGAACTGAAAATTAAAACCCGCTCCCTTTTTTTTCCTGCTCCCCTCTTTAAAATAACCTCCAGAAATGAGGACCCAACAGCTGGCCAGAGTCTGGCCAGAGCAGATCGCTAAAGTGATAGTTTGATGACTTTCAATAGTAACTCCCTAAACTGGCTCCCGGAAGGGAGAGCTGTATTCTGGAGGTTAGGAGACAGCACGAAGGACTCTGGGAACTTGCAGTGTTTTCAGATCACAAAATGTCACGCAAAGTGACAAGTGGCAAGCAGGAGGACCTCCTTCAAGGGACGTTCACACAAGAGGAAAATATATGGTCCCAGGGATCTGGAAGGTGGCCCCTTCCCTTCCCCATCACTGACTGTTGACGGGAGCTTGGGGGATGCTCAGATCCAGGCTCCTCACTGTATACAAGAGGAAGCTCAGGACTAAGAAAAAGAAAGGAGGGGTCCAAAGTTCTCAGCCCTGCCTGAAGAACAGAGGCAGCAAGGGCCCCTGAAGAGGAGGGCTTAGCTAGGCCCCTCACTGTCCCTTGGGGATCAAAGGCAGGCCGGATTCCCTGGGCTTTCTGGGGAACAGAGTACGGCCAGGCCCAATCCCCAAACCCGGAGGGAGCACAGCCAGCACTGAACCCGGGCCACCCTGGCCTAGATGATAGCTTCAGACCCTCTGGGCAGCATGACCAGGCCAAGGCTCATGGATCCTGTGGGGAACAGGGCCAGGCCTACCTGGGGCAGCCCAACCAGGCCCAGACCTCTGGGGAGCACGGTCAGGCCCAGACCTTAACTAGGCCCCAAGCCCCTGGGCAGCATGACCAGGCCAAGGCTCATGGATCGCGTGGGGAACAGGGCCAGGCCTACCTGGGGCAGCCCAACCAGGCCCAGACCTCTGGGGAGCAAGGCCAGGCCCAGACCTTAACTAGGCCCAGAGCCCCTGGGGAGCAAGGCCAGGCCAGGCCTCCTGGCCCCCTTGGGCAGCATAACTAGGCCCAGAGCCCCTGGGGAGCACGGTCAGGCCAGGCCTCCTGGCCCCCTTGGGCAGCATAACTAGGCCCAGAGCCCCTGGGGAGCACGGTCAGGCCAGGCCTCCTGGCCCCCTTGGGCAGCATAACTAGGCCCAGAGCCCCTGGGGAGCATGGCCAGGCCCAGACCTTAACTAGGCCCAGAGCCCCTGGGGAGCACGGTCAGGCCCAGACCTTAACTAGGCCCAGAGCCCCTGGGGAGCACGGTCAGGCCCAGACCTTAACTAGGCCCAGAGCCCCTGGGGAGCACGGTCAGGCCCAGACCTTAACTAGGCCCAGAGCCCCTGGGGAGCACGGTCAGGCCAGGCCTTGCTGGGGAAGCACTGCCCCCCCTCCGGGGGGGGGTCCTCACCTCCTGTGTACAGGAAGGAGCCCGAGAGGCCCCCGAAGAAGATGAGCGCCAGATGCTCGAGCTTGAGCGTGGACAGGAAGTAGAGGCAGGCGGCGCACACACAGCCCAGGGTGTAGAGGAAGACTCCGAAGCGCACCACGTCCTGCGGCTCCAGGATGCGGTCCACCAGCGTGCGGTCATCGCTCTTCTTATGGTCGATGCCCTTGGAGAAATCGTAGTAGGTGTTGACCAGGTTGCCGGCGCCGTGCACGGCCAGCACGGCCACGGCGCTGCCCAGCAGCAGGCCCGGCTGCAGCGCGCCCTGCGTGCGGTAGGCCAGCGCGCTGCCCAGGGCCACTGGGGTTAGCGAGGCGCTGAAGCTCCACGGCCGCAGCGCCAGCACGTAGGAGGCGCACTTTTGGCGCCACGTCCGCTGCGGAGGGGGGAGTGGCGCCGACCAGTCACGGCATGGGCAGCACTCCTTGGCCTTCTCTCCAGCCGGGGGACCCTCGCTGCCCGCCTGGATGTTGATCTTCTCCCCGGGGCCCTGGGCCTCGGCCATGGAGGTGGCGAGGGTGGGCTCCAGGGCTGGCAGAGATTGAGGGGGCGGAGCTAGCAGAACACGTGGAGGAGCTGGAGCGAGCACGAGGAGGGGGCGGGGCTCGCAGCTGGAGGAGAGCTCGGGGCCAGCAGGTGAAAGAAAGTGGCAAGGGCCCGACTGGGCTAGGGGTTAAAAGGGACAAGGGAAGGGGTGGGGCCTGAGGGTGAAAGTAGCTAGGGGGTGGGGCTAGAGGTAAATGGGACAAGGGGAGAGGGTGGGGCTAGTGAGTAAAGGGGGCAAGAGAGGGGGCGGGGCTAGCGGGTGAGATGAATACAGAGGGGCTGGAGGCTAGAGCACAACCCCTGTACGGAGGGGTGCGAACCTAGAGAAGGGTACGCCGGGCTGGAGTGGGACCCGCGGCTCCTGGAAAGCGTGGTTCCGGGGAAGCGAGGCCGGAGAGCTTTTGGAGGGACTCGCCGCTAGGTAGAGAAAACTGAAATGTCGCCGAGCGGAGTAAGGAGCACCCGGGAAAGAAGGCTACGGGAGACGGGCAGCCGGCCCGCTGGAAGCCTGACCTCCTTTGACCCTACGGCTGGCAGGTCTTCCAGTCATCCAGGTTTCGGTCAGAAGCAAGGCAGGCGATGGCCCCGGACCATTCCGTAAGACTTAGGGGCCGCCATGTTGTGCGCTGGCCTTTGTCAGCCGTGCGGAAACCCGCTCCTTGAGTACGTGGGGCCCGGGAAAAAAAGGTCTCATCCCACCACACGGGAGGAATTCTCTCTTCCTCCTTCCTAAGACCATTCATTCGGTTACAGTCAACGAATTTAATTTACGTTCCTATATGCAAGGCATTGGGGACACCAAAAGGAAAGGCCGAGATACTGTGGAAAGAACACTGGACTGCTTCTGAGGCTTACAGTAACCTGTGTGACCTTGGTCAACCCCAGCAATAATATGTCATAGTGTTTATACTTCATTCATTCATGTCAGTTTTTATTATTTGTGGCTTCAGCGTCTAGGACAGGTACAAAATAAATATGTTTTTGTTTTTGTTTTTTTTAATTAAATGAAAGGCTGTCTGAAAAGGAATAACATTTGCCCAGGGTTTCAGGGATAGAAGTTGAGTTTCATTTCTTCAATTTCGAACCCCTCCCCCTTTCCATTACCTTCCTGAGCCCCAGATGAGCAATCTCGGTGTTGGAAAGGAGAGAAAGGGAAGAAAGATCTTGTGACCCTATCTCCAGTTGAGTCACTGCCTTTCTGGGTGACCCAAGATAAAATAGAATTCTAACAGGAACTCGTGAATAGATTCCATTCCTCACCAGGTCTTGGTCCTTTTCTCCCCTTTATTTTTTATGTGTGCATTTATTTTAAGAGAGAGAAGGGAGGGGGGCTTGGTGAAGTATCTCAGAATTACTCCCACTTTAATATTTTCTGAGAAAATTCTAATGAAAATCTCTAATTACTCTGTGCCCCGAACTGTGCTAAATTTGCACATTACAAATGGAAGAGGAGGCAGAGATATCAACAAGAGGAAAACAAATTTCTTGGTACCCGGGTGATCTTGAGGGTAGGAGAGGAGCAAAGCCCTGATACACTGATGGATTAAGATTTGCACCGCTGCAGGAAATATCCATCTAAGATCACAGCAGCCAAGGGAAGACAGCATCATATGCAAATTGTTTAGGGAAGGAATCCAAAGGGAAAGATCACCCCATAAATTAGGCTGGATCATGGAAGAGGTGAGAGGAGAGCTGGGCCTTTTGAAGAATGATTAATACTTGGGAACCATGTAAAAACTCATTTCTAGACTGATTTCACAGCCCTAGGGCAATTTTTCTGCCCATTTTGCAGACTTGACCCCGGAGTTGTACAACTACTAACTGTTACAGCCAGGATCCTAACCCAAGTGTAGCATACACACACACCAGTTTCCACTGCTGCACGCTGCCACTCTAGGCAGAAAGCCAAGAAGGAGCATGAATGGGGAATGTGTAAGGCAAGCCGCCAGGCTTGGGGTTGGGTTTGTGCTGGGAGCAGAACACCTGAGCCCTGGCGCGGGCGTGCCGTGACCTCGGGGACCTCGATCATCTCTGTTGGGGTTTGTTAGGAAAACGCCTGTGTTCCCAGGGGTTCGTTTCACGTGTCAAACCCCTGAATGCGACACTAGGGACGTCTAGAGATGAGGCGGAGGGAAAATCCGTAGCTGCGGCTCCAATTCATGCGCGAATCCACTCAGGACATTGACTCGCGTGGGGCGCGGGGGTGGGGAGGTGGGGGAACGACTGACCCCGCTTTCCAGTTAACCCAGTGGAGGCGGTATCAGGAAGAGCTAGGCAGCTGTGCAGGGGGCTTATTTCAAGGCAGCACGCACTGGAAGCCGGGTCGGAAGTGGCAAGGGAGGTCAACTTGCCGCCGATTGGCCTGTGCCGGTGTTGCTCTGCACGGCGCTCGCTTGTTACTGGATGCATGGTTTGTCTATTTGAACTTCTCCCGCCTCCTCGGGGGGCCGGGTTCCAGCGCGTTCCTTCTTGCTCTCTGCCATTGGTCGCCAGGCCCGCCTATCTCCTCCTCCCATCTTTCGGTTGGTCCTAGAAGTCCGGTGCCCCGCCCTTCCCCACCCGGCTCGGAGGGCAGCCGGGAGGGAAGGCGGGCTGTGCTGGGGGTGGGGGGGTTGGAGCGGCGGCGGCGGCGGCGCCTTCGGCAGCTGCACCGGCTGAAGGGGAGGCCGCAAGTCACGCAAGTCACGGTGAGTCTGGAGGCAGCCGCTCGCCTCCCCCGGCCGGGCCAGGGTTGGGGCCCGGACCCTCGCGCTGGAGGGAGGCCGCGGCGCCTCTGGGCACCCTGGGCCCCGCAGACGTCCCTAGGGCCCTGCCCGGCCCAGCCTCCAACCTTGGCTCGCGGCGTCCTCCCGGCCCCAGGGCTTCCCGAACACCTCAAACGCCTCTTGTCTCGTCAAGGGCCCCCCGAAGCACCCCCTAAATCTCCCGACACCTCAGGGACGTCCAGCACCTCCTGGAAACCCCCACCTCGTCAGATGTCCCTTCCCCGAGGCTTCGCTGCCTTGCCAGAGTTCCCCCTGCAGCCTAATATTCTTCCAGAAGTTCCTGATTGACCAGAGAGCCCAGAGGTGCGTCCCCGGGACCCTCCCGAGCTGTCAGAGCCCCCCCATCCCACAAGGAACCCTGTCCAAGCGTTCCCAGGCTTCCCTGCCCAGCCTCCAGAATCGGGGATCCCCAGAGCTCCCCCTCAGCCACACAAGCCAGCGATCCCCCAGAGCCCCCCAGGACCAGCACTCCTCTGCTTGTACGCCGCCTGCCTCAGAAACCCTTTCAGTGTCTGCAGATCTGTCAGTGCCAGAACGACTCCTCCCAGACACCTAAATAGTAAGCATTTATTAAGTGCCTACTGTGTGCCAAGCACCGCGCTGAGCACTGAGGATGCAAAGAGAAAAAGAAAGCTGGGGCCTGCCCTCAAGGACAACCCCCCTCCCCTTAAATGTGGTCTTGGCCCCTGCCTCCCACTAATGGTGAGGGCAGTGGGCGGGGAGGGGACTTATCCCCCCCTGGGGCTCCTGGGCCAAGGTGAAGAGGGCTTCATTTTGGGAGAGGTTCCAGTCTAGTGGCAGAATCTCCCTGGAGCCACCAGCAGCCCCCCAGCCCCCCTTCTGCAGCCTGACCTGTAGCTGTCATCACAACCCTGGGCTCCCTTCTAGCTCCAGGACCAGGAGGAGGCAGCTGGAGAAGGGGAAGGTTTGGGGGCGTTCCAAAGGCCCCTAGGGCAAAGCCAGCTGTGGGTGGGAAGGGCAGGAAGCGGCCTGGGAAAAGTTGCTGATACTTCCAGCCAGTGTGTCGGGATTACTGGCAGGGAGTTAGGGGCTCGCGATTGGGAAGGAGGGAGCAGAAAGCCGCCTGGCCCAGGTACTGGCTACTGCCTCAGGATAGAACGCCTTTGTTGTGCCCTAATGTGATCTCCATTTTACAATTAGAAAAAATGATGTTGCCGGGTGCAAGTCCTTGCTCAAGGCCATCCGGGCTCTATTCCTGTCTTATTTGCCCCACCTTGTAAAGTAGGGAGTTCCTTATCACCTGGGAATATGCAAGCAGAGGCTGGGCAACCCAAGTCAAGGGTTTTCAGAATTTAACTTGGGAGGTGCCCCCCGGGCCCTCCACAGCCTATCCCATCCGACTAGAACTTTGGGCCAATGGTCTGGGCTTGAAGACTAATTATGTTAATTCTTCCACTCCCCTTCCACATGGCTTAGCCCTCCCATAGCTTTTCAGGTAAAATGATGTTTCTCATCATTTCCAGCCCCGCTATCTTCCTATTTGTCCCCAGACTCATTTCTCTGCTTCCTTTCACATGCCCTGATATGGGCCGTCCCCTGTACTTGGATCCACCTCCTCCAAACCTGCTGTAGGACCCCCCCAGATTCCTTTGAGGCTCAGCCTAGGCTTTTCCCAAACATCCCAGTAGTTAGTCCCCTTTCCTCCACAGATTATGTCATATTTGTATGGGCATATAATACATATGTGTATATGTAATACATAACAATATAATATATTTATGTGGGTATATGATACATATGTATATATAATGTGATACATAATATAATATATTAATATATATACCCATGTATATATGGGCATATAATATATATATATAATGGGTACATTTTATAGCCCCCTCACCAGAATTTAAGCTCCATGAGTGCAGAAATTGTTTCATTTTGGCCTTCATCTCCCCAAGTACCCAGCACAGTGCCTTACATATTAGACATTTCACAAAGGTTTAGAGACACATATTTATATTTCCTTCCCTATATGCACATATATATGTCCACATATAGATATGTAAACATACATATGCATGATGGGAAAACAATTCAGAAAGTGCCAAAAAACAATTTTTATTATCTTTAAAAAAAAATATAAAACTAAATAATAAATAATTTTATTCAAATCTTTTTTAAGATCTTTGTGTCTGAAACTTTTTTGATTACTAAATTTTCAAAAACGGGGGGAAAAAAATAGAGATAAAAATCCCTGAGAACTAACTATATATTTATGCACTCATTGATACAAATAACACCTTTCAGTGGTTTTGTTAAAGCTTCCCAAAGTTAATCTTAGGTATCAGGCATCTTATTAACAAGTGTTTCAATTGAATTGATTTTTTTTATTTATACTTCATTGCATCATGTAACACTTTATTTTATTTTTTTAAATAACTTTTTATTGACAGATCAATTGAATTGATAACCTCTAATGAGAGAAAAGCTGCTCCCAAGGCCAAGGCTGATGACTCCTGAAGTTCCTATCAGCTCTTGAGAATCCCCTCTCCAGAATAGCACTTTATGGATATAATTCTGTCTCCACCCTTTACAGAGACCCAGATTCTAAAGGTCCACCTCCATCTTCTCTAGCTTCTCCAGAAACCCCCCTACAGACTTATCTGCCTCTGGCCCAGACCCCTTCTCCCTTGGACCCAGTCCCCAGAAAATGGCCTAACAAAGACTCCTATCTTGTGCATGGGTTATAGGATGCTAGATCTGGAGCTGGAAGGGACCTTAGAACCTTCTCACACACGAAGGAACTGAGGCATGGCAAGTAGGTTAAATGACTTGTCCAAGGTCATACACCTAGTTGGTGTCTCAGGTGGGATGCCCGGTCCCCCTCACACCACTTTGTAGTGAAGGTGCCTTGTCCTTTGGGAGACGGGAAGTCTGAAGGGGCCTGGTTCTTGTAGCTTCCCCAGTAGAACGAGGCATAGAAGTCCATAGTATTTTGTAGTTCACATTGCCCTTAATAATTTGTCCCTATTTCTTTGGGCTTTTTTCTGAAGAGAAATGATAATTGAGTTTGACTCTCTAACCTTAGTCTGAAACGAAGATCTATTCAGACTCTTAAAATCAGTCTTTTGGAAGTCTGGCATCTCCTCAGCCTCTTGGGGCTACATAGTGGTTAGACCTCAGAAACAGTCTGAAGCGGCCATTTGGGCAAGCTCCTCGTCTCGAGGAATCAGAGTGGGGAAGGTTCCTAGGCCTTTATTCGGCAGGTCCCGGGGGAGTCTCCCTTGCTGCCATCCAGGGATGGACCTTGCTAGAATCCCTTCGCTGCATTTTTCCAGGGTCTGTGCTGCTCTGTGTTGAGGACGCGGGGGTTATGATGTCATCACCGAATTTGGCTCCTGGGGGGGGGGAGGAGATGGGGGAGGAAGGGCTGCTGGCAGCTTTGGGCTCTCAGGCAGGGAGCGCTGGGCTGGCTGGAGCCGGAGAGTTCAGCCAGCTGGTAGAAATGGGATGTTGGGGAGAGAGCCCCGGCCATGGAGGCTGCTCACTGGCTCAGTTTGATCTTGGGCAGGCAGCTTGTTTCACACCCTGGGCTTCTTTTCTTAGCTCATGTAACGAAGGTCTTGTCCTGGAGGACCTTGAGTTTATCTCCAGTTCTCTTCTTGAATCCACCATTGATTAAAATCCCTTTCACAGGATCCCCAGGCCTGGACCCAGCCCCACCATGTCGGGCACCGTGACCATCCTCCAGCAGTTTGCCAGTGGCCTGAAGAGCCGCAGCGAGGAGACGCGGGCCAAAACTGCCAAGGAGCTGCAGCATTATGTCACCCTGGAACTCCGGGAGGTTGGTGCCGCGTGGTCCTGGGGTAGGAGAGGTGTGGTGGCTGGGCGCTCTCCACAGGAAAGTGTGCACGTTCGTGGGGACCTCCTGGATACGTCCTTTGTCACACATGTGTGCCTTCCCTGCGGAAAGTTATCTGTCCCATCTTCTTGCAAAGTGGCCTTACTGAAATATTTCCATATGGAAAAGTGGCTTCAGACAAGAATCTGACCATATGAAATTAGGACAAGGGACTGTGGCAGCGTCTCATCCCTCCTCCACGTGTGTCCCCATTTATCCAGTCGCTCGCTTGGAGTAGTCCTTGACTGTTCCCTCTCCTTCTATCTACTCCACAGAGCCAATCATTTGCCAAACTATTGTTGATCCACCTACAGCCTGTCTTGAATCTCTCCCTTCATTCCACTGAACCCCCTCTACCTGACATCAGCTGTCTTCTCACCATTTCCGTATCCCCCATTGGTCTCCTTGCTTCTAGTCTCTTTCCTCTCCAATTTATCCTCTACACATTATTCCAAAAACAGGGCTGTACTGTCACTCCTCTGTTCAACAAACTTCAATGGCTCCCTGTGGTCTCAAGTACAGTCTCCTCAACATGTCGTTAAAGCCCTCCTCCATGGGCCTTCCTCCAGGCTCTCCTGCTTTATCTCATGTTTTGCCCCTTCATATACTCCTGCCCTACAAACTGTTCCCATTACGACTCTGCCTTTGGGGACATGATTTCCCATATCACCAATGCTCTCCTCACCTGCATTTCCTGAAATCCCTGCTTCCCAGGAGACACCTCCTCTTTGAAGCTTTTGCCTCCCTTGTTAGTATCCTTTCCCGCTTGAAATTGCTTTTATGTTGCTGCTATGTGTTTTATATCGACTTTCCTGTGGAAGTGCTGTATTCCCTTGTAAGCTTGAGGGAGAACCTTCTGTTTCAGTTTTTGGGTCTTTCAGCACTTAGCACATAGTCTTGTACATAGGAGGGGCTTTGTAAAGGTTGAATTGTTGTGATGTCTGGAAGGAGCCTTCCCTCAGGGGACAAAGAAGTTACTACAGACTTCCTCCATTTGCAGATGAGCCAGGAGGAGTCTACCCGGTTCTATGATCAGTTGAATCATCACATTTTTGAACTGGTGTCCAGCTCAGATGCCAACGAGCGGAAAGGGGGCATCCTGGCCATAGGTAAGAGAGAACCAGCCAAGCAGGGTCTTGACCTCAGGAGTCCTGGGCTAACTGGGGGCCTCTCAAACAAAGCAGGGCCACGAGTCACATACTTCAGCCACTTTTTCAGTGACTTGTCCAAGCCCCTGATTAGGGCTTTTGTTTCTGGGCCACTTCACTGCTCATTTGCACCTCTCATAGAGAGCAGACCACGTCGATAATCGTGTCCAAAGCTGGAGAATTTTGCTCCCTGTGAAGGGCTCTGGCGATAGGTTTGAAATAGGGAAACATGAAGCCTGTTTTATTTAGTTTTTTAATTCAAAATTAGGGTTCAATTTTCTGCTTCTCCCTTCCATTTGTTCTACAAGTTAACTGAGATTGTGATGTTACAAATAAAGGGACAGGGGGTTCCTTTCTTCTTGGGTCTTGTCTCCATCCCCTGTCTTCTTTCCTCCCTTGCAGCCAGCCTCATAGGAGTGGAAGCATATGCCACCCGCATAGGCAGGTTTGCTAACTACCTTCGGAACCTCCTTCCCTCCAATGACCCAGTTGTCATGGAAATGGCATCCAAGGCCATCGGCCGCCTGGCCATGGCGGGAGACACTTGCACAGCTGAGTATGTGGAGTTTGAGGTGAAACGGGCCCTGGAATGGCTGGGTGCCGACCGCAACGAGGGCCGGAGACATGCAGCCGTGAGTATTGGGAAGACCAGTCTGGGCCAGCCTGGGCCCGGGGCAGACAGGGGTGGATTCTGGCTTAAGAGAAACGAGGTTTAGAAATAGGGGTTTGTGTGGATGGGTGTGTGTGTTTATGTATCCATGTTTAAAAGAAAATTAATGACGATGTTGGAGAAACGTGAGAATATAGGTGGTGGTGCATCCTACGTTAGAGTTAACAGCATTCTAAATCTTAACCCAGTGGGCACTAAAAGTGTCGTATGGTCGGTCCTCCGACACGCAGTCCTCCAGGACGCTAACTTGGTTCTTTCCCCCGCAGGTTCTTGTCCTTCGTGAGCTGGCTATCAGTGTCCCCACCTTCTTCTTCCAGCAAGTGCAGCCTTTCTTTGACACTATCTTTGTGGCAGTCTGGGACCCCAAACAGGCCATCCGGGAAGGAGCTGTCTCTGCTCTCCGAGCCTGTCTGATCCTCACCACCCAGCGTGAACCGAAGGAGATGCAGAAACCCCAGTGGTACAGGGTGAGTGGGTTTGGTCCATTCAGTAGAGTGCAAGCTGCTTTTCATGCATAGGTCCTTGATATTTATTGGATAAGCTGTCTCTGGCAGCTATCAAAGCACACATTTTAAACAAAATTCCCTCCTCCCCCCCCATACACACACACCTTGTTCCCTTGGACTGGTGGTAGGGCCCTCTGATATCCCAAGAGCCAAGAGTTAGGGTCCCAGTTTGTGCAGTTGAGTCTGCCCCCTTCACTTTACACAGGCCCAAAGAGTCCCCTCTTTTGCGTGAGTAGTTCATGCAAGATCACATAGCTAATAAGGGGCAGAGGCTCAGAGCTCTTCCCCCCTTCCCATGCTGCCTTCCCATGTGTTCACCTGTGCCCCAGAAAATAGAACAGCATTCTGTTCCCTGGCTCTCAACCAGGCTTGTTATCAGTAATCCCAAACCAGAGCTCTGGGTTAAACAGCCTAGATTCCCTTGGCAGGGTTCCTCACAGATCACTCTTCGGGCCAATGTCCGCACATCCTGTTTTCCCTAGGAACCCCAGAATTTGGCTTCTATTTAGGTTTCTGCAAAGAAGGAAAAAGGGCTTTTAGCTCATAAGCAACCACTGATACAGAGTAGCTTTCACTTAACTTGACAAATGAAAAACTTGCATCTGGGCCAGAAGTGCAGGGAGCCTTTCCCTTTCTGGTGAGCCCCAGGCCTGCAGAGCTGCCCTGTGCTTGATGTCTTCCTTCACCCCGTTAGTGCCTCCGAGAGCGCTCGGTGGGGGCATCAGGAGCTCTGTAGGAACTTCCCGACTACTATCCAGGGCCAGCTTGTGGGCTGCGGCCTGCATCCGGTCACTGAGGACACCCTCGGTCTCTCCCTAGCACACCTATGAAGAAGCAGAGAAGGGCTTTGACGAGACACTGGCCAAGGAGAAAGGCATGAATCGGGACGACCGGATCCACGGGGCCCTGCTGATTCTCAATGAGCTTGTGAGGATCAGCAGCATGGAGGGAGAGGTGAGTGCCAGACCCAGGCCTGGGCTGCTGCCTCCTGCGCCATGGCAGGTGCCCGGTGCGGGCTTCCCGGACGGAATCCGGGAATGGCTCTGTCCCCGCCGTGTGCCCCGGATTAAATAGCCTGCGCATGTCAGTACTTTACAGGAACTGAAAATAAAGCAGGCGAGGCTTTCTAGGTAGGGAGACCAAGAGAATTGTCAGTTCCCATCAAGTAATAACGTGTGGTGTTGGATTTGGACGTGTTGATGAACAGCATTGAACACTTCTCAGAAAACAGAACAGGTCCCTCTTGGAAGCTTTCCCATTCAGTTTGATGAACCTTGGGACTGACAGAAAGTCATGACTTGCTCCTCGCCGGATCTCTGGGGAGATTAAAATGGGAACCTGCCTTTCCCCCAGGTCAGGCTCTCCTCACGCTGCCTACTTGATGGTCCGTGTGCTGGGGCTGGAGTGCCTGGTTCTGCCTACTTGGCGAAGCTGGGCTCCAGCCGTGGGTGGGTGTTAGGCCCTGAGTGCCCCCTGATGTTTCCCTAGTGTTTCAATAGGTGGTGCTCTTGCCTTAAATGAGACCCGAGCCTCTGCCAGCCGCTGAGCAGGACCGTAGCAGAGATGACCGTCTCCATTTTGGCTGTCTGGGTTGCTCCAAAGAGTCTACCGAGGTCAAGGCTGGCAGCTGCTGCTATACGAAGATGATTTCTTTTTCTCTTGTAGCGTCTCCGGGAAGAAATGGAAGAAATAACCCAGCAGCAGCTAGTGCACGACAAGTACTGCAAAGACCTCATGGGCTTTGGGACAAAACCTCGTCACATCACTCCCTTCACCAGCTTCCAGGCAGTGCAACCCCAGCAGTCCAATGCCCTGGTTGGCCTGCTGGGTTACAGTGCCCACCAAGGAATTATGGGATTTGGGGCGTCTCCCCTCCCAGCCAAATCCACCTTGGTGGAAAGCCGATGTTGCAGAGACCTGATGGAAGAGAAATTCGATCAGGTGAGCCAGGGAAGCCTTCCTTTGGCTCCCAGCCTTCCTTCCCCCACTTCTTATTCTGACCCGTTGTTACTTTTGCCGTCCCAGGTGTGCCAGTGGGTGCTAAAATGCCGGAGCAGCAAGAACTCCCTCATCCAGATGACCATCCTTAATCTGTTGCCCCGCCTGGCTGCATTCCAGCCATCCGCCTTTACTGGTGAGCACAAGACGGGCCGCTCCCAAATACTGGGCTGAGCAGGACCCTTTCCCCGCACACCTAGTGTGCGTCCGAGGGCACTAGGGAGCACCTGCTGTTCTTCAGCCAAGGCCCCATGCATATGGATAGAGGACACCCCCCCACACCCCACCCCCCAAAAAAAGCAGAGGGCCAGCCGGCCCATTCTTGTATATCTATGCATCCCTGAGACACTGACTCCTATCGGGCCCCGTAGCTGAGACGGAACGGCAGGACAAATATAGCCAGGGAGGTGTTACATGCAGGCTGGGTGAGAATTAGGAAGCATCAAATGAGGAGGACAAGGCAATTAGCATAAAACCTTCAAGCTAGAGAGAAATAATTTCAAGACGGCATGGCCCATCTTTTTTCAGTTTCCCCCCTTCTTCCTGCCTGCCCCACAGCCCTCTTTAATGACCAGACAGGCCCTATTCAGTCACGCTCTAAATAAACATGTGATGGTGTCCAAGGTTGACAAAGGGCTAATGGCTCAGCTCCGCGGGAGCAGCCACCTTCACCAGCTTAGGGGCTGCTCAGCAGGAGAGAAGGCCCCAGAAGGCCCTAGATGGAAGCCTTTGATGTGGGCTCTTTCTGTGTTTTCTTAAACAAAACATTAAAATGTGTCACAGCAATCGGGCCTGACAGGAATTCGTGCATACTACCGTTTGGATGAAGCTTTCTAGGCTGGGGTTTGTTCTGAGTTCACAAAAATGCAGACTTCAGGAATCTGCTCTGTTTGCAGGAGTTATGATCCTGGGGACACTGGGGCTGTGCAGTCCCTTTTTTTAGCTTGCCAAATCTGGAAAAGGAAAGTAAATGTCCCTCTTGGCTTCCTCTTCCAAAACCTAGCTACATTTTGTCGAAATTGTGCCCCTTCTCCCTGCCCTCCCACCCCCCAAATATTAAGGCTGAGGATCTCAGTGGATAAGAACTTAGAAAGATCTAAGTTCAGATTCTGCCCCAACTAGAGCTATTCTTGGGCCAAGGTGATAGGACTTGAAAGAACCTGTGATTTGAGTGGTTGCACTCAAAATCTTTGATCCTTTGGTTTACTCTAACTTTGTGAGTGTCACAGCTTCCCATTTTCACAGTAAAAGTAACCTTTTCCCAGCATATCCAGCCATGTTTTGCTAAGAACTCAGGATAGAGAACATTTGAATTCTTCCCTGTCTCTTACAGTAAAAAAATAAATGACATACTTGCATTATTTCCCCAACTGTCCCCTCAGTGCTCTCCCAAATCCCAGTTGTTCTTTCTGTCATTCTTTGGGCCATCCTGTGTCTCCATATGTTTGTGGCATGGCGCTTCTGAGACACGGCCAGGAGGATCAAAGATAGAAGCGAATCAAGAAATGTCAACATTGAGACAGTGTCAGCAGTAGCACTTTAATTTGAATTGCTGGCATATGGATGTTAGCTTATGCAGATCAAATAGAAAAACATTTGAGGCTTTCCAAATTATAGATCTAATCCCTTAATATTAAGTATCATTATGATGAAGATCTGGGCAACAAAAGATTTCCAAGCAATTGGCCCATTTATTAGAAGCCATTTTCAACACAAAGTAATTTACACAATCCCTTAGAATTCATTGTTAGAAGATTTGACCTGTATTTCATAAAGAAGAAATTCAGCTTGATGATTTTGACCCAGATAGCTAAGTGTAAGTCTGTAAAAATGCCTTAGAACAAGGTAATTGCCTTCTCTTTAACATTGCTTCACCTCTTCCAAAAGTGCTTTTGTACGTGTGTCTTTAGCATAAGGCAAGTGATTCTTAGTAGGATCGTAGGAACTTCTTGAATCCATCCAGTGTTCCATGTTCCCCTTGAAAGGTAAACAGGACAGGACCACCCAAGCGCAGACCCAGAGTCTTTCTGTTCTGTCTTTAGATACTCAGTACCTCCAGGACACCATGAACCATGTTCTTAGCTGCGTCAAGAAGGAGAAGGAACGCACAGCTGCTTTCCAGGCCCTTGGCTTGCTCTCTGTGGCCGTGAGATCCGAGTTTAAGGTCTATTTGCCTCGTGTTCTGGAGATCATCCGAGCAGCCCTCCCACCCAAGGACTTTGCTCCTAAGTAAGCATCTTGGTCTTACCTCATTTGGCTGGAGGGGGGAATTTCCTGTGGCACTTTCCATGTCACTCCAACTCTTTTCTTACCTAAATCTTTGGTGTGCAACATGGCTAACGGCACAGGGAAAAGTGGCCCCTCATCTTTAGTGGGAGAGGAAGGGATTAGACCTTTCCTATATCAGGCTATATTTAGCAGCATTTTGGAAAAGTTAAAAGGTATGGTGTAAATCCCGTAGTAGAGGGAGGCAGCAATTTCTCATAAATGACACCCCAAATCATTGAACATGAGGAATAATAGGTACAGGCCAAAAAAAGGAAAGAGGTGGCAGTTGTCATATGATTGACATAATGCATCAAGGAAAAGTGTGCCCAAGAAGAAGGAAGCACATGTCCCTTGTCTGCTGCTCTGCTCTGGCCACACATCTCAGGTCTTCAGAAAGAGCATCCCCAGACAAATGTGCGTCCAGAGTGCTGGGCCCTAGCAGCCTTGTCTGTGAGGGTCCAAGCAAAGGAAGTTTCTCAGCTCAGGGCCTTGGAGTATGATGGCATGAAGAAGGATGAGACTCAGCAAAACTAGGAGCACCAGGGGGAAGAGGAACCCCTCCCAATGTTAGTACTGTGCAGAGGTGACAGGCAGCCTCTTCTTAGGGGTGGCGTCCCTGCGGAGTCCGGATGACAGCTTGTGCAGGACCTTGTCTAGCTGCCTCTGTTTCTCTTCTAGGAGCTGGACTAGTCAGCCTCTGGGCTCCCTTCCAGCCCTCTGATTTCCAAGGCCCTCCCACCTCCATTCTTTTCCCAAGCTCCCGGAAACCTCTAACCCATGGCTGGAGGTCAGGTAGCTTAGTTTGAGTTGGATAATGGGTCAAGATCCAGAGGGGGAAAGGTGGAGGGTGCTCTGCTCTAACAGCAAGGACACTGATGTCTCTTCCCATGTACTTTCTGAATCACCACAGGCGAGTCATTAAATGTCCCCACACTTCACATACCTCTCTGAGAATTGGGCACAGAATCCTTGGCCCTCTTAAGGAAGGAGAGCCCAGAGAGATCCGGAGGGCTCAAAGGAGTATATAGAAGGTGGCACCTCCAGGAGCGATCTTGAGGCAGGGCGTAGGGCAGCCCCTCCCTGCCTTCAAGTGGGCCACTGCTTTGTTTTCTCCCAGGAGGCAGAAAGCCATTCAGGTGGATGCCACAGTCTTCACCTGTATCAGCATGCTGGCCCGAGCCATGGGACCAGGCATCCAGCAGGACATCAAGGAGCTTCTTGAGCCCATGCTGGCTGTGGGCCTGAGGTACGTGTCCAGATGCGCTTCGGGGGGGCCCAGCAGGCAGGGGATTAGGTCTGGCTCCTTGATGGCAGGTGAAACTTTGCTGGGTCATGAGCAGGCCTACCTTGGACTTCCAAGACCTACTTTGCTCATCTGCCCAAGATGCTTAATAATATCGGTCTGTCTCTGATCTCCTGTGAGGACTAATGGAAAAAGGAAGTGTTTCTCATTGTGATCATGGCAAACATGAGCACAGGAGTGGGATTTGTGCTTTGGGATTGAAGCTTGTTGCTTTCTGAACCCTGACTAACACTTCAGGGACTGTCTCCCCAGCCCTGCCCTGACCGCTGTGCTCTATGACCTGAGCCGGCAAATTCCACAGCTGAAGAAAGACATCCAGGACGGCCTGCTCAAGATGCTGTCCCTGGTCCTCATGCACAAACCCCTCCGGCACCCCGGGATGCCCAAGGGCCTGGCCCACCAGTTGGCCTCCCCTAGTCTCACCAGCCTTCCGGAGGCCAGCGATGTGGGGAGTATCACTCTTGCCCTGCGAACCCTTGGTAGCTTTGAATTTGAAGGTAAGAGACTCAGCCAGTGGTGGGACTGGGAAACACAGCCAAGCCGAAGCTTTTCAGAGGGACTGGGTTGAGCCTTAAAAGATGTGAAATTGAGGGGTATTGCCAGAGGTATAACTGAGGATTATTGAACTTGTGATAGTTAATTCCCAAACCTAAGGTTTTTTACTTCCTCTTATCCTATATGTGATTTGAGCAGTGCTCCAGAGCAGCATGTGATGGGTTAAGAAACAGTGAAGATGCCCCTTGGATGGGCAGCTTCCCCACAGAGCTGCCTGTTTAATGTGCTTCAATCTGGTGGCTCTGGAAGCTCTATCTATCAGCAGGGACAGTACCTTGGGTACTTCCCCTACTGGAAGCTGCTGTTTTCTGAGAGTCCCGGATCCTTTAGCTTTTATTATGCCCTTGACATTCCAGGGCTCTGATGAGCCCTTCCAGTGCCCTGGGGAGGGATTGCAGGCCAAGAAAGCACACTTAGAACTGTGGGATCCAGGTGGCCAAGCACTACTTACAGCTCCGGGAGAACCATCTTTCCAGGGCTCCCCTACTATCCCTCTCCTGCTTGCCCTGATGAACACCTAGGCCTGTACCCACATCACACTGCCTTTTGGGTACTTTCTTAGATGCTCTAAGGTACCCAGAGACTGGGAAATACTTTAATCATCCTATCTGGGAACATCCAGAGCGAGCATAGCTAAAATAAGCCACGTAATTTGGAGGGGAGGGGAATCATTTCCCATTCTTCCTTTCTGTTCTTCTTACATGGCACCCTGCCCACTCAGACCAAAGCCACATTTGGTTTCCCCTCCTGGAAAGAGAATTGTCCTTTAATATACATTTATTGAGGGGCTCCTGTGCACCAGGCATTGTGTGCTAAACACTGGAGACACGAGGAAGGGCAAAAGACATTTTCTGACCTCCTTCAGGCTGATGGGGAAGACTCCCGTAGGTACAGATGAGCTTATATACAGGACAAACAGTAAACAAAAAGAGAAGAAAGGCTCTAGAATTGGGAGGGGGGCGGGGCAGGCTTCCTCTAGAAGGCAGGATTTTCGCTGGGACAGGATGGAAGCCAAGAGGTGGAGTTGGGGGAAGCCCAGCCTGGTGGCAGGGAAGTGAGACCCCTGGTATGTTCGAAATGCCAACTCTCTGTCTGCTCCTCTCCCCTCACGCGACAGGCCACTCTCTGACCCAGTTTGTCCGCCACTGTGCCGACCATTTTCTGAACAGCGAGCACAAGGAGATCCGCATGGAGGCCGCCCGCACCTGCTCCCGCCTGCTCACGCCCTCCATCCACCTCATCAGCGGCCACGCCCACGTGGTCAGCCAGACGGCCGTGCAGGTGGTGGCAGATGTGCTCAGCAAACTGCTGGTGGTTGGAATAACGGACCCAGGTAAAGCCTGTTTGCCGAGGGGGAGTTTGGAGGGGGTGGGGAGGAAGCTGGGCCTGCCCGAACCCAGTTCATTGACATTGTCATTTGCAGTACGTTCAGGAGCCATTTGCCCTCTGTTCTGCACTAGGTGCTCCTCGAACAGCTGTCCCCAGCCTCTGTCTCCTTCTGGTCCCTTTGTCATCATGGGCCAGGGGTTATTATGCTTACAAGTCTAGAAACTTCCAAATAAAGCAAACCCAAGTTCTTTGACTGGTCAGCCATTTTGACTGCCAAAAGCCCTGGATTTTGAGTCCAGATCTCGACTTGAGCCCCATTTCTGCTGCTTTGGGCCTACATAACCACGGGTGCCTTGCTTAGCTTCCACAGGATCAGGTGCTGCCTTTGTTAACAATGAGATGGGTGGACTAACTGGCTACTGAGACCTTTTCTAATCCTACATAACTGCAGCTTTCTGTTGTAATATTCTCTCTAAACGAAGCCAAGGATTAAAGTCCAAATCCTTTATTGTCTCTTTCCAAGTCTTGTCTCCTTCCTGGGGCCCGGTTAGCTTTGTTAGAGTTCTATCTTTGGTTCTGAGAGCTTGAGCTCCTGCCGCCAGTCCTTGGTCTTCTCTGCCTCTGCCAGCTTCTTGAGGTCCTCCTGAATGTGTGGGGGAGGCAGGAGGATCACCACCATTGTCTCTGTCTTCCCTAGTTCTCCTTCTGGCTCCAAGAGCTCCCTTATGTGCCCCACACTGAGTATACACCAATCATTATATTCCTCGGGAGCCAGTATTTGGTGCAGGATTAAATCAATGCTAAACTGGATGTAACCACCGTCTCCTCAATTCCACGTAGTACCTTGTTTCATGTTCTGGCCCATAACATCTCCCTGTAGGATCAGATAAATCATACTGAACCATGCTAAATTAGATAACTGTTGTCTCTATCAATTCCACTGACTTAGTACCTTGTAAGAATCCTTTGTTTCAAGTTCAGAGTTCTGGCCCATAACATTCTGTGGCTGTCATCACTCTTCTGTCCTACTTTATACCTATTACCCTTGTAGAGAAAAAGACTTGAGTTGTTCTTTTGAAAACAGTATTGCTGTTAAGTAGGCCAGAGGCTTCTCTGCTAAGGAAGAATTGCCTTGATCCATCCTTGAAAGTGAAATAATAATTCTTTCCAGAGGTTTTGAGCTTGGCAGCTCCAGCCAGTTCTGGCTGGATTGGCCTCGATGCTTAAAGTCAATCTTTTATTTCATTGCCTTTTATTTCCACTGGCAGAAAGAAATCCAGAGGGCCAAATGAGAGCAGGATCTCAGGAGCTTTCATAGTTGGGCGGATGGTACTGAGAGGGCTTAACAGAGCTTCAGGCCTGGTAACTGGAAGCTTGAGGTCACTCCCATTCTTTGAGTCATGTGAGTGTGTAACCTTGCATCACTTTGACTTCCCCCTTTCTCTCATCAATGGCCCGTGGCCAGTCAGCTGCTGAAGTCTTGCTGATTCTCTCTCCACACCTATTATCTGTCCCCTTCACTCATCTCCCAAAGCCATCATTCAGGCCCTCAGCACCTATTGCCAGCCTCCCTCCTGCGATGGCCTCTGATCCCCTCAAGTCCCGTCCTCCAATGGGTTGTAGATTAAGACAGGTCTGCCCGGGTCTTGCCCCAATTTGGAATCCCACTCTCTGGTCTGTCTTTGAAAGCCTCTCATCATCTGGCTCCTCACATCACTCCCCTTCATGCCTTATGCTCCAAACAAACTGCTCTTCCAGCTGTTCCCCCATTTCTCATCTCCGTGGCTCTGCCCAGACTTCTTCCTCACCTTCCAAGGTTAGCTCAATTATTACCTCTTAAGCAAAGTCTTCTTTGATCCCCTGAGTTTTTATTGCTTCCTCCTTTCCAAAATTATTTTCTGAAAACTTCTCTCTGTACATAATGTGCCCCCAGTAAGCCCCCTGTAAGCACCTTGAAGGCAAAAACTGTTCATAAGTTTTTTGACTTAGAATCCTCAGTACCTGACACCCAGGAAGCACTATTGAGTGTTGTGGTATTCACTGGCTTGGAAGAGGTGAGATTGAGTACTCTTACTCAAGCTCTTACTTGCTCTTCCAGACCCTGACATCCGTTACTGTGTCCTGGCCTCCCTGGACGAGCGCTTTGACGCTCACTTGGCCCAGGCAGAGAATCTGCAGGCCTTGTTTGTGGCCCTGAATGACCAGGTATTTGAGATCCGGGAGCTGGCCATCTGCACCGTAGGCCGCCTCAGCAGCATGAATCCTGCTTTTGTCATGCCTTTCCTGAGGAAGATGCTCATTCAGGTAAGGGGCCTGGCTAGGCAGCAGGGACGAGCGCCTCTGAATGGGACTGACCTCTTGGTGGGTCGGGGAAGAAGAGGGCTGAGCCCATAAAACAAACAATGAGTCCTGGAGACTGGAAAGTGGTTTTAACCTTATTTGTGATTTTGGAGATTAGGATTAAGCACAGATAGACTGAGACCTGTATCCTTGGAAGGAGCTCTTAAATCAGCGTGGAATCACTTAGTAACCTGGGCCTGCAATCCAGTGATTGGTTTCAATAATGGTTTGATTGATTGCCTACCTTCAAAAAGGGTTCTAATAGCTCACATTCAAACCTGACTTTAAGCTCTTCCCTTTGGCTGACTGGTGAAGATTGAGGACCCCTTCTCAGAATAATGGTTTTAAATGCATAAAATACAGAGAATTACAAAGGAAACCAATCTTATCAAAATACAACACTCAAAATATTTTTTAAAAAACAGGATCACAATAATGTCAGATTACATTGAATAAGCACCCATTATATCCAGGCATTGTGCTAAGTGCAGAGCTTACAAAGAAAGACCATTCTCTTCTCTCAAGTAGCTCTCTGCCTAAAAGGAGAAATAACACACAAACAGCTCTGTTCTTACAAAAGAAATTAGAGCTAATCAACAGCAGGAAGGCAGTAGCATTTAAGAGGATGAGGAAAGGCTTCTCAGAGGTGGCAAGTTTTGAGCTGAGTCTTATGGGAAGGAAGCCAGGAGACGGAGGTGAGGAGGGAGAGTGTTCCAGACCTGGAGGTTGGGGGATGGCCAGAGAAAAGGTCTGGAGGTAGAGTCCAGTGTCACTGGATCATTAAGTCCCTGGAGAGCAGTAAGGGATTAGAAGTGAAAAATAGGGCAGCAAGTTGTGGAGGGTTATAAAAACCCCAGCAAGAACACTTGCTTCATTTCAAAACTACGTATCCAGTCAGATTTGAAGTTAAAGCAGCCCTTGAAGGAGATACTGCCCTCCCCATTGTGCATATAAAGAAGCCATCTCAGAGATTATCCTAGGATACCCGGCCCTGCTTGTTCTGACTTTAAACTGGGACATCACTGTATCCTATACATTTCTACCTCTAAGGAGGCTCAGTTTCAAATGAGCTAACCTATTAAGCACATTTTTATGACACTAACAGCCCCCATTGAGAACAACTGATTGCAATTTTGCACAGAGTTTGCCACCATTAAGTCTTGTTGTAGGTGTTAGAGGTGTAAAGTGAAAAACCATTCAATCCTTGCCTTTTAGAGCTTACGTCTCTTTGGAGAATTAGACCAGGTGGTCTTAGCAGTAACTGTAGATCCAAGTAGAAGAGAAGGCCCCGGGGATAGCAATGGAAGGAAGGCTGAAGGAAGGCAGCCTTCCTGGAGGAGCTGGTATGAAACTCATGAGAGCTCACGCCAGGAAGCAGAGGCAGGTTCAGTGAATTTTATTCCCCAAAGGGCCTGATTTAAAGGAAAAAGAAGTTAGGACAAGCTTTGGGACTGTTCTGAGAAGCACTGTCTTATTTTAATATACAGCACAGAAGAGACATACTTTAAATTTTTCTCGAAGCCTCAGAATTATTCAGAATATCAATTACTGGGTTGTACAGTGAGAAGCCTGGGGATCCCTGGTTGTGTTCCCAGAAGCTCATGAACAAAGAAGGATGCAGGATTGGCTGGCAGAAGGCATGGACTTCCACCCAAGCCTTGCCACTTGCTGCAGCCTGAGACCTCACTTCCCCCTCTAAAAACGAATGTGGCCACATGAGACCCATCCTGGGAGGCTATTCTCAGGGGAAAGCTGCTGCTTTTACCTCCTGTGTCGCCTCTCCCCTCCTGTGAGTGTCTGCCACCAGCAATCACCCTCTCCTTTTTGCTGCTGTTTGCCTGTAACCTAAGAAGAATTAAATGTTGCCAGGGGAAATGAGCTGCCCAGTTTCCTGGGTCGGTATCTTCAAATTTATGCACAAATACTAAACTATTAGGCTCTGATTGCATTTGCCAGCCCTCCTCTCCTTTGGAATAAAATAAGTGGAAACTGTGAATGCTGTTATTCTCATTCTTTAGAGAGGCTTTGTTTCAAAGAGACCAATCATCCAGATGTTTATGGGAGTAGTTTCTCTGTGGAGTTAAAAACTTAATTGAGTTAATCAGCCATAACTTGGTGACTCTCAATGGAGATCATCCTGTATGGTTTCTGATTTTTGCCCCTACGCTTCGTGGGCCAAGAAAACCCTACTGAATTTTGCAATTACATTTTAAATTGTGTGGGTTCCCCAGCTTCTTCCACAGTGGTTTGACACAGCAGCTACCTGCTGCACGGGGCCCATTCCTTTTAAAATGGCATCGCCTCCAAGAGAGGCTCTTCCTCATCGGTGCAGAAACCTGCCCGCCCCTGCTGTGGCTGCCTGTCCAGCAGTCCGAGTTAGTGCCATCAGGCCGTCCTCCCACGTGGGCGTCGAAGAGAAAGGGTCAGGCGGGGTTCTCCCCCAGTGCCAGTTTGTCAGAGGCCACTCTGGCAGTCTCTGAGGACCTACAGTGGCCCTAAGTCCTGTTTGCCCCTGCTCTCTCTGAAGAATGTCTCTCTCCTAGAATTTCCTTTGCCATAATGAAACAACGTCCTTTCCTTCAGATTTTGACCGAGCTGGAACACAGCGGAGTTGGAAGAATCAAGGAGCAGAGTGCCCGAATGCTGGGGCACTTGGTTTCCAATGCTCCCCGGCTTATTCGTCCCTACATGGAACCCATTCTGAAGGTAGAGGAGGCCTGGGCAGTGGGCACCTTTTTGTCTCTCTTGGTAGGCTTTTCCTTTGCTGATGTAACTCATCCCCTATGGGGACTTGCTCTCAGTCAGTGTCGAATGGTAGATAGGGGGCAAGGTCCAGATCAGAAACCCTCACACACATACCAACTGTGTGACCTCACATGAGGCACTTGGCTCTCCGTGCCCCAGGACGCTCTCTAAGACAGGGGCGCAAAGCCCAGGTAGGGACGTGCGTTGGAAGATGGAGTTTTCCCCACAGGAATTCTCTAGAGCAATGAATTTTGGGTCCAAAAAAGAAAGGTACTCAAGCACACTAACCCCCAAGCCATGGAGGGAAGGAGGGCCAGAAATAGTTACCAAAAGATGGAAGGTGTGTTTTGAATCTGAACATGTTAAAGTATCACGGACCATTTCCTAACATTTAAATCTATGTAAATTACCATCCCATATTATTTGTAGGAGCGAGGTACGGTATTTTCCCATTCTGTTACTCTCAGCTGCAGGCTTATGGTCTTGGGAGGGAAGTCCAACTCTGTGCCAGATAGACGCTCATAGGAATCCCTGAAAAATGGCAATTGCATGTGGTTGGGTTGGTCCATTAGGATGAGAGTGTCAAGTACAAACGGATACAAGAAAATGCCCCTTTGGTGGGTAGTGAGTGTCTGCCTTTTCTCGTGTGTTCCCTAGGCTTTAATTCTGAAGCTGAAAGATCCAGACCCTGATCCAAACCCGGGGGTGATCAATAATGTCTTGGCTACGATAGGAGAGCTGGCACAGGTAAGGGTGCCCCGCTGCTTGTCCTCCAAGGGGCCTCCAGCCTCGGGCTTTCCAACCTGGCACCTGGGTCAGTGTGTAGAGTTCCATCGAAGCCCCTCCCTCCCTCCTTGCAGGTGAGTGGCCTGGAAATGCGGAAATGGGTGGATGAGCTCTTTATCATCATCATGGACATGCTGCAGGACTCCTCTCTTCTGGCCAAGAGGCAGGCAAGTAGTTCTGCTCTTTGGCCTTATGGGGAAAGGGAATTGGTGGGGAGTAATGGGGAGGGGTGGGGATGGAAGGGATAGGAGGGCTGACGAGGAAAATCCTGGCACTAGGAAGCAGGGCCTTTTGGGAACAGGCCCTTTTAAACTGGCCTGTTGTTTTTTGTGACCTCACCAGATCACACAGGGTCAGTTCAATGCCTCCTGTGTGCCAGGTCCAATGCTGATGTGGGAGATAAAAATACAAAGACTGAGACAGTCTGAGACAATCTCCGCTTACGAGAGTTTATGTTCTGATGGAGAAGACAGCGTAAATATTAAGGGCATAAATACAAATATGTACAAAACAGTTAAAATGTTCCCAAGCCCAAGCCCATCTGCCATTTCCCCACCAAGAAAATCTGCAAGGCTCACGATTGCCCCTGGGGTTTGGTATGCAGGGGGTATTCCAAGAGCTCTGAGCCTGGACCTTCCTCAGCTGGGATCCTGCTGGGTAAGTCACTGTCAATTGGGAAGATCTCAAGAGCCTTTACCTCCTAGGGTGCTTTGAGGATCAAATGGGGCCATACACGTAGAGGTTGTGGCTCAGTGCCTGGCCCACAGGAGGATCTGAGTTCCTTCCTTTCCAAAGCCCTTTCTAGTCTGGCCTATTGCCCCTGTGTTCCCTTCATGCAGTCTGCATTCTAGATGCCCTAGGCTCCTTGCTGCTTCCTGAGTCCCCAGTTTCTTTCTGGGCTTAGTTCTCATGTGTCCTCCTGCAGGTGACTTTCCCTGACTCCCTCAATTGTCAGTGTTTGCTCCCCTCTCCTTAGTTAAGTCTACTTATACCTGTTTCTTTCCAGATTAAGCAGGGACTTTTGTGTTAAAAGTTTCAAATATTAGGTATTTATACATGCTTGTTGAATTGGTTTGTATTAGATTAGATCAGGATGACCTTAGTTTTTCACATTTTACTTTGTATACAGTACATTTCTTTTTTAATTTTTTTAATAATAGCATTTTATTTTTCCAAATATATGCAAAAATATTTATTAGCATTCACCTCTGCCAAACTTTGTGTTCCACTTTTTTTCTTCCTGCCTCCCTCCTTCCCTCTCTCCTAGAGGGCAAACAATCCAATATAAGTTAAACATGTGCAATTCTTCTAAACATATTTCCATATTCATCATGCTGCACAAGAAAAATCAGATCAAAAGGGGGAAAAAAAAAACACGAAAAAGAAAAAAACACATGCAAATAACAACAAAAAAAATGAAAATGCTATGCTTTGATCCACATTCAGTCTCCATAGTTCTTTCTCTGGATATGAAGGCTCTTTCCATCACAACTCTATTGGAATTGCCTTAAATTACCTGATTATTGAAAAGAGCCAAGCCCATCACAGTTGAACATGATATATCTTACTGCTGATACACAGTACATTTCACTTTGCTTGAGTTCATGGAGGACTTTCCAGGTTTTTCTGGGAGCATTGTGCTCATCATTTTCCACAGAACAGTAATAACTATCCAGTGTTTAAATCATCTCCATTACCTTTCTTTACTGAGCCTGATTTAACCAAAGCTTATCTTCCCCTTGCTAGTTTTTGAGATTGTAGAAGCAGATCTCAGATCTTTCTAGAAAAGCTTTTTAATCCCAGGAATAAGAGAAAACCCCAGTATATTGTTCCCTTGTCTGGTAGGAGTTTGTGGTTAGCCGGCTATTTAACTTTCCCAAACTTAGAAGTGTTATGGGCCAGAACTCTTATACTTAAAACAAGGATTCTTACAAGGTGACAATGGTTATCTGGTTTAGCATGGTGATTAATAGTTCTCTAGTTCAGTACATGTACTTAGCAGTTAATATAGTTCTACAGGATTCAGACCTACAATGATGTAAGAGAGTATATAACAGCCAGGAGGGACTCAGGACAGATTCACTTCACCTCACACCACCGTGGTGGCTGGCCTCCTGTACTTCCTCCATTGAGACCAAAGCTCTGCCTAAAAGAAGGCTGCTCCAAGACCTCCAGAAAACCAAACAGGAACACTACATAGAAGACTTTTTTCTGGTTTAGGGGGAAAAAAACATTTTCTGGTGTAGGAAAACTGCTTTAGATATAGCTTCTTCTTTATTTTATTTTATTTTATTTTTTTAAATAACTTCTTATTGACAGAACTCATGCCAGGGTAATTTTTTACAACATTATCCCTTGCACTCACTTCTATTCTGACTTTTCCCCTCCCTCCTTCCACCCCCTCCCCAGATGGCAGGCAGTCCTATACATGTTAAATATGTCACAGTGTAGATACAATATATGTTTGCAGAACCAAACAGTTCTCTTGTTGCACATGGAGAATTGGATTCAGAAGGTAAAAATAACTTGCAAAGAAAAACAAAAATGCAAGCAGTTTATATTCATTTTCCAGTGTTCTTTCTTTGGGTCCATCATTGATCTTCTCTCCATCATTGATCAGTTGAAACTGAGTTAGATCTTCTCTTTGTCAAAGAAATCCACTTCCATCAGAATACATCCTCATACAGTATTGTTGTTGAAGTATATAATGATCTCCTGGTTCTGCTCATTTCACTTAGCATCACTTCATGTAGGTCTCTCCAAGCCTCTCTGTATTCATCCTACTGGTCATTTCTTACAGAACAATAATATTCCATAACATTCATATTAGGTATAGCTTCTGACAGAAGTCATTGATGTTTTCTCTTTCCTATTAGTTCTCCAAAGACTTGACTTGTTGGTTTTTGCTTCTGTTCCAGGTGGCCCTGTGGACCCTGGGGCAACTGGTGGCCAGCACGGGCTATGTGGTAGAGCCCTATAGGAAATACCCAACCTTATTAGAGGTGCTGCTGAACTTTCTGAAGACTGAGCAGAACCAGGGTACCCGGAGGGAGGTAGGAAGCTGAAGTGACTTAGCTTAGTGAGGAAATGGAAGAGAGAAGAAGTGTTATGCTTTCTTGGTATCAGCCATCTTTTTGTGATCACAGGAGTCCAGATTTAGAGCAGAGACTCAGAGGCCATCTGGTCCAACTCCCTCTCCCCTTCCATTTACTAGACAAGAAAACCAAATTTCAGAGAGGTTGTGACCCGTCTCTGGGCCTCGTGCTACAGCTACATGTAACCCCTCAGAATGATGAGAAGATTTATAAAGCACTTGACATAAATCCTCAACAAATGTTCCAAATGTGAACCTTTTTCCAGATGACTAAGTTGAGGCTCAGGTGAAGTGCTTTATCTGGGGTCACACAGCTTGTAAGTTTCTGAGATGGGGTTTTCTGACTTAAATCCAGCCCCATGTCCACACACACCCTCGCTGCCCAAGAAAGGACATCATTTGCAGGGACCTAAAAAGAATGTCAGGGCAGGGGAAGGCATTGGGTTGTGTCTGGCAACTGCAGGCTTGGGGCTAATTTGCTTTTCCCCTTCCTCACACAGGCTATCCGAGTTTTGGGGCTTTTGGGTGCTTTAGATCCCTATAAGCACAAAGTGAACATCGGTATGATTGATCAGTCTCGGGATGCTTCTGCCGTCAGTTTATCTGAGTCCAAATCCAGCCAGGATTCCTGTAAGTGGAAGGGGAAGATGAGCCTTCCAGGTCCCTGAACTTTGAAGCTTGGGCAGGATGTCCTCTGATCCTCAAAAATATTAGAGCATTTAGTTGTTTTTGAATGAAAAGTCAGTTTTACCTGGTAGTCAATGAAATTTGCTGTTTTCTGGCAGTCAGAGTATGCATTCATTCATTAAACAACTAGCTATTGAGGACTTGTTCTCAGCAAGGCCCCAGGGGAGGTAGAAGGGGAGAGTGAAGAAACAACCCCAGGCCTCTCTGGGAGGGGGAGAAAGGGTTCTTTCTCTCCTCTTTCTCTAGGTTCTTTGTCTTTTCTGGGGCTTTGGATTCATATGATGTTTTTATTCCTAATTCTCACAGTGGGTATGGGAGGGAGAAAGATGTTGATATCTTATTCTTTTCCAGGGTTTCTTTGAAATAATTCATTTTCACAACACTCCTGGGAGGTAGAGTTCAGAATTTGTTCTCCCTTTTAAAAGACAGATTTGTCCTTAGATTTCCCCAGAAAACCAGTATTTCCTCTAAACACTAGATCCATTAGCCTTCACAGCCTTTTGCAAGGATATTTTTGTCTTCACAGTAGGCGATATTTGTCCTTGCCTTTGACAGCCGCTTCAGGGACCCATTCCCCATCAGTGAAACAGGCCTTTATTTATTAGCTTTATTGTTGAAAAGATTAAATCTCCTACTTCCTTCCTCAGCCCAGAAAGAAGCTTCAGTAAGTGATCTAGTACTGTTGGCTTCTTGGCAGATCCACATCATTGGAAAGAGAAAGCTCAGGGTCTGCTTTCTTGCTCACATCCGCCCTTAATCCCTCATCTTCCTGCCAGCTTATGTCCTTATTCCTCTCAGACCCCTGTTAAATCACAGGCCTTCTCCTTAAAATCCTGATTTTTCTAGTCAGGTATAATTTTCTATTAACTCAGCTGAATTCCCCAGGGCTTTGAGGGCCAGGCAGCTGTTGAACAGATGTTTGCTTAAATGAATCCACTAAATTTCAATTACTTTCATTTGGGAGAGTAGTTATTTTTATTGGTCTCTTCAACTGCTAAAATGTGAACAATAACCGTAAGAAGTTAAGTCAGATGCATACCATTGTAAGGACCATAATCCACAATGCAGACTTGGAGGGTCTGTTGTTTGAGCCATGGAGAAAGGCCCTGGAGTCGTCTCGTTCCGTGGGGATGGTTCCTAGCACCGCTGTATTCTTCAGGATGTTAGGGGAAGGAAAGTGTGAGAAGGGGCAGCTTGCAGTGTTTCCCTTCCCCAAAGTCAGCCGTGTGTGGTGTTGAGATGGTGTCTCTCTGGCTTTGTCCCAGCCGACTACAGCACCAGTGAGATGCTGGTCAACATGGGGAACCTGCCTCTCGATGAATTCTACCCAGCCGTGTCGATGGTGGCTCTGATGAGAATCTTCCGCGACCAGTCCCTCTCCCACCATCACACCATGGTTGTTCAGGCCATCACCTTCATCTTTAAATCCCTGGGGCTCAAGTGCGTCCAGTTCCTGCCCCAGGTTATGCCCACGTTCCTCAATGTGATCCGGGTCTGTGATGCTGCCATTCGGGAAGTAAGTAGGCCAGGGGACCCCCTCTCCCCAACATCCATGTCAGACCCTCCGGCCTCCTTGGGGTCTCCCCTGGGCCTGCTCTCGCCTCACGTGGCCCTGGGGTCTGCCCTGCCACCTATACAGGCTCTGGATCGGCTCACGAAGCCAGTCCTGTTGGTCACCTCAATGTACCGGACGAGGTCCAGCAGGTCCTCCTCTTGTCGAGGTGATGCTCCCAGGGTGGTCGCCCCCTGCTTCCTGGTGAGGTCTCCATGCTTTCTCCCGGCCCAGTACTGCTTCCCTGCTTCGGCACCTTGTCGGGGGCCAGTGGTCAGGGCTCTGGGAGAGCCGGTCAGAGGCGGCCCAGGTAGGCCCATCCCCTTGACTCTCAGATGGAGGCCAACTGAAGAGCAGGCGGGTGGCAGATGGAGGGACTCCTCTCTACTGAGGAAATGATTTGGAAAGAGGAGGTGGAATTCCTCAGCCACTTGCCCTCCCTTGAAGCAAGAGGGGAATTTTAGTGAAGAGTTCCCTCAACATTTTCCCAAAAAATATTAATTTTCAGGTGAAAAATATTAGTAAAAGAAAGTCAAGGAGGGGCGAGTTGGCCCCCCTCAGAGAGGCGCCTCTCTGGACCATTGAAGTGGGATGCACTTGCCTGTTGGGGAACGTCATGTTGCTACACCTCCACCAAGCAGGAGCTTCCTCAGAGCCTGGCTGTGCTCTCTGGCTCTCTTCCTTCTAATGATCATTTGCTTTTCCCTGACCTCTCCCTATCTTCGAAAGTGCTTTGGTGTGCCTCTGCCTAAAGTCCTCTATTCTCCCCATGTGGAGAAAATTCAGTCAAATACACAGGTTGGGAGTTTTGGTTCCATCAGCCTTACTGATGGTAGCACCCAGCCTTTCAGTGGGAAAATTCCCCAGAAGATGGGAATCAGCCCATTGAATCAGAGGCCTGGAACCTCCAACCTAGGCCCAAGCTGTCAGGAGCCATTCCGGAGTATTTGCCATCGGGGCTTCATTTATTCCAGCCAGTATCCCTCCCTCAGTCATTCATAAATTTGCCCAAAGGAATTCATTTCTGTTTCCTCTTCCTGAGGCTGCTGCTTTCCATCAGGCTAATAAATTAGCCATATAGGAAATCAGTGTTCCTTTTATTTACCCTGGCTTTTCCCAACCCAGGCTCAAAGGTGAAACGAGAAAGCTAGGTGCATCTCTGGGCTTTAGTGAAGAAAACTGAAGCACAGTTAATAGGAAAGTCACTTGTGTTTGACACTGGAAGGCAGTGATATGCTTGACTCTTAGACTCTCTTTCCATTGATCATGGCAATGAGTTAATGATGTGAAAACCCAACTCCAAAAGGCTGGGAAGGCTCATTACTTCCCTTCTATAATGCTATCTTAGCCTAGGATCACAGTTTATGATTTTTTCAGCTCTGCTCTACACAGGGTCTCATTTGCTCCTTACAGCACTCTGGGAGTTTTTCCCATTTCATAAATCTGAGAGAAGTGAAGGTTAGGGAGGCTGCCTGAGATCCTATTAGCAGAAGGTAGAGGAGCCTGGCTTTTATTACTCCACCTGCCCTTTTTGCTCTCTTCATCAGCTTCATCCCTGCTGTCTGCATGATCCCAGGAATAGGGAATATCACCAGCCTAAGCGGAGCTACCATTTTCCCTTCCTCCCAAAATCTTATTCACTGGGTTGCTCATATCCTCTGGAAGCATCCAGACATAAATTAATCATCCCCCACCTTTATAAAGAGAATCCCAAACTTCCAAACATGTTGGTAATGTTCACAAAAATTGCTTAAGCAGAGAAGATAGTTTGCGGCAAATAAACAGTCTCCAGATTACATAGGGCTGTTGTTACCAAACTGGGATGATGGCAAATTGGGGTTGAATAAACCAAACGTATCTATAGTTCACAAAAAGCCTTGCCCTGCCTAGTGTTTGTAAGTCGCGGGCTGTCCTTGGGGGTCAGTCTTGAGGACTGGGCGGGTACTAACATCTCCTTTTCAGTTTCTATTCCAGCAGCTGGGGATGCTGGTGTCCTTCGTGAGGAGTCACATCAGGCCTTACATGGACGAGATCGTCACCCTCATGAGAGTGAGTAAAGCCTTGTCAGTCGGCCACGGCTGGGGAGATCAGAGCAGTCCCTTCTTCATCCTGGCCCTTTGTAATGGAGCTGATGGTCGATCCAAAGTATATTCAGCCAGGCTTACAAGGGTGATTTTGTCCCTGGTCCTCAGTGTCCAGGACTGAAATCTTTGGGTTAAGTAGCAAGAAAAGGATGTAGTGGTTTATGTTAGTGCCCACTTCAGGGGTGTAACAGCATGGGCATCTCAGGTCCCAGGCACCCGTGAAGAGCCGGAGAGGAAGAGGGGGTGGCAGTCGTGGCGGAGGAGAAGCGAGTTATTGGCAGCTCAGTATTGTTAACGTGGCTCAGAGCATGGAGGAAACTATTGCTCAGGAGACCTCCCATTGCCTTGAGTGCTTTTCTCAGTGTGTGCCGTGGCAAGGAGTTCTTCCCCTCTTCTGCTGAAGAATTTAAATGTTTCTGTGAAGAAGGTAGCTTTTTGTTCCACTCAGAAAACACCAGAAGATTGGTTCCTGCCCCCAAGACCAAATCTTGATGTAATTGGCTTGGAAGGAAAACTGCTGACCTCCACTCCCCAGGCCCAGCACCCGTCCCTCCTGCAGACCCAAGTAGCTGAGAAGGATGTGGCTCTCCCCGAGGGGCACTGCTGAGGAATATTGGGAAAAGGGGGGCGTTCTTGGGGCTCTGCAGCTGGTGTCATCTCTGACTGATTGATTCTCCAAAGCTTTGAAACTCAGGCGCTTGGGAGGTGGGGCCCACACCTGCAAAGTGTTGCCCGGAGTGGCGCACGTACAACAGGGATCCCATTCTGTGGTTCTGGGTCCAGAGCGTTTAATGAGTTCCCCCTGGATAGAGAAGAGAAGGCTCTTTGTGCACAGCCAGCCAGCCCACATCTGGCGGCAGCAGGCACCGGCCTGGTATCTCAGGGCAGAGAGCCCTGGGGACCGATGGACGTTCTCTGTGGAAGGCAAACATAAACTGTTAGCCAGAAAGTCAACAGTGAGCCCCATTGACAAAGCAGGGTGCCTTCTCCAGCCAGGACCCCAACAGGACTGGGCTTTCTCTCCATGGCACTTTTATTTTTAAATGAAGAGAAGGCCGTTTCTTTGGGGCCTTCTGACTTCTTCATTTTTGTTCTCTTCATAATGAGAACTTAATTTCCATAGTGCCTCTCCCATAAGCTGCTGAACGGGCTTTTGTTGACAGCGGGCCCTCAGTTACTCAGGGCCGTGAGGACTGACTTGCCGTTTGCTTTGTCTCCATGCGTAGCAGCAGCTTGCTTCCATCACTTTCCCCTTAACTTTCTTCAGTGCAGTCCTGCCCAGAAAGGGCTCTTCTGCTCCCCTCTGCACCAGTCTCTTTTGGCCGCCTCCTCTTGAAGATAGCTTTCTTTTCTTTATCACGGACCCATCGAGGCCACCTTCTGATGTTCCACTCTTCCTCCTGGCAACCTCTGGGCTTTGCAAATCACCTTAGTCATCTTTCTGTTGGCTTCCCGACCAGGTAGCTGAAGGTTTTAATCACACCAGAGTAATCTGTGATTGTGAGGGGCTCTCTGGCCTGCACAAGCACCCTCCGTCCTGGGACTTGGCCCACCCACAGGAAGAGTGCGGGGGGCAGTTGTTGTAATGTCCTGGTTAGCTTTCTGGAGGTCTCGGGACCAGCCTTGGTTTCAACAGAATAATCACCACAAGAATAGTCAGGGATCAAGTCCAAAGTCTTTATTGTCTCCTTCACAATCTGTCCCTTTTACCTGGGGCCCGGCTAGCTTTCTCGAGGGTCTCCGGACAGGGTCTTGGTTTCAGTGGAAGAATGCAGGGTGCAAGAGAGCCACCAGAAGCCTGATCAAAGATGGAATGTCTCTCCTCCAGTCCTTGTTGGCTCTTATATACTCTATTATAATTATATCATCGTAGGTTTCAATCTAGTAGAACTATATTAAATACTAAGTACATGTAAAACTAGATAACCATTGTATTATCAATTCTACTGAGCTAACACTATTGTAGGACTAAATCAATGATACTGAGCCTTAAGTATATTTCTCCAAAGTTCCTGCCCTTTACAGGTTGTGCTTGTGATTCAGCTGGAAGTGGCTTTAACATCCCCCCTCTGTCCCTGTAGGAGTTCTGGGTCATGAATAGCTCCATCCAGAGCACGATCATCCTCCTTATTGAGCAGATTGTGGTCGCTCTGGGTGGCGAATTCAAGCTCTACTTGCCCCAGCTGATTCCTCACATGCTGCGGCTTTTCATGCATGACAGCAGCCCTGGACGCACGGTCTCCATCAAGGTGAGTAGCCCAGAGATCCCAGAGGAGACCCTCAGGACTTAGGACCTGCCTCAGGTCCCTCAGGACCCTGCCAGGGCACAGCCGAGGGGCTGCATGGGGGAGCTGGGGAGAAAGGGCAGCAAGAGTTGTGTCAAAGGCCCCAGCCCTGTGAGCATGGCAAGGCTCTCAGGGCCAATGATCTCTACTGGGCGGGCTGATTTGTTCAATGGAGGGAGTTTAATTTGGGGCTTCTCTAAGTTGATGAAATCACAGGCTTTCCCCCCAAAATAAAGATTGGGTTACTAGAGGCCTGCTTATGAGCAAAACTAGCCATTCATGCTGGGCTGCTCCCCTGAGAAGGCCATTGCCAGGGAGATAATGGTAGCAACAGGGAGAAAGAATGGGGACAGTGAGGGGGAAAGAATGGGAGCAGCAGGGAGAGAGAATAGGGGCCATATGGTCATCGCTCCCCAGACCAGCATGTCCCTGAGCTGTCCCTGCCCTCTGCTCAGAGAGTGGGCACACACATCCAGGGAGGACACCCTGTATCAGAAAGGCCCATTTGCCCGGCTCACAGGCCCCCATCGTGGGTTGTGGCTCCTCTGCTGCCTGGGTGCCTTCACACCCACCTCTTGCTCAGCGCAGCGCGCTAAGGCTTGGTTACTGACAGCCCTTTTGTTTTCCTCTTCCAGTTGTTGAATGCAATCCAGCTGTTTGGGGCCAACCTGGATGACTACCTGCATTTGCTCTTGCCTCCGATTGTGAAGCTCTTTGATGCTCCTGATGCTCCCTTAGCAGCACGCAAGTAAGCAGCTGCCTTTTGGTTCTGACAGTCAACAGATGAAGTTGTATGGTCTCTTCTAAGTTCTCAGGCCACTTCCTATCCCTAGGTTATTTTTGTTCGCATTCTGTAGTACTAAAGTGTCCCAGATTTATTTAAATCTGAACTCTCCTCTCCCATTGAACCCATTGTTCAGACCACTTCACCCAAAATGCCCTGATCTGAGGAGGAAGCCCAGCTTTTCAGGCACTTCTCCCTCTGGACTGTTTTTAGGGCAGCCTTGGAGACTGTTGATCGCTTAACCGAGTCTCTGGATTTCACTGATTACGCATCCCGAATCATCCACCCCATTGTGCGGACGCTGGACCTGAGCCCAGAGCTGCGCTCCACAGCCATGGACACATTGTCTTCCCTTGTCTTCCAGCTGGGGAAGAAGGTAATGAAGGCTTCCCGGAAACACAGGGTTGTTGGATTTTAAGCTGACTATCTCTCAGCTTGGAGAGACTTTATCTTTAGCAGGGTTAGGTGGAAAAGTCCCAAATTAAATGTTTTTCTCCTCCTCTCTCCTCTCCCCCATCCCCCACATTTAGCCTTACATAATTACATAAGCCAATACAAAATTGGGTTTTTTTGTCTCTTTTGTTAATATTTAGCAGTGTTTCCTCTGAAATCCATAGATACGTGTAATGAACCTCTATGTACAGTTATGTTGTATTTTCTGAACTTTTCTCCCTCCTGTCGTAGTACCAGATTTTTATCCCAATGGTGAATAAAGTGCTGGTGAGACACAGAATCAACCATCAGCGCTACGACATGCTCATTTGTAGGATCGTCAAGGTGAGCTCATCTGTCTTTTTTCCTACTTCCCAAGATCTTTCTCTCTCTCTCTGTTATTTTTTAGGGTCTTGGCTAGCAGAATTAACATAGCTAATCCAGCTGGCTCCGACTCTCTTACCGCTTCATCATTTTCTAGTTTTTACCTTATGTCCCTTCATAGTATCTTTGTTGGCATGGGTGGCTGGCCAGTGCCCTTTCCCCTGGCACTTACTTTGCATCCACTTCATACATGCCTGTTGTTCGGCATACCCTTCCCCCCTTAGAACAGAGGCTCTTTAAGGACAGAGACATTTTTCTTTTTGTTTTTGTATCCCAGGTACTTTTAGGCGTAAAAGTACCTAATAGTCACTTGCCAAATAAACAAATGACGGGTGGCTGGCTGTGCAGAACTCGAACTTTTTACTGTCCACTGGATTGGCCCATTGTAAACAGGGAATGGCATTGTCCAGAGGAGGGAGGGAGCGCAGAGTGACCCTTCGGAGTGCTAGGAAAGTCTAGCAGCACCTTCAGCCATCTGTGTTCATCTCTGGTTACAGGGCTACACACTAGCTGATGAGGAAGAAGATCCCTTAATTTATCAGCACCGAATGATGAGGAGCAACCAGGGTGACGCCTTGGCCAGTGGGCCGGTCGAGACTGGGCCCATGAAGAAGCTGCACGTGAGCACCATCAACCTGCAGAAGGTGGGTACGTGGACAGACTTGAGCCAAGAGTGAGCCCAGCAGGCCCAGTGCCGTCTGGGACTGGCGTGCTGGAAGCTGCCCTGAGACACATGTAGGGAATTAAAGTCTGGACAGTGGGAGTACCCACCTGGCTCTTTTCCCAGTTTGGAACTATCAGCCTTTTCATTTTAAGAGGGGAAAATGGGGAAGTGTGGAAAGATCATAGTTGGAATAAGATGCCTGCCATCCGAGCTGCGACAGGGGAGCATTGTGGCAGATCCATCCTGGCTTCTCTAATGAATATAATCAGAAGTTGGCCCAGCACTCAAGTCAGGGCTGGGATGGCTGGGCTGCTCCTGAGAGCTTTGTCCTAGTTAGAGCCTGAGATGACCTCGGGAGTCACGGAACCCAGACTTACAGAAGAGGAAACTGAGACGGAGAATATGGACAGGCCCTGCCACAATCCCCTCCTGGCTCATTGAGTTTAGAGCTGGGCCCATACCCAGCCCAGCTAGCCCACAGACCGTTGTTTTTTCCTCTATAGCACATTACTTTACCTGTATTTGGAGGGGAATTCAAAGGAAGCGTCTCTGTTGAACCCAAATGTAACACCGTGTTTATTGTGTCACCTTTTAAGTGAATGTACCACGTTGTTCATTTCGGCACTTTGCATTAATCACTGGCACTCCTCTGTGCCACTTGTGTGGTGGCAGAACCTAACTGATAGCCCAGCATCAGGGTTTGCTCCTTGCCCATTTTACCCAGCCTTGACATGGCTTCATGTAAAAGTCAGGAAGGAGACCTAGGCCACAAGCTGTTCACTTTTCTCAGATGGCTTCCATCTGCTAAACTGGGAGCTCTGGAGGGGTGCAGGAAGCAACCCTACCTGGTATATGCCTTGATGGAACAGAGCAGAGCTGAGCTTCCCACAGCAGGGGTGTGCAGGCCAGAAATGGTCATCCAGTCTGGGGCATTGACCTTCCATTCAGGCAACTGGCCACCCTGCTTCAGAGCTGGCTCAGAGCCCCTTTGGCTGCTGGGCAGTGACCTTGGTACCCAGTTCGCTGGTCTTTGGTGCCTCTAATTGTCCTGTAGGTAGAAATTTTAAAGTAATTCACCTTGGTCTAAGAATAAAGAATATTGAGTCAAGTGTGTGTACACACACACACACACCCATACATCATACATAGGCTTATGATGAAAACTGCTGTCTATTTCCAGAGAAAGAACTGATGAACTCTAGAATGCTTATCGAAACATAGTGTTTTCCCATTATTTTTCCTGCTTTTTTTTCCCTCACAACATGACAAATGTGGACATAAATTGTGTATGACTTCATATGTATAATGAGTTTCATATTTCTTGAGGTGGCAGAAAGAGAGAAGAAAAAAAATTGAAACTGAAATTAAAAATTAAAACTTTTTTTTTTAATAAAATAAATCCTGTGTTTCTCTCCCCCTCCAAAAAAGATGGGTAAGAGTTACATAAACAATAACAAAGATCACTCTTTAGGAGGTGGGACCCAAGTTTCCCCTGTAGCTGCCTTTTGCTAAGCAGATGGTCTGACTTTTTGAGAATTGAAGCTGGGGACCAGGACCCAAGACTGCTTTGGCTTCTGCCTCTGCCAGCCTAACTCTTGAGGTCTGTGCTCATTGCCTGATGATTTCCACTGAGAGAGCCACAGATGATCTTCTCCAAATTCATTCTGCAGAAAACTTAGCATTCTCATTGGAAGATCCTTGTTTTGGATCTTCCCTGTCTACCAGTCAGATTGCTGATTTTCATGACTTTTCACGTAGAACAGTTTTTAAAATTAACTTTTACTATATTTTGATATATTCCAGTCAGTTGCTGCCTCTGACTTGAATTGTAAGTCAATATTACTGTTTTGCAGTTATAGCCATAGGCTGTTTAGTTACAAAAAGTGTAGCTTTACAAGTCTAGGGAAGAAATCATTGTTAAATAAATGGGTACATATTTGACACTGATGACTTTGTGTGACTGACTGACATTTTAGGCCTGGGGAGCAGCCAGGAGGGTTTCCAAGGATGATTGGCTGGAGTGGCTAAGACGGCTGAGCTTGGAATTGCTGAAGGACTCCTCATCTCCATCCCTCCGCTCCTGCTGGGCCCTGGCTCAGGCCTACAACCCTATGGCGAGGTAAGGCGGGCATGGAAGGGAGACTTCCCCCCCTTGTTGAGCATTAAGGACAAAGTGGAAAAGTCTCCCTTTGGACTCAGAGCTTGTACATGAAATGCCAGGCGGCTTTTTTTCATGGTCAGACTTCTTTACCATGGAAATAAGTCAATGAATAAGGAGAGGAACATGTCTGAATTTTTCTACCAGTGGGGCAGATAAAAAGAAGGCAAAAAAACTGAAACAAGGATGGGGAGCAGAGGTCTTGTTCCCCACATTGGGTAGCAGTTCAGATCCTCCTGTTAGGCGGGGTGTGGGCCCGCACTCTTTGGGGCTAGGACTGCCTGTTTCTCAGTGGCTGCTATCGCTGCTGTCTCTTAGGAGCCATAACTAATCACATTCCCCTGAAGTTGGAGTATGTTCTCTGCTACTGAACAGTGACTTTGTTTCTTCTCTCTTGTTTCTGAGGCTTAAAAAATAATTAACTCTGAGGATTCTCTGGCCCTGTTATGTAGGTTTTTCAGACTTAGCTCATGTCTCATATTGCCTTGCTGCTCACAGTATCATATAAGCCCATCTGGCTTAACTCCCACCCTAGACCTTTGAGTCAGGAAATCTTATTTCCTTTATTTAAGTCACCATCATTCTCCTAACTTCTTTCTTCAAATGAATGTTTTCATTTGATTCCTCTACCATCCTCATCCCTGGTGATCTTTTTGCAGAATTCAAAATTCTTTTGTGTCAGAGTCCTTCAAAGTTACTCAGATGTCCTTCTTTGATTTCTTACTGGTTGCCAGAAAGGGGTAGAGATAATCACTCACACTGGCTGCAGAAAAAAGCCTAAGACTTTGGAAGCATTTCCTGTCCACCACTACCACCCCTGCCCCCCTGTCTGATAGATTAAAGGCTAGCTGCAGGAAGCAGGCCTGTCTTGGGCTTCGAGTAGAAGTCTCCTAATTGCCAAGGCCTCCTAAGAAGCTGGCTGGCATTGGAGAAGGGTTTGGTGATCCTCTTGAATCCTGGGGGTTTGGATTTTGATTCCAGTACCTCAAGTTCCTTAGTTCTGGCTGCTGCTTTGCTTGAACCCATCCAAGGGTTCTGTCTGTTTTTTTTTGTTTTTTGTTTTTTTTTAATAGCAGTAAATGATATGTCTCATTTCCTGATCCTCAGGATTTGGAATCGACAGCCAACCCTGAGGTCCCTCCAGGCTCTTGATAATTCTGTGAATTCCCTTTGAAGACCACATCCCATATACCACAAGCTCTTTTCTCCCCTCTCTTCATTGATTCATCTAATGATAATCAGAAATGTCTCTGAAGAAGGGAAATAGTCCTCCCCCATTCTCCATCCACATCCATCAGCCTTGTATCCAACCTGTCACGTTGCCTGTCTCAGGGACGTCAAGAGCAGATAAACTTGGAACATATTTTTGATGTCCTTTTCTCTCCCTGCCAGGGACCTTTTTAATGCTGCTTTTGTGTCTTGCTGGTCCGAGCTGAATGAAGACCAGCAGGATGAGCTCATCAGAAGCATTGAACTGGCCCTGACATCCCAGGACATTGCTGAAGTCACACAGACCCTGCTCAACTTGGCAGAGTTCATGGAGCATAGTGACAAGGTGAGACCTTGCTTTTCCATTGGGCATTTAAGCGTGGCGAGAAGCCGGCTGGTGGGTTCTTCCCCTCCCCCACCCCGGGAAGGGTCCCTCCAGTTATCCCCCAGCCGCATCGGCCATCTTTCTGACGCTCTGGGTCTCCCTTCTAGGGTCCGCTGCCGCTCCGAGATGACAATGGCATCGTGCTGCTAGGTGAGCGAGCAGCCAAGTGCCGCGCCTATGCCAAAGCGTTACACTATAAGGAGCTGGAGTTCCAGAAGGGCCCCAGCCCCGCCATCCTCGAGTCTCTCATCAGGTAGGCCCTGAACGTGCTTTATGGACTTCCGTCCCCTCTTCCCACTTAGCCCCGATGCCAGTTCATTTCAGTGATTTCAGGGCTTCTGACACTGCATTGTGCCCATCAAAGTTGCAGGTGGCGCTCACCCGTCTTCCCACAGATTTGTAATTTGGGGCCTGCCCAGCACCTGGGCTCCCATTGTTTGCCAGTGTGTGTTTTTGCCGACTGATGAAATGTGTCTGGAAGCAATTACAAAGCCGCCTCAGAAAGACTGAGCACGAGGGGCTCCGTGTGTTGCTGGTTGGAGGAGGAGGCATGCAGAGGGTCTCTGGGGGCGGACACTCGCTCAGGGCAGAAGGAGCCGCGTGGTCCCCACCCGTCGTCTGGTGTCTCCCATGCAGGGCAAGGTGGGCTTGCATCTCTTAGCTCCGGCCGTGTGGGTTCTGTGCCTTGGGGGTCTAGACTTGTGTCCCTGGATGGCTGTCACCCACGCACCTCGTGTCCTGCGGCTGACAGCTGCTCAGAGGAAGTTCGCTCGGGGAGCGGGCACCCTTTGTCCCTTCATGACAAACCCTGTGAGCCTCTCCTGCTGGCTTGCGCAGCAAGGAGCTGGGCCCTGCTGGGCGACGTGGTCGCTTCACTCGGGAGGCTCTTTGAGGGGTTGAGGACTTTTCTTTTGACTTAGAGGATGGACCTCTGAGAGGGGGACGGAGAGAGGGCCAGGGAAGGCAGGGGTGCGGTCCTTCTGTCCTAGAAAAGGTACCTCCTCAGGGGCAGGCTTTCAAAAGCAGCCATCGCCCATGAAGGGATAGCCCTTATTTCAAGGGGACCCTGTCTCTTTGCCTGAGCCCAGGGGTGTTTCTGCCATGCACGGTGTGGCCGGAGCCAGACAGGCCGGGAGCCCATCCATGAAGCCCCGCCCCAGCTCCTGGCCTAGCTTTGGCCCCCTTCCACCCCACCTCGCGTGCCTGGGCAGCCTCAGATCCTTTGGGTCTTCCTGACACCAAGTCACAGACAGCGTAGAGAGAGACACTGGATCCCAACAGGAAACAGTGTCTGAGCGTAGAGAAAGCTTTCAGGGTCCCCGAGGCCTTCCCGGCTCCTCAGGCCGCAGCTCCCATCTTCAGACTCCGTTCTCGCAGAGCCGTTTTGGCCCTTTCTAACTTCGTGCCGCCATCCTTTCAGACCCTGGTTCTGGTCTGGTGTGCAGCTGCCTTAACTAGGCTCCGGCTCCCAGGTTCTCCCTGCGGCCTCTGGAGCCGCCCTCCCTGGTGACCCTTTGGTCTGAGTCACACCGGCCTGGCGCACTTCTCTCCCGTTATAGTCAGCAGCATGACCAGGACAGGCTAAGTTTGAAAGGCGGCATAGACTGAACTAATCCTGCACTTGTGGGGGCTCAGGACAAAATAACTGAAAGCCACTCAGTCATTCTGACCAGCGTAATTCACAGGAGATTCAATTTGCTTTCCAAACATCCATTAAACACCTTTTCTAACAAAACAGAGAAGAGCAGTTGTGTAGAACATAAGCCCTTCGAGAACAGGAACTGCTGTTGGGCCTGTCCTGGGTCCCCAGCCTGAGGTCCCAGGCTGTCATGTAGCAGGTGCTTCACATGGCAGCGAACCCGGGCCCGGTGAGAAGGGCCTGCTCCCCCGCAGGTGACGGTGTCCCTGCCTCTTACTCTCACCCGGGACCCCTTTCCACGCTGGAGGGCGACCCTCTGCCCGCCATCTGGAGCTCTTGACAAGTCGCCCTCTTTTTGAACTCTTCTGATTGAGGTTTCAGTAAAAACAAGCGGCCAGACAGGAAGCCAGACTGAAGCCAGCAGCCCGGGGCTAGGAAGGGCTGTGCAGCCGGGGAAATAGCCTCTCTTCTCGGAGAGGTCACCTTTTCTGTCGGCTGTCTGGGGAGACATGTGTGGGTTGGGAGCACGTCCCCCTCGTGAATTTTTTAGGAAAGAATGAGTTTTTCACATGTGGTGTTCCTGCTGCCAGGGAGGTAGAGGCAGATTGGTCAAGTGAGCACGGGATTCTGCGCTGTAATCAGGTCAGGTGTCTGTACTAAGCCGGACACCACATGCTGGTCTCCCTCCCCTCCCCCTGCCTCGGGAGCACAGGGGCCACCAGCATTGCTAACAAGGGGCAAGCACAGGCCATAAACGGCCCCTTCAGGCTTGGGATCACGCCCAAGAGCCAGGATGAAATCAAGAAGTCTCAGGCTCAAAGAAGAGAAAAGAAAGAAACCATTTAGAGATGGCTGGTCAGGGGAAAATGTTACTGTTGGAACAGACTCCAGGTGCTCCTAAAGATCCAGAACCTGTTGTAGGCTAATGGATTGGCAATATTTTTCCTATTTAACAACAAAGTACTTTCTCTTCCTAAGAGGAACTTTCTCCAAGATATCAAAGCAAACCGCACAGGACAGCATTCCTGTCCCGGTCCTAACAGCACGCTGAGGAGAAGGAAGAAGGGAGATTTGCCCACCATTTATACAAGGATCCTGAACAATAGAGTTTCTTCTTCCTCTTCTTCTTTCCAACCCTTTTTTTTCCCCATCTTATCCTAAAGGGATGGTCTGTTTGTTGATCCCTGAAATTTTCCATGTAATTGTGCAAAACCCAATGTTTATGTTTGGAAGTTTTCTTTAGCGTCCACCTCCCAGGAAGCCAAACTTTCTTTTTGTTTAGTTCTTTGCTCTCTTTATTTGCCTTAGCTCCTAGCAACCCACTGTTATCTCTGGCTTGAATTCCCTATCTTTCTAATCTTAAATGCAGGCAAGGTTGAAAGAGCATTGGGAACGGTCTGTTGAAAACTAACCATGTTTAAGGAGCAGGGAAGAAAGGGGCAGCTCAATAGGGCAGATAGAGCCTCCTCACTCTAGACCTAGCTTTTAGGGAAAGACGCCCTCCCTTCCCTGTCCTTGTGTATAGTTAACTTCCTCGGGTGTACGTAAAGGGGCTTGTCTGTTTTGAGACAATTTGGTGAAAGATGTGAGGAATTTTGACAAGAGACCAACAGCTGAAACAGTATCTAGGAGCACCAATTGCTGATCTTTTGTCAGTGTCTGCCGCCCATGGGGACAGAAGCACGCCGGGGCCCTTCTTGTCCTCCGCAGCACAGGGCTTAGGGTTCCGGGCTTGGAGTCAGAAAGGCCCACGTTGAAGCCTGACCCAGTGACCCCAGCAAAGAATCGAACCTCTCTCAGCCTGTTTTCCCAACTGTAAAACCAATAATGGCATCTTCCTTCCACAGTCGTTGTGATAAGCAAAACTCAAATGAGGGAATATTTATAAAATGCTTTACAAACTAAGTGCTAGTTGTTATTGAAGCCTCTCTGATTTTTCTGAAGGCATTATGTCATGCTGTGTTGTAAATGCACTGGACAGATAGCGACTAGAAATTTAAAGAAACTGTGGGTTCAAAAGTTTATTGTAGAGACAGAAGAACGTTGGACACTTAAAACACAAAACAAAGATTTTACAAAGTCAAATGCCTATATACAGTACAAGCTTTGATATCACCTTTCTCTGTCCTTCAGCTACTCTTATTAGTCAAGCCTCCAATTGATCCCTTCTCTTACAAAATGAACAAAAACAGATATCTTAACTGAACATTTTTAGGCAGTGAGTCTCTTTTCTGAAGGAATTTGAGTTCATTCTTCAGATTCCTGCCTACCTAAGATAATAAAATATACTGCGATTTCAACCTGTTAACGGCTTAACAGTGTTTCTAAGCCAGTAATATTTAAATTAAAAACAAAGACTACATCCAAGAACCAAACTAGCTATTTACAAATGACTTAAGTACAGTGAATTGACTTAAGCTTTTTTTCGCTGATATAAAGGTTCCATAATTCTTGTTGGCTTGTAATCTTGGTGGTTATTTTTGATAGTATTATAATTTGCTCAGCTTCGCTGCAGTGTGAAGTCCTAAATTAAAGCAGTAGGTTTCTCCGAGTTTGTGTGTGTGTGCACGCGTGCATGTGTGCATATGCACAAGCACTAAATACTGTAGACAATTTTGAGATAAAGATAGAAAAACTATGGCATTATGGAACATTTAAACTCAGGTTCTAGTAGAACTTTAAGTTACTAAAAGAAATATGTCTACTTCTAATTTTAAAATTCTCTGACTATATTTCTTGCTACATGGTTCTTAAGAACAAGAGTGAATCTCTGTATAAATTTTCTAGGCTCAGTTCGCTCTGTTTTCCATTGGACTGTGGTGTAGTGCCTCACCCGCAGCCCACGTACCTAGCAGTTTCCTTATTCCCATTTAGTCTTGTAAGAGATTCTAATAGTGACCCATGCCTCTGACTCCTATCTAGAATCCCTCTATGTGTCTCATTCCTTTTTGTACTGTGCCATGACTGAGAACAAGAAGGTGAGATGCTGAGACTCTGAGTGCAAGACCCTGTTCCCCTGGAGTTTCCTCTAAGCAGCTAAGACATGGGCTTGCTCACCTTCAACAGAGCAATTACTCAGTTAAAGAATCTTTGAGACCAAAAGCAATTTCATTGGATTTTGAAATAGAACTCTTTGCCACCCTCGCTCTGTCCCCAGCCTTTAGTATTTCTCCTGTGGTTTGAAATAATACAGTTCATTTTAGCAAGAGATTTGTTTTCTGTCTTCACTTAATCCTGGCCCTGGAGAAAGTGCAAGCCATAAACTCCCAATTACTTTCTCCTGAAACTAGAATCACGTGGGAAAAGTCTAACTGCAGGATGTCTTTGGAGCTGCTGCTGTGTCCAAAGGCACAGGCTAAGCTATTTCTGACCCAATGAGAAGAATACCCTAAGAGATTTTAAATGTCTCTCCCTATTTGCTGTCCCTACTGCTGGTACTGATTATGTGACACTGGTGCTTGGGTTCTTTGAGCCTGTTAAGGTTTCTACTTTTCTCATTGAAATGAGTGATTTCATTGGTGCTTGATTCCCTGTGATTTCCCCTCCCTACCCCTATCACACTACCTCATTGCCCACCCCCAGCCTTATTTGTCTCCTAGGATTCTGCACCCCTCTTATAGCGCAAGCTGCTATTTAGGGTACAAAGTCTTCAGGGCGGATCTTCATCTCTACCTTCCTGAGGGAGTAGCTAGAGCCGTGCCAGCCGTACCAGGTGATGCCATCCGTATGCTTATTATGCTCACCATGGCGATAATAAATCCCATTAAGGTTGGAGTCTGTGCAGCAATTATACCAGTATCCACCTGTTAGAAGAAGCAGATCAGTTTTAATAAATTTGTGTCACTTATCAAATAGGGTCACCTCTCTCTCTGGGTCTCAATGAAGGGGCTGGACTGGATGAACTTTAAGGCTTTGGTCTTAAGTGTTTTGAGATTAGATGACATATGGTACCAATTTTATGTCATGTTGATTTGGAACAACAGAAGGACAGAAAAACATACATATTTTAGCCTGTAACAAAAGTACTCAATCCAAATGTCAGGGATAATATGTCACTCTCTCTGCCCAGCTAGAACCACCTTCAGTCAGGATGCCCTCCCTTCCTTCCCTTCTCACCTTTTCTGAGTTGGACACAGTTGTCCAAGCACTTGTCATTGTCCTTGTCCTTGGTGCTGAAGGCCGTGTTGTTGTGGTACAGGAGGGCATCACGCCCGGCATTGCCGCTGTAGTTCCCCACAAAGATTCTATAACTGTTCAACTCATTGCTCAAGGTGAAGTGGCTGTACTCAGCAAAACGTATGTCACCCTCCCAGTCCTGGTGAGGAGAGGAAAGAGTCCTATTTAGGAAGCTTACCAGTTATTGCTAAGAGGTCCTAGCATTGTGTCTTCTTTCTTAAGCTTATATCTTTTCTGGCAAAGGATCTATGAAAACTTGCTTATCTCTGCTCCTTCCTTAACTGGAAGTCAGGAAACCTAGGTTTTAGAACCGGCTTTATTACCGGATTCAGCATATGACCTTGAGCCAGCCTCTGTTCTCTGTTCTTCATTACCCTGTCTGTGGAATGTAGCTCATAATCAGTTGCTGCCCTTCCGTGCTCAGCCATGTCATAAGGATGACTGTAAAAACATAAATCATCATCTTGGAGGACCTTGGGGGGCAGTACTCTGGCTATACAGATATGATTTTGTCTTAAAGGGAGCAATTCCCTTGACCAGAATAAACTCTCCCAAAAGATAAGCAGAGCCCGGCCTCACTGACCAGAGGCAGGCTGTGTCCTGCCCTCATCCCGGATCCCTGCTTTGTGCTCCTTGCCTCTACTTCTCCTAGAGCCTATTCCGATAATCACCTCCATCTCAATCCGCAGAGTGGTTGGGCGCCTGGACAAGCGGTAGATGTTCTCATTTCCTAGCCAGAAATCCCCACGGATGTTGCCAAAGCCCAGTTTGTATTGTTTCCAGTCACGGTGGAAAGAGACGAGACCACTCTTCCGTCTCTGGATGATGGTCCAGCCTCCACCTGCAGTTGTCATGTCACAGAAAACCTGTGGAGGACAGGATGGCACACACACACACACACACACACACACACACACACACACACAATGAGTAATTCACGTTCAGGGTTTGCAGCGGTGTCTAAGTCTTTCAGAAGGCTCTTGTGGCTTGTCTTGGACAAGAAATCGCATTTTGGGGGCAGCTACAGAAAGGTTCACTGGCTTGGTTTTATAGCATTGCTGTTCTTTCTAATAAATTTCTTCCATTTCCCTCTCTGAGGTGTGAATAATGTCTGCAGTTTCTATCTCTGCTGAGGTGGGAACTTAGGAGGAAGGAAAATGTCAGTAAGATGCTTCAGAGGCTCACCTCGAGTTCAGGGCTTCCCAGGAACTCGTCAGCAGGCAGCTTATACACCCCAGAGATGCGGTAATTCTTCTGGTAGAGTGAGGAACAGTCGTAGACAGCGTCTGTTTGAGAGTGGAGCAGAAACCACAGGGATGAGCAAGTGGGTCAGCACAAGGGCTAGGCTTAAAACAAAGGGATTCATGTTGGCATTAAGGGAAAAATTTTTCAGTTGATTTAAGTGTGATCTGGTGATACGGCAGCTTAGCAAAGTGGGCAGGGAGCTAACCTTGGAGCCAAGAAGGCCTGATTTTCCATTTCCCATGGATGGGCTGTGTGAGTGGGATTAAAGTCACTTTCTCCCCATTAGTGCTCTAGGCAACTAATTCTCTAAGCTGTCAAAAAGGTGCTGACCTGCACCGATGGAAGAAGCTTCCTGATTGCGAATCCCGTGTTAATGAAGTAAGAGATCCAGTTCCTAGCCCTGGTCCGTATTGGTGGTTGATGTACAAAGGATTCCCCTCCCCCCCCCTTCTCCCCCCCCCCCCCCCCAGCAGCATTACCAGTAGACTCAAACAAGTGATTTAAAACTTTCCGAAATAGATGACTGGCAGTTGAGCAGGGTCACAGACGCAGCTGTTTAATAACAGATTCTCCCACTAAACAGGTCCTCCTAGCATGGAGCCAGGAAGTTATGTTTCTCCTGCAGTGGCTGCCATGCAGCTGCATGTAGTCTGTAGACTGCTGCTAGTTGGGGCCAAAGCCCACAATTTTTTTATTTTTCCTTTAATGCATTTGAATTAGAAGTGTATCTTTTAAGTACAAACACTGACTTTAAAATGCAAAATTTCTCCCAAGTGAATTCAGTATCAAAATAAGTGGAGCAGCACACAAGATGCATCTCGTGTTTACAAAAGTGTGCATCCTTGACTGGCTCAGAGGGAAAGGGCCTCGGTGGCGTGGAACAGCCCATGTTATGCAGGAGGGCTGTGTCCTACATCATCTGCCCTCTGTAGAGGGTAACTGCTAATGGAAACCAAGGCCATAATTACAAGAGATGGATTTCACGCTCTTTTAAAATCTAATCTCTCAGCCACTTAATACTCTAATTTCTCTCGCATCTTTAATAATGCCAGGCTCTTAGGCCGCAATGAAAACACCTTCAGGTTAACCATTTGAGAGCCACTCGGGCAGCATTATTAATAACATGGAAACTGCAAAGCATTGGCTAGATTGACCTCCTCTGGCCTTGATGAAAGTGATTTTTTTTGACTGTCCTTGAAGATGTTGCTCATGTGACTCACTTAGTTTTGTATCTGCTCCCCATCTCCTTTTCTGTGTGGGCAAGAGTTGAAAGCATTGTGGGAAGGGCAGTGGTCCCTGAGAAGAGCTTAGAGGAAGCCGGGGGCCTTTGACACAGAGGAAAAATCCCATAGGCCCTAGGGATGCATTGAATGTCATTCTGTTGGCTTCTTTGCAAGACCCCAAGACAGGACTGGAAGCATTAAGAGGGTAGATCATAATATGTATCTATACAACATTTCATATATAAATGAGTAGTTTTACATAAATGATATTGATCTGTTTGGCTTCCTTGCATAACAAATGGGTATGTTGTCCAAGAAGATGACCATCCCCATGAATCTTTCCTCCAGTCTGCAGAGGGAATAAAATAGGAAATCTCCTAGAGGGCAGAAAGCTGGCAGAAGAGTTAATGGGGTCGAATCCCAAGGAAGGTATGCTCCAGATCTTTCCTTGGATGGCAAGCTGTTCCTTTTAATATTTCTCTATTTTCTATGAGGAGAACTGGACTAATGGGAGTCTTGCGTGTTTGTTAGGCTTTGCTGGCCCCTTCTCCACTTTGGGTTTATTTTCCCAGTGTACCGGGGGACTTTCTTTTTCTGGGGGATACAGCTAGCAGAATGAGTTTTAAGGAACTAGAAGAAAGGAAGAGCTGATGAAAGTGGTATTTTCAGATTCTTCCACTAACCTGGTTTCATTTTGCAGGTGGGATCAGTATTTACTCTTCCATAAAGGTAATCCCAAAGGCAGGTACAGGATGCAGATGCTTAGAAATAATTTTTTGCAGGTTGACCTGTTTTTACAAGTTTGCAAGATTCTTTCATCTTGATATTTTCTTGAACCAAATTGAAACCAGTGACCTGTTCATTAGCATTAGCCTCTTGTTGCAAGTTTAAATCTTTCTTTGCCCTTTCATCCATAATGAGCCATAATTTCCCTTGGTATAGGGGAAAGATGAGAAACTACAGAACCATAGTCATCTTGCAAATTTGTATCTACTATAAAAACTCTCTGGTTCTAACAAAGACAAATTTGAATATCAGCTAGACTGAGCCAAATAAAAACTGCAAATCATTTTTGTTTGAACATTTAAAAACAAATGCTACTAAAGCCCTATTCCACTTCTCTGTGGCATGGAAGTAACTCTTGTTTCTCAAACATATTTCCATCAGGGTTCAAATTTTGGCAGGAACTAAAGAGGAAGGAGTTTGCATAAGAACCCAGAGATGGAGTGCAGCTCTGCCTCTCAAGGATCAGCAAAGCTAAAATTCAGGCTGATCAGCAGAGTGTTGGCAGTGGAATCTTGGATTATTTCTGCTGAAACAATTCACAAAGAGCATCTCACATGTTATAGAGAGTGCATACTTCTTTGGGGGGTGAGGATGATGGAGTAGGTCCCCACATAAACCCTCCCCTCGTCCATTTTGATTGTGGGTAAATTTAGGGAAGAGACAGAAGTAGGATATCATAGAAACTTCTTGATTCCAGTCCCTTCTGAATTTGAAAACTAGCTCTGAGAAGCTTTGGCTCTGTTTGATTGGTTGTGTGCTAGTCAGCGTGGGCAGGAAAAGCCAAGGTCCGGGTCTCCACTGGCAGGACAGCCGGAGGATCACTGGTTTCTTCTGTGGACCACAGCCATTTGTAAGGAGGCCACATTGGGCATGGAGACGGGTTCTTTTACTGAGCGCTGTGCAATTTGGCCCTCGCTGCCTCCCTTCTCAGTACCGAGAAAGTCATGTTTGAACCTTCCTGCCTCATGAGGGTGAGAGGACAAGGGGGAGCTGTGAAGTTTGGGGGAAACTTGTAAAAGGAAATAGAAACGCAAGAGTATTCGACCGACCTCCTGGTGAAGAGGGGTGGGGAAGGCATGGCCTTCCCCAGGTGGAGAAGTCTGGTGGGGTCCAGAGTGACTGGGAGGACAGTCTGGCTGGGGAGGGGAAGCGCTCTCCTTACCTGCCGAGGTCTGCGTGACAGTCTGGGCTGCCTGGAGCTGCATCATGTCAATCTGATTGTTCAGCTGGGAGAACTTGCTCTCGGCCTCAGTGAGGCGGGTGGCCATCTGCTTGGTGTGGCTCTCCAGCTCCATCACCTGCATGACCACATTGACCCAGTCGCTCTCCTGCTTCTTGCTCAGCACCCCCAGCAGGCTTGTCAGATTGGCCATCTGGGCCTTGAGCTCCCTGGCTTCCTCACAGCAGGCAGCAGCCTTGAGTTGGGCGGGCGTCTTGCGTTTGGGGGGCTTCTGTAGCCACGCAGGCTGACTGGAGAGGGTTAGGGTCAAGACAAGGAGCCAGGCCAGAGAGCAGAGCGTCATGGTCGGCATTTGATCTGGGGCTTGCTGGGGGCTCTCCAAGCCAACTCTTGAAGATTTCTCAGAACTCTAGCAAATCGGAGCCTTCAGGGGGCTCTCAGCCTTTTTTATCCCTCAGTGCTCTCTTTCTCATCCAGTGATCTTTCTTTTCCTTTCAAGGCCCTTCCGTCTCCCAACAAAGCTTGAGTTCCTGAGGGAGATTCCTTAACCCTCCTTCTAAAGCCTTCATCTTAAATATATTTTCTTTCCATACCTCCGCCCCCACTGTGGCCCTGGTGCTAGCCCCTCCCACCTCCTCTGGGAGGATCAGGGGCCTTGGGTGGAGTCCTACAAACTTGGGCCAGAAGGAGGGGGAGGGGGGACCAAGGCAGAGAAAGCATGAGTCCGACTTCCCTTGACGGAACAGTCTCTGGGCTGAGGGGCCTGGAAATGAGTGAGTTTCCAGTTAGCTTAGCCTGCTGGACTGTGACCCTGCCAGAGTCTGGCTGGTCTGTATTAGAGAACAGGCTGGGGTCAGAAGAGGGTCCAGATCCAGCTCTAAAAATTATATAAGGTGAGAGCCGAAGGGATCCAACTGGAAACGAGAATCCCTATTCACCCACAGAGTCCTGTGAATGTAATTCATGCTGTGTTAATGGGAATCGGCTCCCTTGTACGTGTTACATTTTGGCAGAGCAGCGGATGCCTTTTTAACTAGATTGGTTATTCTTTTGTTTGATCATCACTGCTTCTGCAGCAAAATCCCTGCTCTATCTGGATCTTAGCAGTGTTTTATGCCTGCTTAAACATTTCTCAGCTGTCTTTTCCTATAACTTTTCTTTAAGTTTAGACTAGGAATCTTTCTAGTGACTTGGAAGAAAAAAAAAATCTCAAAAACAAGGATTAGAGATGAGTCTTTGAAAAGAAAAGTTGTACCTTGTCCCATAAGACCTACCCTCTTGATAAAATTTCTCTCCTCTTATACTTTGTCTCCATGGGAGATAGGGTTTGACTACTTTTCCAAGACTTGTCATTTTGCAAGAAAGTATATACAGAACTGGAGTGCATGTGACTATGGATCACGATGCCTTAGTGCAGAAGATAAATCAAAACCTTGTAGATTCCCTGAGGTAGAAGCCATATTTCAGATACACTCTTTAAGATCACCATGGTTAACAAGAGCCTGACACTTCAGTGAAAGTCACCGGTCTGAAAAAAGCTTACTGTTGATTCCACTGGTTGTCAGTATTCACCTCAAATTATTCTGTACTGGCTTCTGTCCTTCCCAGGAGAATGTAAACTCCTTGAGGGCAGGAATTGTATTTCATCTTATGTCTTTTATATCCCCAGTGCCTTGCACAAGCTACACACTTATTCATGTAATTTTGTTAAACACCCATCAGGATTTCCTTTGTCTTCTTCATCTAAAGGATAGTGATTCTGCCTTATCCTAAATATGCTCCCATTGGCATTTTAAGAAGCTTCTGTAGCAGAGCTACTTCTAATATGTTTGGATGGGGTATCTTTTTCAAAAGGAGCAGGCTAGGCAAAGGAAAAAAGAGGTTGCAGTAACTTTGTATATTAAGAAAACATTCATTTGAAGCAATATAGGAACAGGGAAAGAACAAGGTGAAGCCCAAAAGAAGCAAAATCAGAATAGACCATGTCACCAGACTTAAAATTATCTGAACATCTGCTAAAGTTTGCTCATACTCTCTCCTTCTCTTTCCTCCCTCCTCTTCTTTCCTCCTGCCTCTTTCACCTCCCTTTCCTTTGCTTTTCTCTTTCTCTCTTCTCTTCATTCCCCCTCCCCAAGAATTCCTAATATTTCCTTGCTTAGCTTCTTGACTGTTTCATTCAAGGTGGGTTAACCAGTGAAGGGAAGGTTTTTCCCCAGATTTCATTCTCACCTATAATGAGGTTTTTAGAAGGTAGAAATTAGGGGAGTCTTAGGAAAAAAAATATTTTCCATCCTAGAGAATTTTTGAAAGAGGAAAAAAATGTTTGGAATGAACTGAGTTGTGGGCTACGTTTTGGGAGAGTAAATTTCAAAGAATTCAAAGAGTTAAAATTCCATGAACTAAAATTCTCTAGGGGAAATCAGCCCAAGAAAAAGGTAGTAAGTTTTCAAGAAAGAAATTCTGGAAATACAAAAAGGAACAGTTATGAAGACAGAAGGTGTTTTTAAAGAAAAAAAAAAAAGGTATGTGCACAAGGAACTCATTGATCAACTTAGATCTTTAAAAACATATAATAGAAATAATGACAGATTATAGAATGAATGTGAAAGTATGACACAGTTTTAAGAATGGCAGGAGTGTTAAAGCTCTTAATAAGCAGAAATGGGTAAATAAAAGCAACAGAAAGAATTTTTTTAAACATTGGGAGGATCATAGAAGGATATGTCCCTTCTATTGCTTACAGTGGATAGACAGGACAGAGACAGAAGTCATTTCTACTGAAACTTAAAGCTCATTTTCTCTGCTGAGAAGAAAATATTTTGGACTAGAAAGGTCAAAACAAAAGGGCAGGAGCTGATACCCAAAATGAGTAGGGAATAGATAGTGAGCATCCAGCTGCCTTTAAGTTCAGAAGAAAGTTGTCCTTGGGCAATGGATATGAGTGTTGACCCACTGTCATTCATTTTTGAAAGATCATGGAGAGCAGAAGAGATCCCATAGAATTATTAGAGAAGGCAAGGGTCCTTATTTTTAGAAAAGGAAAGAAAATGAAGGCTGGAAGCCATAAGCCATTGAGATTGTTTTTTGATTCTTAATAGAATTCTAGAATATATTTTTAAAAAGGATATTTGATGAACCAACTAGTTAAGGAAATAGGGATTAAAAACAAAACAAAACCCAGCACGTCTTCATCAAGAACAGCAAATTAAGCGAATTTTCATTTTGGACAAAATTACTGATTTGGTACAATCCTATTTGTGTAGTTTGTCTGGCTAACGTTTGACTACCTCCCATACACTTCTTGTGGACGAGATGGAGGGACGTTCGTTCTAGATGGCAGTACCGTCGGGAGGTCACAGAACTGGCCAGATGGCTGAGCCCAAGGAGAAGTTGTTAGTGGGCGGATACCAGCTCAGAAAGAGGTCACCAGTTCACATCCCTCCGCCTCGGTGCCAGCCCCCCGGGACCAGTTTCATGAGTACAAGGCGGTGCGGCTGTGTGTGCCGCAGGCTCAGACCCAGTCACCAGCGTGACGCTGAAGCCCAGCGCAGCGTCCGGCCCGTTCAGAGGCGCAGCGTCGAGGGCTAGGGCCGTCCGCGGGCTGGCCAGAGCCTCTCGAGAGCCCTGTGTCCGAGGATGCTCGCATTTCTGTCGTTCCGTCGTTTTCAGTCGGGTCCGACTCGCCGTGACCCACTTGAGGCTGTCTTCGTGGCAAATAGAAGAGTAACAATTTGCTGTGAGTTTCTCCAGCCCATTTAGGGATGGGGAACGGAGGCAGGCAGGCTAAGGTGATCTGCCCGGGGTCACGCAGCCAGGACGCGGCCCAGGCCGGATTGGAACTCGGGAGGAATCCTGCTGACTCCTGCCTGGTCTTTGACGCGTGATGGCGCCCCCTAGTTGCCAACTAACATTTAGCAAGTGTATTAATAAGTAACCCCAATGGCCAGGGGCCTTGAGAGCTTGCCCCATTGACTGATTGAGAGAATTGGGACTAGTTTCCTTGGGAAAAGAAGAGAGACAGAATGATAGGTGTTTTCCAAGTGTCTGGAAGAGTTGGGCTTGGCCCCAGGATCATTACAGAAAGAGAAATTGAGGTTTGGCTGAATAAGGGACAGCTGCCTCCCAAAGGGCAATGGATGGCCCGCTCCTGGAGTCACCTGAACCTCTCCTAAGGCTTTTGAGCGACTAATGGCCACTTTTTGTTGAGTGGGATGTAGAGGAGATTCCTGAGATCAAGAATGGATTGGACTGATTAGTCACTGAAGTTCTTTCCAACACTGAGGTCGTACAAAATATTAAAAACCATGGTGTACACGCAATATATCTGGCCCAAAGTCAGCTCTTTCTGCTTCTACCTATAACATAGTTTGGGACCTTTTCCATAGCCAGAGCTTCCACCTCTCTCAGAGGTCACTAGAGATACCATAATAGGCCAGGATTGACCAGGCTGGTCTGTTACCTCAGATTCAGTATTAGAATGAAATAAGATGCTTGTGGTCCACTTAACAATTAACCAAAGGAGATTTACTTGGCTATAACGGGGGAAGGACATTCAGAGCAGGAGAGAGGGTTCGTGGAAGTTATGGCCTCGATTCAGCTGAGCCCAGCTTTCCTGTGCCAGTGTTGGTCACGCTGCTGGTCTTTGTCAGAAATCTGAAGGAGCGCTAGCCTTTCACACGCTGGCTCTACTCAGACACCCCACCCCCGGGGGAACTACCCCAACAGACCAGGCCTTATTCCTCTGACAATGAGGTCTCGAGGACAGTTTTAGTACCTTTTAAGGAAAAAAACTAGCCTAACCTCCAGGGAGCAAGACTTTTGGATACTAAACCCATCACAGATACTAAGAGTGATTTTTTTTTTTCATCTAAAAGAAAGGTCAAAAAATGACTGAGGTTTGCCCAGGTTTGTTTCCTGGGCTGCTGCTGTATGCTCAAGTATGAAGGAAGCCACAGCCTTAACACCTTTATTCAGAGGTGGCACTCAGACAAGTCTGCCTGTCTTTAGTAGCTTCTGGCAGCATTAGCTCCCCGTACCCCCAGAAACCTGCACTCATCAGGTTCCACTGGAGTTCCTTAAGCCCCTCAAAAACTGTTATTGGTTTTTGTTTTTGTTTTTGTTTTCTTTGATCTCCTAGCCTCCAAATGGGATCATGCTTCTTTCTACCACAGTAGCATTTTGAGCACTAAATCCTCAAGTGATTTCTTAGCTCTTGCCTTGGCAAGCAGGGAAGCTTGGAGTGTGTTGGCTTACTGGCCATTTTTTCTCATCTGTTTCTAATATTCTCCGATCAGAAAATGATTCCTAGTGAGTACCCTTGCATGGGCTGAAAGTGACTTAACCATACTTACCAGCCCTGTGATATTCTTTTCCAGGAAAGGTGATGAGTAGTTAGACCCTCTGAAGTACCTCAGATTCAGCAATTATACCTCTTTACTGGCATCTGCTTCCTGGAAACAGACCCTTGATGCTTGTATAAAATTCTTTTCAACAGTTGGCTTTTCCCTGGAGTTGCTGAAGCTTTTCTTCCCAAGTTGTTTAACTGCCTGAATGTAAATAAATCTGAAGATTGGAAAAGTGAGCCAGAAAAGGAAACATCCCATGCCAAAAAATTGGGTTTTCCAAAGCAGACACAAGTCAAGTGTCCCCTCTTCCCAGCCTTGCTCCAATGGTGAAAATTAAACCCTGATTTGGAAGAAAAGCCAGGCAAGCATTCTTGAATATTGGGGAAGAAAGGAGAGCATCCTTTTTTCTCCTAATCCCTGGCCCTGACTTCCAGTCAGCATCTTCACTCAATTGTTCTTTGATGGCCATGACATTTATTTTCTGCAGCAAATTATTCTGAAGACCCGTGGCTTTTTCCCTTTCCCACCATTGGTGATGAAGCATCATTAAGGATCTGTAGAAATGTACCTTCTGTTTTTTGTAGGGAAGAAACCAACCCTGCTTTCATTTTGCACAGAAGCAGTTAGATGTTTCACAATGATGTGAAAGCTTGCTTTTTACAGAGGGACTTGGAACCCGTACCCTGCTGGGAACGTCCTTGAAGTGGTCCATCCATCTCTCACCTTTTAGTGAGTTAGCTGGCCTTTTCCTGGATGTCTCTGAGAAAGAATTAATTCCTATGTCTCCCAACCCTTTAAAGAGTATTGATTTCAGAGTAGTTGAGATAAAGAAGATTATAGAATCAAGTAAATACTTGCCATCTTAAAAGAATCTACCTTTTTAATGATGATAAGTATTTAATATTTGAACTCTTTGGAAATCTTTTCCAGATTCACAGCTTGCTTCGTTGAGTAGGGTACCAATTATTCTGTCAAGGCTTGGACTGACTGCCTTGTGACGAGGGACTAATTGGTGAAGGGCCCTAAGAATTGTCTTTCTTCCCAGTGGGGAAGACAAGAAACAACCTCTGGTGGGGGAAGGAGGTAGAAGGGGGCAGAATTTTTCAGATACATATGGAATTTTCAACATCCGGGAAGGAAAAAAGAAAAGAATTAGGGAAAAACAGAGTGAGGGAAAGTGGAGTTTGATCACCTGAATATTCAGGTTCTTCTTCATAGTGGTTGCTCAATTCAGTCTTGTCTGACTCTTCTTGGCATAGGTACTGGGCTGGGGGCAGCTAGATGACGCAGTGGATAGAGCACCAGTCCTGAAGTCAGGAGGACCTGAGTTCAAATCTTGCCTCAGACACTTAACACTTCCTAGCTGTGTGACCCTGGGAAAGTCACTTAACCCCAATTGCCTCAGCAAAAAAAATACTGGGCTGGTTTATATTTCCTTCTCCTGCTCATTTGACTGAGCAAACTGAGGCAAATAGGGTGAAGTGCCCAAAGTCTGAAGCCAGATTTGATGGCTGAATGCTCGATGTATCAAGTTCTTCTTTATCCTTTTCAAGATTCTCAGCTTTGTTCATTTTTCTGTCATCCTGTTCAGACACTAAAAACTAGTTCTCATTCTTCTCATAACAAACTCCTGTGTATCTACTGCTTGCTAGGCACCTAGCAAGATGGAAAGATAATTAAGATTTAATCTCTGTCTTTGAGAAGTATATGCTATAGTAAGAAACTAAGGCACACTAAGAAATGGTATCTTGGAACACAAAAAATAACTGGCCGTTTCTTTTCTCCCAATTCCAAGGAGGTATTCTCGGGTAGAATTGATAACAATTCTGGTGAATCCCAGAGTTCCATTCTATTCCTGCTCCCCTCCCTCTGACGTATTTTGCTCTGTAAGATCTTGGCTTTAGGATGTGACTTATATATACAGCATCAGAGATAAAGTGGCTCTTAGCATCATAGGGTGGAATGAGGGTAGGAAAAAGGTAAAAGCTCCCTGCAAAGCTGGACTTCTCTCTGGAATAGGTGTGCCCTTTACAGACCATCCCTCCACTGAGAGTTATCGAATGACTCCATCCTCAGAAGCTCCAGCAATGTCTACGGACCCCAGCCAAGGCTTTGATGGGAAGGTGGGACAAAGGACAGGCCCTTGCTGCTCTGGGCGGCCCCCAGGAGCGAGGATGCTCCCCCTCCGGTCTGGGGCCCGGCCATCCTGTCTGAGTGGAAAACAGACCGGTCATTCTTGAAGAATGTAACGGAACTTGAGACGATAGCGCCTGAACAACCGATTAGCGACAGGGAAAGCTCGGCTGGCTGTGTGAGGGGAGCTGGAGCCGGACCGAGCACTCTCAGGAGACGCACAAAACTTACCTCACGGCATCTTAATTCCAAACACATGTCCCAAAGGTGTTGACACTGCTCCTTGCAAGGCTAAGCCTGGCTTTAACTGTTGCTCCTTGGCTTCCAGGAAAAGTACCCAGCCCTGTTCCTCCTCCCTCTCTCATCTGTTCCCCCACTTCCCCAGCACGGAGAAAGAGCATTTGGTCCAGAGAAGTGAGGATCTGTTCAAAAAACACTCACTTCTCCGCAAAAACACATTCCAGGCCCCTGGACTCACTCGTTTCATAGCCTGTCAGTGTGCCACCAATAATCTGTACCCCTCTTGAAAAGCTCATGCGAGCAGAGTGGAAAGGAAACTTTTTATATAACCGAAGCACAAGCAACAAATTGTGACTTGATAGCTTCAAACTTCTGGTGCTTAAATGCCTCCTATTCAGCCATACCCACAAAACTAGATCTTTTACCTATAGTCAGTAGAGCTCACATTTATTTCTGGCTGCTACTGGCCTCCTGTAGGCTCCTAATATAACAACTGGCCTTTATAAAGCAACTTTGAAGACCTGAAGCAGATTGCTATTTATATGGCATAACATAATTTACTGGTGACATGTTACCCCAAGCCTTCAGGGTACTGCTGTGGGTGGGCCTTCTGCCGTGAACTGTGATTCAGGCTAGAGGTTCCCCAGGCTCCCTCATCGCTCCCAGGCCTTGGTGGGTCCATGCCGATGCAGACCCTCGCTCTGCCCTGCCTGTCTGGCGCTCTTGATCAAGGCCGTTCAGGTGAAGGTGCAGACCTGCCTCTCAGCATCTCAGAAGGCTCATGGGAGCAGCCAGTTCCATGCCTGATGACCCGTGCTTGGGAGCCCCCGAGGAAGCAGCTTTGGGTAGGCTGCCCCCAGCTTCCTTCCCTGGGCTCCTGTCTACTTCCAGGAGGGAAGCAAAGAGCCCAGGACAGTGGGCCCACCATGTCGGCCAGCTGGCCCCCTCAAAGCAGAGGACGTGGAAAAGGGGCAAGGAGGGGGAGGGGAGGAGCAGAACTAAGGCAGCACCAGAAACGGGAGCCGTGCTCATTGTGGAAGAATAAAAGATAATGGCCAATTTGTCAGGAAGTGGTGACAAGAAAGATAAAGTTGGAAGTAATTAACTGGCTGACACTCTGGGAGTGACGCGCCTGCCAGGAGCTTCCTAAATCAGCCCAAGCCTCCGAGAGGTGACAGGCGTTCATCATTTTTACGGCCCGCCTCTGACAGGGCCCCCAGCGGCATACCGCGCCCGCCAGCTTGTGCTCGTTGACACTCAGAGGACGGCCTTCCACTTAGCGAGCCAGAGGATGCGCTAGGCTTCTCTCCACCCCTGCCAGGAAAGCCTTGTGGACTAGCGGCGAAGGGGCAGGGGCGCCCCGGGTGTGAAAGCCAGCACCCGGGGCGGCCTGACGGTCCTTCCCTCCCCAACCTGCTGTGAGCCTCTGTGCCCTCTAGGAATTGCCTCTGGGCAGTCCTTTGTCTCCCCAGTCCGCTCTCCTGTCCTCCCCAACCCCACCTGCCCCCGCCACGGCTGACACTTTGACATCTCCAGACATTTTGACACGTCTGAAATTGCTTACAGAGGAAGGTGAAGATGTGTGGCAAGATGCATTTGCTCCTAGGCCACTCTGGGACCAAACCTTAAGGAATCCGTTGTCATTTGTCTGAGGCTGGTCACCTCTCAGAACAAATCTATTTCATCTCATTTCCAACAACCTGCTAATGTGGTTTGCTCGGAGCTCCAAGGACACAGGGTTCTCCAGCCTAGAAACCTTATAGAAAAAGCCTTGCTTCTTTCCCTTCCCCTCCTAGTGGAGGGGAAAAAAGTAATTCTTCCAAAGTTCTTGACACAAATCAGTGAAATTATGATCCTACCAGACCCATGAGTCCTATTTTCACCTGCCTCTGAATTTAAATTGGGTAGCTCTGAGGATTTTCAATCTCTCCCTTGCTTTTGCCTGCAGTCTGCATTTAAATTGGCGAAATACATGTCAAGTCACACTCTCCTTCCCTGTAACATTTCAAAAGCTCTCACTTTACTTTCTCCCTTAATTGCTGTCTTTTCCCTTTCAAATCACTCCAATCAAAAGGAGACCCACTTGCTTTTCATTTCCTCAGGCTCTTCTATTGCTGTTACCAAAGTCCCTGAGAAGTTAATTGGGTAGCTGATAAAATACAGGACCCAGCTTCCCTGCCTTCTTTCTATGGTTCATGTAGGAATAACAAAATGGTATTTATAATATACTGAACAGAACTGGGTCTCTGTGAGAGAGGAGTGGTAGAAAGAATATGGTGGAAAGTCCTCGCCAGCCCTCAACATTTTAAGGATCAAAAAGCAGCATCTGGCTTGTTCCCCAAACATAGGTTTGAAATCTCCTCATCCAGACCAGCAGCCCCCGAATCATCCAGACAAGCAGCCCCTGAATCATCCAGACTAGCAGCCCCAAACATCTGGGTTGCATGTGGTCCCTGCTAAATGCCAGGGGAATTCAGAGAATTCTCACTTGACAGACCAGATGAGATGCTGGTTATGGGCTCCGCTGGAAATAGCAGAGAGAGCCTAGGCCCGGAGACCCTTGGGAAGCACATGATAATGTCCTCAGCAAAGTCTCGTTGGAGCCCTTGGTAATGATGTGGAGCTCCCCCAGATGTGACTACAGCCTGTCTGGGCTTGGCAGCATGTCGGGGTTGATGGAGAACGGTCATTGCATCACTTAATCGAGTGAAGGTCATCGGGAAGGGCAAAGACTCTTACAAGAGATAAAGTAGAACTCTAGAAAAGCCAGAGGAGGGACATTAGCAGGACACATTTAGCATCATTCAAGCTCCCACTGAAGGTCATAGCTTAGGAAATCCAGGAACTGGGGGAAGGTGGTTAAGGACATCCTCTGTTTCTCAAGTGCATGAGAATGCAAGGGATCACTTGGGGCTTGGCTTGGAGGGGAGAGTGGGAGTGAGGGTTACTTTTACTGCTTTGCTAAGGCCATGAGACTTTCTGGATTTCACCTCCCCTTTTACAAAAGAAGATGCTAAGAGAAAAACATTATGTCAAGCTTAGATGGTCAGAAAGAAACAATCGGGATGCCACAGTGTACTTCAGATGAAACACAGTTGAAAGGGATGGTGCCTGTGGGGATCTCTTCTGCATAAAGAGCTTCTTCCTGTCTTCCCCTTTTTTGGATGGATTGGAGGAGTGTGTGGAAGAGAACACTGTTAACACTTTGGGGTATGTGGGACTGGACCGGGTGGTAGGCAGAAAAGCTTCAGCGCCTCCATCTTTGTGCAGAGAGAATCAAAATCATCAACAGGGTTTCTCATCCCTCCTCCTGCCAATGGGAGGATTTATGGGAAAGATAGCCCTGAAACTCCAAGAAGTCAAGCAGGCCCTCAGTATTTAACAGAGCTTTCTGTAATGAAAATTAAGTCCCGGGGACCAGTTGGGGCTTCCATTTATGTGCGTACATTCCCATGTCTGCCTAACCTGTCCTTTGTGGCGTCCCAGAAAAAGGTTCATGGGATCCTTTTTCCCTTTGGCTCCAGTCTCTATCATCTGAAACAACACTCTGGGCTGTGCTCTGGGGATGGTCTCTGGACACTTGTCTCCTCTGCATGTAGATTGAACACCAGCCAATAGCAGACATGGGATGTCTGTCCTAAGGGGCTCAGAAGCTGCTGCTTTGCCACCTCTTCGAGTGGAATCCTGGTCTCTTTAGTCTCAGTATTCCTCCTTGGGAGGAACCTCCTGCTCTTCTGGCCCCTGGGAGGTTACACAGGAGAGGGAGGCTGTGTTTGGAAAAAGTAGTCTGGCTGTCAGTTGTCTATATCCTTGGGGAATGTTGCTAATATCTCACACCGCCCCCCCCTTCTCTCTCTGTCTCTGTCTCTCTCTCTCTCTCTCTCTGTCTTCTCCTTCCCTCCCTTTTTAATATATCTCTCTCCCACCCTCCCTTGTTCTCTGTCTTCTCTGTCTCTCCCTTCCTCTCTCTTTTTCTGTCTCTCACCCCCACCCTTTCTCTGCTCTTTCCCTCTCCCCCGCCCCAAACTTTTTCTTAGGAGCTTTTTGCTGGTCTCCTGTTAGTGTTAGTCTGGTTTGTGTTGTGAAACACTTCTCTACTACTTTGAACAATTGCCCCTTTAGAAGACCTCCAGCATTAGTAAGTAAGCCCACAGGAAATCTTATATACAATGAGCTTTATAAAATTCCAGCTGCCCCATAAAATGGCAGGTTCTTATTAAAGGGGTCTCTTAAGCAAAGGCCCTTTCTCAACAGGAGCCAAGTCTTTGACTCCTCCCCTTAATCTCATGAAAGTCCTTGTGGGTTTGAAACAGACATGTTTTAAAAGACGGCTATGTTTCTCCCAGACCAGAGACAGAGTGAGAAGCCATGGACTCCTGAGTTCTAAAAGGGCTTGTTGACCCACCTCTTCCCAACATCTGTCCCCACAATTCAGAGTAGAAAGGAGTCCACCCCCTGGACTGTATAGGCCAAATGAATCCCATATGAGCTGATCTGTCCCTTTTCCCCTTGCCCATAGAAATCCCTGCCTCAGTGGCCTGATTTACTAGCACAAAGAAAGGCTTTTAGAATGTGTTTCACTAATTTGTAGAAGATAACAATCGGGAAGAATCAAGAAGTGTATGGTTGGAGGTGAGACAGGTGGAGACAGCCTTATAACATTATTAGCTAATTTACAACATTCAACCCATAAACATGTCAGAAATCTATTTACTATATAAACAAAAAATGTCAACTATTTAAACACTATTTACATGCACAGATAGTATATGTGAGAGCCCATTAAGTTATAAGTTCCCCAAGTGTGAAGATTGCATCTTTGCTATTCTCAATAAAGTGTTCAACTCATTGGGGTACTTAGTAAAGACAGGAGGAAGAGGAATGGAATATCCTAAAATGTCTGTCTCAGTTCATCATTAGGTTGGTAACTTTGATCCAGTTGAAATCTGCAGTGAAACTTCAACAATTTCTGTTAGGATGCTCCAGTAGAATAGTCTTGTTCACATGGGCAGTCCACAAAGACAAAAAGCCAAAGGGAAAAATTAGCTTAAGAAAAGAGTATTCTGGAGGAAATTAAAGTGATAAAAGAGAATCATGGCAATAGTGATGCTTTCCCTCTGTCTTTGTCTGTCTCTCTCTCTCTCTCAGAGAAAAAAATACAGTGGCCATTCTTCAATTCCTCACATCAGATAACAGTTGAGGGAAAATGAGAGGCCAGAGAACTGGGTTGCACCAGTCAATTGTTAGGACAATTTTTGGTTAATTCAGTTATCTTCAGTACTAGATGAGAGAAGGGGAAAGGGGAAAATGGTGGGTAGCACATTTGCTCTGGTCTTTAAAGCTGAAAAGCCTTGAAATTTAAGATAGGAGTGCATATTGATCAGTCAGCATTTATTAAGCACCTACTTTGTGCTGGGGCTGAGAATACAGAGGCAAAAATGAAATAGTACTTGCCCTCAAGTAGCCTTGATTCTCCCTGGAAATAACATGTACTTAAACTACAATAAAGACAAAGTGGAAGGAAGGGGAATAGGAAAGGCTATATGGACCACATGTGGAGCACCACATGTAGGCCAGCATCCAACCCCAGCCTCTGCCCCTGCACCTGCTATTTAGGCCACTTATTTTACCACAAGTAGCTGTGATTTGGTTAGTTTTTACCTGCACGACTCTAAGTATCCAGCTCTGGTTCTTAGGCCTTACTGGTCTGAACTGTTCACTCCTCAGAACTGGTCCAGAAGTCTTTTGCTCTTGACCCCCAGAACTGAACTATGGTTCCTTTGCCTGGGAGTTCTCAGGGCTTTTGTCTTTCCCTGCTTTCTAGATTGTCACCAAGCTCTCTGACCAGCTTATTAATCCACTTGGTTCACAATTGTATTGCATTTGTTCCCCAATTAACACTGATGCTGTATCACAGCTGGATGTGCTATCCTGGAGTCAGGAAGACCAGACTTGAAATGTGCCCTCTGTTAGTTCTGTGACCTTGGGTAGATCACTTCAGCCTGTTTGCCTCAGTTTCTTTAACTGTAAGGAGAATAGCTTAACAGTAGCACCTTCCTCCCTAGGAGGGAGATCAAATGAGATAATGTGTAAAATCACTTTGGAAAACTCTTATTGTCGGATTGTTTTTCAATTATGTCCAACTCTTGATGATCCCATTTGGGGTTTTCTCAGCAAAGATACTGAAGTAGTTTGCCATGTCCTCCCCTTCATTTTACAGGTGAGGAATTGAGGCAAACAAGGTGAAGCAATTACACAAGGATCTTTTTCTGTCTGAGTGTGATTCCCTTTGTCCCCGAACCTCTTCTGCAATTATAGTCCCAGGGAGTTTCCTGAGGCATTGAGCAGTAATATGGTTTGCCATTCTGAATCCAAGGTGGGACTTGACGCCCTATCTTCTGGATGCAGGTCTCTGTCCTGCACCATGCTGCCTTTCATTGCAGATTATGACGGGATCATCACCTTCTCTGTGCTGGGTTCTCCCCTTTCCTTATTGCTGCCCTAAGAAAACAACTAGCTAGAGCCCCAGAGTCTTCTTCATCTAGAACTGCTGTCATACAGTACCCTAAGAGGCAACCTGGCATAATGAAAAGCCATGGACCAAGGGACTGAACACCTCAAATCTCAGCTCTGATATTACTTAGTCACCCAGACCCCTCTTTGGACCTCAGTTTCTTCCTCTGAAAAATGTAGATGAAAATACTTGCTCAGAGAGCTGGTGTTAAGGAAAGTACTTTGTAATATTCAGTCCCCCCTAGAAGTGTGGGTTACTGTGACCATCCTTTTTGTTCTGTGGAGTTTTGTTCCTAAATTAAGTTTAGGAATTTACATTTTTCTTACTGAAGTTTGCTTGGGGTTGGCCCATCACTCAAACCTATTGGGAGCTTGGGATTCCAGTTCTGCCCTCCTACCACCACCCTTGCTAGAGGGCAGAAGAAACTCTCCAACTCCTCAGCCCTCTTAGTGTTGTGTGCACACTGAACCGCTGCCTAATCAGCTGTAATCAGGAGAAGCCCTGTGATCCTGCAGGAGTGGTTGGCTGGTGAAGGAGGCAGCCCTGAGCCTCAGTCCTTCTCCTCTGAGCTAGTTCCTAGTCATTCCTCCTCGTAGGGCTGGTCTCGTGGACATGATGGATTTTTGTCAGTACTATTTTATTTTCCCAAATACATGTAAAAATAGTTTTCAACATTCATTTTGGTAATGTTTTGTGTTCCAAATTTTTTCTCCCTATCTTCCCCCTCAAGACAGTAAGCAATGTGATATAGGTTATAAATGTATAATCCTTTTAAATACATTTCCATATTTGTCACATTATGCAAGAAAAATCAGTCCAAAAGGCAAAAAAACACAAGAAAGAAAAAGCAGAAAGATAAAAATACTATGCTTTGATTCACATTCAGTTCCCACAGTCCTCTCTCTGGGTGCAGATGGTTCTCTCTATCACAAATCTATTGTTCTAAAACAAAAGAAAGTAGGAGATGTAATGGGCCAGAACTCTGGAGGTGCTCCAGAATGTGTCTTGGGGCAGGAGGACCACCATGATAGTCTCTATCTTGAAGTCTCCCTGAGTCCAGGAGCTTGTGCTCTAGCCTCCGGTCTTCTGTCTTCCCTGAGTCTGTTTCAGTCCCCCAGGAGAGCCACCAGGAGCCTGACCAAAGATGGAATGTCTCTCATCCAGTCCTTGTTAGCTGTTAAAATATTCTATTATAATTATATCATTGTAGGTATGAATCTTGTAGAACTATATTAAGTGCTAAGTACATGTACTGAACTAGAGAACTATTAATCACCATGCTAAACTAGACAACCATTGTCTTATCAGTTCCTCTCAGTTAATACTTTGTTGTAAGAATCCTTGCCTAAGTACATTTCTCCAAGAGTTCTGGCCCATTACAGGAAGTAGCTTGAATCACCTCATTGTTGAAAAGAGCCACCCCCCGTCCATCAGAATTGATCATCATATAATCTTGTTTTTTTTAGTTACAATGATCTCGATTCCCATTTCACTTAGCAAGTCTCTCTAAGCCTCTCTGAAATCATCCTTCTGATCATTTCTTATAGAATCATAATATTCCATAACTTATACTATATATATATATACTATAACTTATTCAGCCATTCTCCAATTGATGGACATCTCCTCAGTTTCCAGTTTCTTACTACTACGAAAAGGGCTCCCAAGAACATTTTGGCACATACAGGTCCCTTACCCTTCTTTATGATCTCTTTGGGAAACAGGCCCAATAGCACTGCTAGATCAAAAGATATGCACAGTTTGCTAGCCCTTTGGGAAAAGTTCCAAATTGCCTTTCAGAACAGTTGGATTAGTTCACAACTCCACCAACCATGCATTAGTGAAAAGGCACACTTTTCTAACATTTTGAAAATGTTGACTTGTTTTCATTTTGTTGACATTCTGGAGTTCTGGACACAAAAAAATTGTTGACTTGTGCTTGGATCCATAGTGGGTTTTCTTTTTTATAATGCTCATACAAGATGGCTTCTTTCATTTTTATAACCATAGGCATTGTTAGTCCCATTTTACAAAAGAGGTCTGAGACCATGAGAGGTGAATGACCTGCACAGGGTCACACAGCTAGTGGGTCTGAGGCAGGACTCCAAGTCCTGCCCACTGCGCCTCACCTGTATGCTAGTACTTCCATGGTGTTTCACCCATTCTTCCCCACCTAGAGAACGCTCCTGATGAGACGGAGTCTCCATTCCCCCTTTCCTCGGTATGTCAGGCTTCTGGTTGTGCTTGGCACTCATCACCCAAGTGGCTCCAAGCCTGGCCTCCTTTGTTATTCCCCCAAGGCCCTTGAGGCCCGAGGGCCATCCTCCTGGCTCCACCAGGCCTGTGCCGGAAGCCAGCCAGGTCGGGGAACTCCCGGGAGAACCAAGGCTAGAGCTCGAGAGCCCCTTATCGAGCTGCTCGTCCGCCTCCTTATTTACAGGAGAGAAATGGAGTCTGCAGGTGGTAGGTCTTGGCCGACATCATTCGAGCATTGAGTAGCAGAGGCGAGATTCCGATGCCAGCCCCACGCTCTGTTGCCATCTGAACCCGATTGCAGATATGGGCTCTATAACTTGATTGAACAAATAATCAGTACTTACCAGGCGCCTGGCCTTGGCAACAGTGCGGAGCAGAACAGCCTTCCCCCACCCCCAGCCTATCCACAAGAGAAGGAGGAAAGGAGGGAGAAAAAGAGCATCTGCACTGAGGAAGGGCCACAGCCAGAATGCCCTGAGCATCCTCAGAACTCCCAGCCCCAGAGAGGAGAAAGCTTCCCAGGGGCCCCGAGTCACCGGTGTGCGCTCTCGGACCACTTACACCCTTGGCTCGGCAGCGGCCCTGGTTCCATCAGCATCCCTTGGGTCCGTGAAGCCCCCAAGGAGGGTGGTTCCACAGGCTGCTTTATCCCTGGGGACATCAGAGTAGCGCTTTCTGTTTGTGAAGCCGGGTGGTCTTTGACCCGTGGTGGGCATCTGGAGGTGGCTAGTGGGCCGGGTGCTCTCCAGGAAGCTCTCAGAGTGTCCACTGGGTGGCCACCAAGGCCACCTCCTCAATTGCATCACCCCAAACTGAGTAAGAGTACAGTACTCCAGAGGAGTCGTTCAAGCTGGCCTTTCCAGGCCGGAGGACATTTGGTCTGCCCAGGGGCCGGTGGGCTTCTGCGGGATCCCTAGCACCTCACAGCCTCAGCTCTGAGAAGATAACCACCTTCTCTTTGTTCTCCTAGTATCAACAACAAGCTGCAACAGCCAGAGGCAGCAGCTGGGGTGCTGGAGTACGCCATGAAGCACTTTGGAGAGCTGGTGAGTCCTTCCCTTGGCTAGGGAAAGCAGCCCAAGAGGGTGAGGGCACAGGCAGCCAGGCTCGCCTCATCCCCGACACGGCCCCTCGCTGGGTCTTAGAGACCCCTTAGAGAGAGAGCCAGTTTACATGTAAATGGGAAAATAAAATATCAAATATAGGAAAAATTATACAAGAGACCCAGTATCGGCGCAACACTGAAATACTTATTCTTCTTGGCTCTTCGAGGCTGGAGAAGCACTTTCTGTTTTTATCACGTGGGATCCTGTGAGGCAGACGCTGTTCTCCCCCATTTATAGAAAGGAAACTGAGCCGGAGACTTGAGAACATTTGCTCAGGATCACGGGGCAAGGTTAACTCTTGGGTCCTTGTGGTGCCGAGTTTAGCGCTCTGTCCGCGAGGCCACGTTGCTGTCCCTGGTTTGGGAACCTTGGGTTCACCTCCTGCTGCCCAGCAGTCTGACTGCAGCAAGCCATTTCCCTTCTCTGGGCCTCAGTTTCTGCCTCTGTAAAATGATGGGGTGGGCCTAGATCAGGGCTTCTTAAACCTTTCCATTCCCGGCCCCAAGAAATTTTTAAGTCACCCCACATACATAGATATATAAAATAGGTATACAAACCAAACTTTGTATTGAATTCTTTGGGAGTTGAGATTCTGTGATTGGGAGAGAGCAGAGGCAAATATCACATGGCTGATAAGCTTCCCTCCTTAATGCACTGTCTTCAACTTGGTGTAATGGCTCAGAAAACACATCTGCAAGTACCCATATGCTCCTAGGGGCATATGACATTCATCTTGTACTTTGTGGAAAGAAAGAGATGGAGCCAAGAGGTGCTCAGTTCTTCCCAGAACAGATCGCGCTTTCTTTTGACATCCTCAAAGGCAAGTCTGGGATGTGTGACCCTACAGGTCCACTGGATCTCAACCATGGCAGCCCAGATGTCAGCTTCAAGTCAAAGTCTGCTCTATCTCTGGGGTCTGGAGGTAGCTGCTTCCTTGAGGAGCTTTGCCTAAAAGAAGGCCCTAATTTACTTTTTATGTGTTATTTTGAGCACCTCTTAAGCTCCACAGGAATTTGCGTGTCTTGGTGAATTGAAGCAACCTTCTGAATAGTTTTGCTATAAGTCATCACCTTATAGTCACTCTTTTTTCTAGTTTTTCTCTTTTGGGCCAATTAGAGCCGAGCTATGAAGAAGGTGGGCTGTCCCGTGCGGTTCTGCCCCGTGCACAAGAGGCCCAGTTCCAGTAAATGGTAAAACAAAATGGCCACAAGATTAGTAGAGAGACAGTGGGAGATAGTTCTGCCACAGGTGAGAGGGCCCACTGACCACTGGACACAAAAACAACTTCTTCAATCAGCAACTATTCAAAATAAAAACTTAAGGAAGTGCCTGTTGTGAGCAGAGGAAATGCAAAGACTGGGTAAGGCAGGATCCCATGCTCAAGGAGCTCCCCCTCTAGTAGAGGGCCAGGAAACCAACCTAGAAGTAGAATACCCGATAATTTATGATAAGTGTGCCAGTGAAAACCAAACTGTATTGCTGAACCTTAGAGAAAAAGAAAAATACAGCCCTTTCCTGGCCACTCCTCCAAGCCCCCCACAGCCACGTAGCCCAAGTGCCCATATGTCCCATGTGGAAACAGAGGTCTAAGAAATGTTTAGTGCAATTTCACTCTCTGGGCCACAAAGGCAGATTAGTAGCTCCAGAAATGTCTCAGTGAATGTGTGCAGAATAAGTTTGTGTGCCCTAAGAATTGCATTGGAGAAAGTCAGATAGTTTTCTGAGGTAACTTTCATTTTCCTCACTGGAAACCCACAGAAACCCTGCCCTCTCCCCCAAAGGTGAAGGAATACAAGCTGGGTACAAAAGGGAGGCGGCTTTGGCTTGACGGTCAGGGTTCCTAACCAGGGATTCCTTCACAGAGGAAGAAGGCATTTGAATTGGTCTTTTAAATTTGTCATCTTTTGTTTTTATGCTACCTTCATTTCAAAATCTGTCTCTCTCAGAAAACTGTCCCTTGTAATAAATAATGAAAAGGAAAGAAAAGGGGTGACCAGGAGGGCCACATCATCTGAGTCTGATTGGTTGTCCCACAAACAGAGAAAAGGAGGAGGTACTTTTCTTGCTCTTTTCTTCAAGGTCAAGCTTAGGGATAGCTAGGGACTTAATTCCACAAAGAGTTCAAAAAACAGAAACCTTTGGGAAACATTTCAGCATTGGTTAGTGATTGTGATTCCCAAAGCAGCCCCAGGATTACGTTGTCCATACAGAACCACATCGTTTAAAAGTAATTCTCTGGGCAGCATCTGCCATCTCTTGACAGAAGCTCTTCATCTGGTGGTACCATGCCCCAAAGATAAACTCAGATGGGAAGAGGCAGAGAAAGCACCTAAAAAACACACCAGTCCTCTCTTAAAATTTGGGACTGCCCTTGAGAGTCAGCTTCTGTTGCTTTAAGACTCCACCTGACTCAGTGCTGCTCACGTGGAGGTCTCTGAGTTTGAGCGTGGCCCCAGCTCTGCCCAGGACCCACAGGACCATCATGGAATTCATCTTCTGGGCCCTGCCACAAGCAGAGCTGCCAAGGACTCGGCAAGAGGGAACATTGGTGGAGCATCCAGAGACGGGGACGGGGGGAGTGGGGAGGGGCGGACATATAAAGGTTTCCAAGTAGACTTCTTTTATTTCCTCAAAGTTATAATCCATTAAGGAGAAACCCAGAGATTAAAGAGCTAAAAAGAGGAAGGCTTCTGCTCCAACAAATGTGTGCTCATTTATGGCCAGCAATTATGCAAGCCCCAGCCCATCTTGTGAGGTTAGACCACAACCCCAGGAAAGCAGTTGCCTGACCCAGCTCTAACACTTGTACCAGGGAGGCCCTGGCAGTCTTATCCCCCAGCAGGGCTGCCCTTCCACCCCTCACCAGCCTCAGGACCCTGTGTCCTTCTGCTCCGGGGACTCGAGCCCAGGAGTAAGGCAGGCAGGGATGTGTGGGGAGAAGGGACCCAGGCCAGCATATGCTCTTAAAATATCCTGGCATCGTTTCTGACATTAGAGGCACCAGCATTTCGGACCGGTACCAAAGCAGATGCCTCCAAGTGTGTTGAAACTCTTTGCCCAGACACAGACTTGAATAAACCAGGAAATTAAATGGCATCCACAGTGTGCTTTTCAAATCAAACATGCAGGCCAGTGCCTAAGAAGAATGTGTGGCATACAGTGTGTCCCGGCTGCCTCACAAAGTCCCCAGCACGTAAATCATAGCCGGAACTCTTCTCTGTCTCCCACCCGACAGGAGATCCAGGCTACCTGGTATGAAAAGCTTCATGAATGGGAAGATGCCCTGGTTGCTTATGACAAAAAGATGGACACAAACAAAGATGACCCTGAGTTAATGCTGGGCCGGATGCGCTGCCTGGAGGCCTTGGGAGAATGGTAAAGCCTACATGATGGGATGAAGGGTCTGTTTAAGATTGACCTTTTAGTCACTCATTAAATTCCCATCTCCACCTTATTGGATTTGGTCTTCCATATAACATCATTATTGTTTCCCAAAACGAGCCCCCCCCCCCCTCTCTCTCTCTCTCTCTCCTCCCCTATCCCCTCTCTTCCTCCCTCCCCCTGCCCCCATAGACCCCTGTCTTCTAACTGCACTTAAACAAAGTAATGTGACACTGATTGACTGCTGTACCTCCTTCCATACTTGTATTCCATCCCTTCTCTGAGAGTAGAAGTAGGATTCATCACCAGCAGTCTTTTGGAATTAAGATTGTAGCTTTGGTTGTTTGCCTTTACTTTAAGGTAAACTGTCTTGAGTTTTTCTTACTTAACTATATCAGTTCATATAAATCTTCCAAAATTTCTCTGAAAGCTTCCTAGCTGTCATTTCTTATGGCACAAAATTCAATCACATTCATGTGCCATACTTTGTTCAGTCTTTATCCACAAAGTATATTTTACCAATTTCTCGATACCACAAAAAGTACAGTTATAAATATTTTTTGAATAATAATTTTTCAAAATACATTCATAGTTTTCCACATTCACCCTTGAAAAACCTTGGGTTCCAAATTTTTCTCCCTTCCCTTCGCTCTCCTCCCCTAGAAGGCAAGTAATACAATATAGGTTAAACATGTGCAATTCTTCTAAATATATTTCTACAATTATCATGCTGCACAAGAAAAATCAGATCAAAAGGGAAAAAATGAGAAAGCAAACAGCAACAAAGTGAAAATGCTATATTGTGATCCACATTTAGTCCCCATAGTCCTCTCGCTGGGTGCAGATGGCCCCCACTCTTCAGTGTACTTTCTACCATCTGATTTTGAAAGATCTGATTTTAGTTAATTAAGTCATTGACCACAAGCTCATTGGGTAATGAATAAAGACCTTACATCTAATCATTTCTGTCCTGTTCTGAGTATTCAGAGCCATGGGAGTAAACAGCATTGATGGATTTCTAAATGTAGGCCCCCAGTAAGTTACTCCATCTCTAGGTACTGATCTCAGGTGAAGAGTTATTTCCTTGATCTAGACCTCACTAGAACTTACCCTTGATCTACTCTGCATTTCCAGATAAACATCCTTAGGATGCAGGCCTGCAAGTCCACACTGTAAGAGAAGAAACCCCAGTTTGTCTGACTATAGTTGGGGCTTTTTATATTTCAGACGGTACATATCAACAAGTATGCCTTAAGCATCTACTATTTTCAAGCTACTGAAAATTCAGAGAAAAGCAAAACAGTCCCTGCCCTCAGCTTACATTCTATCAAGGGACACTCTTGTTTCCCTTTATTGGCATCTATACAAAATACGTACAAAATGATATTGGGGGCAGAGGCAGGATACTAGCAGCTGGAGAGTTAGGACGGCTTTATGAGCTCACCTTCATTGCAGATGGCATAATTCAAGGAATCAGACCAAGAAACAATCAGTACAAAGATGCTTTACTCCCTCTGTAAATCATGAGAACCTGCCCTTGTTGTGGGACCCCCAAGCCTAGTCAAGCACACTAGTTTTTTTTATAAGCCTTTGCCCACATCCAAGGGGGAAGAAAGGTAGGCCCATAGTGTCCAGGCATGTATTCTGCTGGCTTAAACTGAGACTTTCTTTTCTTAAGGGGGCAGCTCCATCAGCAGTGCTGTGAAAAGTGGACTCTGGTCAACGATGAGATACAAGCTAAAATGGCCCGGATGGCTGCTGCAGCTGCTTGGGGCTTAGGTAAACGTTCTGTCTAGGACAGGGAGGGTTTTGGTGGGCACTGTGGCACATGGGCAAATGCCTACATAGCGAAAGAGTCAGAATTCTTTGTGCTGGGTTATTTCAAGTAACTAACATGAGTAACCACAGAGTAGACGAGTCAGGAGGATTGAGTTTAGTTTGAACCTTTGCTCTGATCGGCAGCTTTGTCACCAAGCCCCAGACTGATGACAGTTAGAGTGTCCAGTCCAAAGAAACCCAGTGGGGTGAGGAGCAAAGAAGGGGGTTATAGGTCATAGGCGAAGTGCTTTGCCAGTGGTACTCAGAGACAAACTGCTTCACCTCCACCTCTCTTCAGCCTCGCTCAAGTTCCAAAGCCGGTTCCTTTAGTGAGCACTGGGATCTCTCCAAAACATTTTTCAAAAACAAATTGCTTCCTGACGAGTCATCTTTCACTATTTGCTTTTGCCCAAGGGCAGGGAGAATGGATGAGCTGACGTTTCTGAGTAAAAGTCAGGAAAATGCCTTGTAAAATCGCAGTTTGCAGCTAATGAAGCTGATATCTCTTCTGCAGATGGCTTTGGAAATAGTGGAGTTTGATGTCTGTTCGTTCCCCTTGGGGAAATGAATAACTCTTTCTGGCTAGTCTTTTCCTCAGCCATCAAGTGTCTAGTGTGACATAGGGACCTCTGTGCTATGGCTTAGTCTGTCTTTCCATTGCCTTCTGAGAGCCTCCGGTCAGATGGAGAGGTCCCCAAGCACCGCAGGCAGGCTCTTTGACCAGCCCAGTGCCTTGTCCATGTAACCAGGGCATTTGAGGAGTTAGGTTTTTTCTGGCTCCCCAGGGCCATCTTATACCCCTTAATGGTGAGGAAAAGAGCTTTTCCATTAAGTTATTAATAGTGTTAGAAATCTGGTTCCACAGTCCTTAGGGTCCAGGAGTGCTTGGAAACTTGACATGTCAGGACATATCAGGTTACCTGATGAGAAGTTGTAGCTCAGTTGCTTCCTCTGCTCTTGATACAGGTCAGTGGGACAGCATGGAAGAGTATACCTGTATGATCCCTCGGGACACCCATGATGGAGCTTTTTACAGAGCCGTGCTGGCTCTGCATCAGGACCTCTTCTCATTGGCTCAACAGGTGAAAACTCACTTCCACATCATCTCCCTTCCCACCTAATTTAGAGCAAGGTGTGCAAATAAAAAGCCAAATCTTTCAAGGTAAGAAATCCAGGAGACTGAAGAAGGAGAGAAAGCAACCTATTGCTCTGTTTGGCGTATTGAGCTTGCCTTCATGAATGCTGTTCAGGATGGGCCCAGAAGCATCTGTGGCCTTTTTTATCCTTGGGTCTCTCTACTCTGTGAGAGACGGCTCAGAAGAAGTGTGTCTGGCCCCGTGATTGCCAGAGAGGGCCCAGGTACAGCATGTCCTGCCCCTATTCATTATTGCCTCTCTGTTTTTAATCTTCTTTGTCTTAGCTTTCCTTGGAGACAAAAGAAAGTCTATTAGTTTCTCTGAGTAGAATATAGAGAGTGAATGAATAGTCTCACACTGCGGCAAATATCAATCCTCAGGTCCTTTTTGGGCCATGCCGTTGTTTCACATGTTGATTACTTTCCAGGGAAGCTGACTCTTTATTTGAAAATTCTGTGCTGACTTGCAGAATTAGATAATGGAGTAATCAAATCAGCCCTGTCAGGCCCAGACGTGCTTGGATGAGGTGTGTGGATAAATGATCCGAGCACTTAAGGGATGAGGGTTTGGTAATTAACCTTAAACATTTGAAAAAGGAAAAGCTATGGTTGAGAGGTTTTTAAATTGATGGCACAGACAAGGATGTAGCTGCAGTCCCACAGCTGTAGCCAGGACTTGTGGGTACAGGAGGAAGTCGTTGAAACTGTTGTCCATTACAGAGACAGAGGCCCCCTCTGGGAGGGACCCGTGTTCCCTTGTAAGGAGGCCTGAGTGCGGAGGAGTTCTGAAGGCCAGGGAAGGGGGCACTCGGGAGGGAGCAGGGCTTCCGTGCACTTGGGTTCTTGTCTGAGTACTTTTCTGTTCCCAAGTGTGCACCATCAGGAATTGGGATGGCTGAGCTGTAATCCAGAGGCAGCTGCTCCAGGCAGTGGAGGGCATTGATCATTTGCTACCCCTCCTAAGATTCTGCTCCAAGGACATCATGGCCCAGAGGTGACCCGGAGTTCTTAAATGCTCTTCCACCAAAGGCTGATCCTGGTGAGCTGGAAGGGCTTTGAGAACAGGGCAGATGGGTCCGTTATCCAGTGACCATCCTGACTGAGAATAGAGAAGTTTGCCCCTCGTGTGATTGCGGCAGCTCCCCCAAAAGCTCCTACCAAGTCCTCGAGAGAGAGTGTGCCCTCTGGCAGTACAGGGAGGATCCGCCCTTAGGAGGCTGCCAGGCCTGGGAGCATCAGCTGGAGCCTGTGCCATGTCCACGGAGTTCCACTGCTCCTCAATTACAAGTCTCCCAAGTTGGGACAGATCGCTTATATCCCGTGATATTCATCTCACGTTTCCTTTTGTGATAGAGAGCTGACTTGTTTTTCAAGGCATTCAGAGCTAAAAAGAGGTTTCTTTCCCTCTTAGGAGAATTCTTCCCTTTGTCTGCCATTTCCCCATGATGGAATGGCAGGGGGAAGGGAGGAGTCTCTACACCCCATTGGGGAGCCCTGGAATACCAGTCATGACCCAAGCACCCATGTCCAGGGCCCAGTTTCAGCGAGTTCATTTCTCCCTCTCTTCTAGTGCATCGACAAAGCCAGAGACCTGCTGGATGCCGAGCTAACGGCCATGGCAGGAGAAAGCTACAGCCGAGCCTATGGGGTGAGTGTGAGAGCCTGGAGCCAGGGTTCTTTTCCTGATCTATTTGAGCTGTTTGGGTTTACAGACCCTTGGAAATGTGCCTCTGCCTAGTCTGGTCAGCAGATAACCCTTCCTCAGAAGGGCTGATTTAAGATAATCTTCTCTTCTGGATTCCTCATGCTGTGATTAGGATGGAATGTGGTTTGCTTCCTTCAGGCAATGGTTTCCTGTCATATGCTCTCGGAGCTGGAGGAAGTTATCCAGTATAAACTTGTCCCCGAACGGCGTGAGATCATCCGCCAGATCTGGTGGGAGAGGCTACAGGTAAGGAAGCCTCTGAGAAGGGTATGGGCTTGTCCACTGGAGGGGGACCCTCTCTGCCCGCTTTTGCATTCTCACTGAAGGCCTGACTTTATTATGCATGTGGCTTGTGCATAACACTTGGCCAAGGGCTGGGAGGAAGTGCAGAGCTTAGCGAAGACAGGTGTCCTGTACTGGATTCAAAGGAACACTCCTCAGAGGCCCTCTAAGGACAGAAGATTTAGCCTCTCTGTAACCACCTCTTGGTAACACTCCTGTGCACCCAAAATCCAATTTTCTTTCTCTGGCACTTGTGGACCAATTATCAGAGGAGAAGCTAAGCATGGCAGGAAGGCCTGAATCTTGGGGACACACACACTCTCTCTCTTTCTCTCTCCTCCCCCCCCCCCCACCCCTTCTCTCTTTCTTTCTCCATGGGAGAGTTGTCTCCGATGAGCTGGCTACCTTTGTGCCATTCCCCAACCTTTCTGGTGGGATGCTATCTCTATTGAGCAGCCATTTCTTTCTTTCTTTTTTAATTATTAAAGCTTTTTATTTACAAAACATATGCACAGGTAATTTTCAACATTGACCCTTGCAAAACTTTATGTTCCAAATTTTTCCTTCCTTTCCCCATCCCCTCCCCTAGATGGCAGGTAGTCTAATACATATTAAATATGTTAAAATACATGTTAAATCCAATATATATACACATATTTATACAGTTATCTACACAAGAAAAATTAGATCTAGAAAGAAAAAAAAAACCTGAGAAAGAAAACAAAATGCAAGCAAACCTCAACAGAAAGCATGAAAATGCTATGTTGTGGTCCACACTCAGTTCCCACAGTCCTCTCTCTGGGTGTAGATGGCTCTCTCCATCATTGAACAATCGGAATTGGTTTGAATCATCTCATTCTTGAAGAGAAGCTCACCCATCAGAATTGATCATCATATAATCTTGTTGCCATGTACAATGATTTCCTGGTTCTGCTTGTTTCACTTAGTATCAGTTCCTGAAATCATCCTGCTGGTCGTTTCTTACAGAACAATAATATTCCATAACCTTCATATACCATAACTTATTCAGCCATTCCCCAGCTGATGGGCATCCATTCAGTTTCCAGTTTTTTGCCACTACAAAAAGGGCTGCCACAAACAGTTTTGCACATGTGGGTCCCTTTCCCTTCTTTAAGATCTCTTTGGGATATAAGCCCAGTAGAAACACTCCTGGGTCAAAGGGTATGCACAGTCTGATAACTTTTTGAACATAGTTCCAAATTTGAGCAACCATTTCAACTGAAAATACCCCCGGGCCACCATCACACCATTTGTCACTTTCACTAAGAAGGGACTTCTTTACTTGGAAGGGACTTTTCCTTAAGTTCATTGTATCATTTTTGACCATGTGAATGAGCACAGGTTGCCAAGTCAAGTTCCTTGAACTCCCTCATTTATACATTTCAAGGCAGGGACCCTTGATGACCAAAAATCTTGCCAGTGCTTGGCTAAAGGCAGGCAGCAAGTGAGCATACAAAAACAGAACATCTACCTCCTGAGCCCCTTTGGGACCCGAGGGGACCCTGGTCTTGTCAGTCCCAAGCACCCATCCCTACCCTGGAGTTCTCTCCTGCTTCTCATTCCCAGTGTGGCTGCTGACTGCTGACCAGAGGTGGCTCCACGCTTTCTGGGCTATGCAGAGAGCTGGATGGAGCTTTCTGACTCCAACCAGGCTTCCCAGCACATTCCACTGGAAAGGGAGGGCAACCCTGGGCAAGGAGACATCTATGAATACAGCTGTTTATGGTCCTGAAAAAAAGCACATACAGTTCTTTTACATTTTTATAGTGTTTTATTAGTAATTATGAAATGCCTGCTGAATGTTTTGGTGGAAAGTTTTTAAGCACCGGAAAAAGGTTCCATGAAGCAAATATTTCCTTTCTGACTTACATGCATCCTCACTTTTAAGTGCCACTGATGATTGGGGTACTGCAGTGTCCAAATCAGAAACCTGATGATTTTCCTCATGGTATAATAAGCAAAATTTTGTCCCAATACAGATTCAGAAGTTAAAGCACAGGCCAGTCCTGGGTGGAGCTCATGCCTTTCTCCAGTAGGCTGAATCCAACATGGTTTCCCTAAGCCATCATTAGAAGGGGCCAAATTATTTTAGCATCTGGGAGAAACTGACAAAAAGTGGGATTCAATAATAACAACAAAATCACTCTTTGTACTTTCTGTCTTTCTAACTTTATAAGCCATTGTTGCTTTTGTGCTTCCTGGCTTGGAAGGACACTGTGACCCAGGCCCCAAAATAAAGTATGACATATGGTGTGAAAATGTGACTTTGGTTGATGAGATGTTCTGGAAATAGAAAAGAGCTTTTCTGGCCAGGAAGCTGCCAGTGAGGGCTCTGGTCCTTAAAGTCAAAAGTTGATGAATTCATGGAATTCTAGAACTGGAATCGGTTCTAAAGACCATCAGGTCCTTGTTCTGTCATTCTCCAGATGAGGACATTGTGACCCTAGAAAGGAAGGGGTGCGCCCAGTCCCAGAGTCACATTGTTACTCTTCAGCGATGGGGACAGACGGGGAGATGGGGAGTTGGGTCATCGACCATCCCGTCCCCAACAGGAGAGGGCAGAGCCCCTGGATAGGGTGTGACTTGAGTTTCAATCCTGCCTTAAATTTTGACTTGCTGTGTGACCCTGGCAAAGTCACAAATATCTCATGACTTCATGTTCTCATCTGTGAAATGAACAGATTGGACTTAGTAGCTTCAAAGGTCCTTCCAACTTCAAAGTCATGATCCAGAAACTGGGTTTTCTGCCCTTCCCAATCTTTACCTTTATTATTAGCTATTTTGACTCCATTCTACCCCCTCTGCTGTTGTATGCTTTATGACTTTGTCTTGTCTCCACTCATTTCGTGACAAACCTTATCCTGAAATAGTCCCACAATCCACCTTCTCCACTCACAGAATTCATTTTATCCCACTTGAACAAGGGCTTTGCTGCACCAAGAGTACTTTTTCTTCCTCCCCAATTGATCTCATTCCCCATAGATATTATTCCAAACTTCCCCTTTCTCTCTCAAATTTTCTCTCTCTTCCTCAGCTGAGTAACTTTCCTCTTACAGGAATGTTGTGAGGATAAAATGAAATAATATTTATAAATTAAAATTTTAATATATATAAATAAAATGAAAATTTACAAATGAAAAAAATTTATAAATTAGCACAGCGCCCAGCACATAGCAGGCACTTAAAAAATGCTTCTTCTCTTTCTTCCTTCCATATCTACCATCTCAGTTCAGACCCTTATCACCTTTCACCTAAATTATGGCAACACCCTCCCAACTGACTTTCCTGCTTCTGAGTCTTCCTAAATTTTGATACCAGAATGATTTTCCCTTACCCAGAGATGTGACCATGTGATTCCCCTACTGACCTCTGTGACTCCCTGTTGCCCCAATAATAAAATAGAAAACTTCTCTTTGGCTTTTAAAGCCCTTTACAAGCAGGCCCCAGTCATCTTGCTCCCTTGCTCTGGGATCTGGCCAGTCTGGCAGTCTCTCTGTTCCTCTCCTATGACCCCCAAATCTCCTGTCCCCATGCTTTTGCTGTTCCATCCCTCTTGACTAGAATGTCCTCCTTCCATCTATGAGATAGAATTTATGAAGCAGCTCAAGCCTCCCCTTCTACATGAAGCTTTTACTGTTTCATTTCCCCCGCTTAGTCCCAACTCTTAAAGGCCCTCTCTACCTAACTATCCTGTATTTAACCAGTCTTATTTATTTGTATTTGTATTCATGTATTTATTCTTTACATACATGCTGGCTTTCCCCTCTGAGGGAATGTGAGCTCCCTGGGAACCAGAATTATGTCACATTCCTCGTACTGTATCTCCAGTGACTAGCACAGAACTGGGCACATCTTAGTCGGCCTTTCATAAATGCTAGTCGATGAAGTGATGAAGAGAATTTAGTCTCCTTAATAGGACTGATTGTTTTTCCCCTTTCAAATTGAAAAATAGTTGGCACATATACACGAATGTGGCACTTTATCTTCTGTTAAATTCAAGTCGTGTGTGCGTGTGTGGGTATGTGTGCGTATTTTAGCAATATATAATCATTTTTCTATGACACACAAGAGGGGAATAATAAATGCTATGACTGAAAAGACTAAAGAATTCTACTTAGTAAAGAAATTTCTTTGTTATTTGGGGATTGAGAAAGAGGGGTAGGGTAGAATATTGATGTGAGACCCTTGGAAGAAGCTCATTCGTACTTCTAAACCTGCCATCCCTTAGGGCTGCCAGCGGATTGTTGAAGATTGGCAGAGAATCCTCATGGTACGGTCTCTCGTTGTCAACCCCCATGAGGATATGAGAACTTGGCTTAAATATGCAAGTTTATGTGGCAAGAGTGGAAGATTGGTGAGTCCCATCTACTTAGCTGCTTCCCACCAAGACTGGGATCAGGAGGATCAGGAGGAAGATGCTCTTATTCCAAACCTGTTTATAACCTATTCTCTTCATCTTATTTTTAAGGCACTTGCTCATAAAACTTTAGTATTGCTCCTGGGAGTTGACCCTTCTCGACAACTAGACCATCCACTGCCGACTGTCCATCCCCAGGTGACTTACGCCTACATGAAGCACATGTGGAAGAGTGCACGAAAGGTCTGTATCCTCCTTTACCTTTCTTTCTCAAGGACTCGCTCTCTACCTGGTCCATTGTGATCAGTCTGTGATTCCCTGGTCTGGGTCTGCTCTCCACTGCGTGGGTCAGGGATTGCAGAGTTGGCTCCCGCTCTCAGCCCTTTTAACATTTCCCCCTTACTTTCCTTTTTAAAGAAGGGTAAGTAAGTGCTAGGCTCTTGGCACAGATTTCAGAAGGGAAGTTAAAGTGAGCGTATGTGTCTGTGTCCCCTTTCCATGTGCTTTCTGGGTATCATTACTAAGTGAGACTGCTTGCACATCCAAGGTGCCTTGAGTCCCAGAGAAAGCCTGTCCCTTTCTTGCCTTTTCTGAACAAGTGAAGGGGCTGTATGTTCAGATCGTCCACTCTGAAAGATACAGGTTCTGAAGCTGTCTCCTGGAGACCTTCCCAAGACCAGTTTGGTTTGTCCAGGATTTCACTGTTCTCCTTTTTTCTGTCATCAAACTGGAATTCACAAGCAACACCACCCAGGGTATACTGATGCCAGGACTGGGGGGGGAAGTCTCACTGGGAGTCAGGCCCACATTCCTCCTCTTCCCTTTAATGAGAAACTCTTTGGAAATGGGGCTGCCCCTGGTTTGTTTTTTAAAATCGCACTAGACCATGATCATGTTAACAAAGAATAAATGACCCCATTTAAGACCAGTCTTTCCCCTGGAGCCTGAATAATGAGTAATTCAGACAGACTGTCCAAAATTGACCCCTAGTTTGACTATTTTCTCATTCAAGAAGAGAGGAACAGGGGCACTACCCCCACCACCTCCCCTCTCCACTGTGATTACCACATGACAGAGAAAAGATGGCCATCAGCAGTTGTGCAGGGGGATAAGATCATGTTTTACTGCAGACCCTTTTCTTCTTCAGTGGGGGAGAAGGTACTTCTGAATGTCATTGTTGGACAGTTTGGGTGGAGATGCAGCTTTATGGGGGTTGGCTACTAGTCTGGACTCCAGTCCCTTGGTCTTCTCCCGAGATTTTCATCTACCATTGACCCAAGGTTCCTTCTTCCAAAAATGAGGACTTTGTTGAGATTGCTGTTGGAAAGGGGCTGGTGTTTTTTCCCCTCCCTTCTACTGAGTTTGCCAGCCCACAGATTTGTGATGCACAGTCTGATCTCCCTCCAGTCCAATGGAAAAAACAGAAGGACCTATTTTGGCCAGTGTAGATAGGAAGGCAGACTGATTTCCTGCCCAGATTTAACCATGGGACTTCTGGGTAATCTTTCAGGAATGCGATCACCACCAAATAGCGTAGCTCGTGAAGGTGAGCCTAAATTCTGGGCTCGCCCCCAAGAAAAGTTTAAACCGCTCAGATTAAAAATCAAGCCTGTATAAAACTCCTGCTGCTTGGGCCTAGAAAGGCCACATTGGCCTGTTGTGGGAACCATCACAAGAATCCTAGCTTCTAGCTCCATATAGCCAGGAGTCTATGATTATTTCTGTCTGTATACCTCCATACAATTTTCAAAGTACTCTGACATACATGGTCTTACTTGATCCTTTGAACACCCTGTGAGCAGCTGGGTCTGGAGTTATTACTCCTATCCTGTAGTTGAAGAAATTGAGACTCGGGTTAAGAGGTGGCAATACCATGCCCCTAAAGAATCCAGTTCTTCAGAGCTGCCCTTTGCTCTTTATTCCCACCTGTGCTACACACACTTTGCTTAGTCTGACCTGAGCAGTACCATCTGTGCCAAGAAGATGAGGAGAAATGACTCTCTGCTCATTAGTTCCTTTCTAAGTGTAAGCTTCTCCAGCTGGGCTCATCTCTCCCATCCCCAATCCTGCTCCACAGGAACCTTGGAAAAAGGAAGTCTTCAAGGAAGTATTTGTCATTCCTTGGCAGAAAGTGTTGTCTGCTCTCCCAAGTATTCACTGTACCTGACCTTCGTCATCTGCCTTTACTTTAGTTCTCAAAAGGTCAGGTAACCTTGGCCCCTTCAGGAATCCCATGAGAACAGATCCTGAGGCTTATAGTGGCTAACCTCTGTGCTGTAAGGAGGGAGGAGAGCTGATCTTCTACCCCTGCCAGGGGATCCTCAGCCATCTCTTTCATTAGACACCTTGGCAGGTTTATGGGAGGCAGGAGGGTCTTCTCAGCTGGAAATATAGCTGGTGTCAGGGACCTTTTCCTGACCCGCACACATGACTTATCAACAGACCCTTGGCTTTAAGCTCTCCCAGTGCTTTTCTCTTTAGAGAGAGACTCCCTTGTCTTGTACTGGCCTGGAATATAAATGCACTTCTTATTTCTGCTAAGTGACGGACTCCGACTCTTAAAGACAAGTGTCTTGTCAACATGTAGGTTCTGGCTCCCTTCCCGTATGTGGATTCTTGGCCTGCTGAATTGCCTGCCACGCTGTGCTGGATCTAGGTTAAAACCCTGTTTCATGATAAGAATTAATTCATCATCACTTTGGAAAGTAATTGAACTTGTCTTTCCCGTCCCCTCATCCCTCCAAAAAAGCCACAAGTTATTTCTGGCTCCTTAAAAGCTTCTTCGGGGCCCATTTTTTATTTTTAAAAAATTAGCGTGGTCTCTTAATGATGGCGATGGCGCTCCTGATTGAGATTTTGTTATCTCCCTCCTCTTCTCCGAGGGAGGAAGCCTGAGTGGCTGCTATTAGAAAGGTTCCCCTTTTTTGCACATGACTGTTAGCACCGCCCCTGCCCGTTCTCCACATCGGTAAATTTGGGTCACAGTCTCTCCCTTGTGTGAGTTCCACCCATGCACATTCTGTTCCTCCTTAGCCCCAAGATCCCTCAGAATGGAGCAGACACCATCTGTCATGAGCACTTTGACATACATTGTCATGGATAGTTTAGCCCTTCACCTGTCTGGGGGTGGGAGGCTTGGCCAGCCTCCTCCAGGCCTTCTGCCCCTGCCTCAGTTCTGCTTCTCTGCAGGAGACCCCTGCTGCACCCCTTCCCCCCAAACACGGCCTGCGCCTACGCCAACCCTGGTTCATATCCCATCTCCCTGGGCTGGGCCCGAGGTCACAGAGTCTCCAAAAGGGCCACAGGCCTTGCTTTCCGAGCCACGGCCCCACAGCTGGGGCCTCTCCTTTACCATTTACATCTGTCCAGAGAGCCATCACCTGCCTCGTTTCCTCCCCCTCTGCCCGTTGGGCCTGACTTAGAAGCTCTGCTTGGCTGTCCAGTCTTGGGGAGGAGGCCAGGGCCTCCATCTGGCCCGCCTTTCCCCATCATGTCCTCACCTTTCCCAGACCGGCCCAGCGCAGAGCGGGGGTCGGGGGCTCCGTCGGAGCTGGCCCCCGGCCCCAGTGCAGACCTAGGAGGGAGGCGAGAGGAGGGCAGGGGCCACGGGCTCCATGTGGCCGCTGCCCTGACACTCTGCTCTGTTCCAGATTGACGCCTTCCAGCACATGCAGCACTTTGTGCAGACCGCCCAGCAACAGGCGCAGCACGCCATCGCCGCCGAGGACCAGCAGCGCAAGCACGAGCTCCACAAGCTCATGGCCCGGTGCGTTGCTGCTCCCTCCCTTGATCCGGGCACAGGCCAAAGCAGGCCTGCTCCTGGAGCCCGATGCCCTGTCCATGCTCGCCAGGCCCTCCGCCCAAGGGTCCATCACAGCCCTGCCTCTTCCTCCCTGTGGCCTTGGCCAAGTTCACCCCACTCTCTCTGTAAAATGAAGAAGGAGCCCTGCCCTTTGGCAGCCCCAAGAGTGGTGGGCTTAAACCTAAGTGGGTGCCTGGCCCGCCTTCCGCCCTGGGGCTGGGAGCAAGGGAGGAGCGAAGGGGGAAGAGGGGACTCCTCCGTGCTTCCTCAAAGACCCAGCCGGGAAAACTTTTGTCCTTGGCAACTTGTGCTGTCAGAGGTGGTGAAGGAGAGGGAAGGGATCATTCACCTGAAGCCCCCCTCACCCCAAGCTTCTGGACATCCCGGCAGCTCCAGGGAACTCCAGCCCGGCCTCTCAGAACCCAGAGGTTCCAGCTCTAGGCCTGTCACCAATTGGGCAGCCGCTGGCAAATCCGGGACCTCTCAGTTTGTTTCCTCCTCTAGGAAGTGAGAGGTGACCCTGGGGGTTTAGGCATGGCCAGAGGGGCCTCAGCCCTTTAGAGAAAGAACCTGACCTATCCCCGAGTCTGGGCCCTTACCCTGACCGAGGAATCCCTTCCCGGCTAGGTGCTTCTTGAAGCTGGGTGAATGGCAGCTGAATCTCCAAGGCATCAATGAGAGCACCATCCCCAAAGTCTTGCAGTACTACAGCGCTTCCACGGAGCACGACCGCAGCTGGTACAAGGTAACCCATGGGCAGCACAGGCCCCGGGGGCGGGAGCCTGTGAGGGCCTGTCGCCCTCACCCCACCAGTGGCCATTGGCGGGGCTGGCAAGGGGCACTCCTGACCAGAGGGCACTCCTGACCATGGGGCACTGGGGCACTAATGTCACAAGAGATGACGGTCTTCTTGCCTCACCTTGCTTCCCAGTGTTCCCTGAACTCAGTTAGATGTGGGTGGCAGCAGGGAAGGAAGGGAGTGGTCATTTTTGGCTGTCTTCTCCTCATGGGATCCAGAGGGAACCCTAAGGAGCTCAGCTTCCTGGAAGCCAACTCTTCTCTCCCCCAATCTTAGATTTTTTTCATGGCTACCTTGTGCTCAAGCCCTAGAGGTTAACGTTCTCTATTTGTGTTGGAAGATTCCAAAAAGCATCCTATTAGGTCATAGGAAATGTCTCAAAAAAAATAACAAGATTTAGGAAACATATGAAAGATGTTATTCAGTGATGAAGAGCTGGTTCCCGGCAGTGTCTTTCACAAGACACCAGTTTCTCCTTTAGGAACTTTTAGGCGAGGCTGTCTCATCATCGGCAGGTGCGAGGCCAGGAACAGACCTGAGGAGCACTTTGTAGGCTTCTAAAGTGGCAGAGAAATGCTGATGAAATGCGCTAGTACATTACCCTTGACATGGGAGGAGGAGGAGGAAACGAGCTAGGACGACCTGCTCCATGTCCCACCTCCACCATATCCTGCTAGGCGACCCGAGGCAGGCCACCAGCCTCTCAGGGGCCCAGTCAGCTCCGTTAAGATGATGCGGTGCCGAGGGAACAATGAGAAACCTGGGTTCATGCTCTCCGTTAATGCTCTTGGATGGGGCAGCCCAGCCTGGTGGATTTAGAATCAAGGCCCAGATTTACTTAGCAGGATTAGTAGGGCCATGCTCCCTCATGTAAAATGCAGGGGTTGAAACAGAAAGAGTGACTCTGGGAATACAGAGAAGCAGCAAGATGGACAGCCGTGGGCAGATGAAACAGGCCAGAGTCTGGCCCAGCTCTGACGTGCCAGACCGCACAAATAGTCTCACCTTTTTCTATGAGGCTGCACGGGACACTGGGACAGTCCCTAACTCTGGAGGCAGAAGATCAGGGTTCAAGTCCCACTTCTGACATGTTTGTGTGACCTTGAGAAGTGACTGCAGTCCCTAGGATTGAACTAGCTGCCCTCGAGATCTAGGATTCTGGGTCCGGGCCACCCCGGGAACAAAGGTCCCTCCACCCGTACAAGTCAGCAGCTCCACCATCGCTAAGAGTAAGAGAGCCTCAGGGAGCAAACGGAGATTCGGGGTGGGCTTGGCTGGCGGTTCTCTTGAGATTCCAGCATGGGCACTGCCCCGCGGCCCACACCATCCCCATCCATAGATAGCATCATGTGGTAACAGAGAAGCACATTTTCAGTATCAGAAAAGTTTTCTTCATTAGCTGTTCAACAACTCCTACACTCACACAGTAAAACTTGAGCATGGAACGGGTCCCCATGACTGAAGTACTCAGTCACATGTTCTGGAGATACAAGACAGGCAGACAGAGCACCAGGACAGGTTGGGGAGGAGAAGCCCAGCATATCTAGGTCTTGGGCATTAGAAAACAGTTCCAACATGTGGAATGAGAGATAGAACATTTTCTTTCAGACATGGGAAATGCTGCACAGTGAAATGATGGTGGGGCCAGATGGGACATAATCAAGAAACAGGGATGGTGAAAGAAAGACTGAATGAGGTTGACCATCCTGGAGTCAATCAGGGAAAACATGAGCAAGTTTAAGTTTAAGAAATATTTTTGACAAGGGAGGAATAAAAGTTGCTCAATTCCATCATAAAGTAGATTGTTTTGAATCTCAGAATCTAGTTCTGGTCAAAAGTGGTTCACGCGGAAAAAAATCTAGGATTCTTAGGGGGCTGCAAACAACATGAGGACATGGCAGTCAAAAGAGGCAGTGCATTCCATGTTGTCCAAAGTCGGGGGGAGGGGAAGGTGGTTCTGTTGGACTCTGGGAATCTGGGGGCATCTGTTTAATTTGGAGCCCTACATTGTAGGAAGCACAGTCACAATCCCAGAAAGCCTAGATACCGTGCCATTTAACCTGGAAATCAGAAGTCAGAGTCTGCAGCCTTCTTTGGTGGCCCACTACTCCAGATCGTATCCCAGAGGACTCCCCATTCTAACATAGTATAGTCAGCTTTTGGAGACCACCTGCCAGGAAGAGAAGCCCAGCCCCTCTCAAGACAGCCCATCCTGATTTTAGAGAGCTCGAGGGGCTCTAAATTATCCTCTTTGCCGCTGTCCCCCAGGGCTCTGAGGCCCAGCCCTCTGCCAGCTGCTGAAGCTTGTCTTCTCCAGATTCATATCCTCAAATGCTCCCCCCAATCCCTGAGGTGGACCACGGCCCTTCAGCCCCCTCGTAGCCTTCCTCTGTGGAAGGGCTGTCTGTCACCCTTCATGCAGAGGAGCTCTGCCTGCCTGGCACTTGTAGCCCCGGAGCAGCCATGTACAGGACAGCAGGCTGGTAGGGTTCTTCATAGGGCCGAGCTCCAAGCAGCGGGGAAAGTGTGGGAAAGCCCAGGGTCAGAGCACTAGAAGCAGGAGCTGGCCAACCCCTGCAGGGTGCTGCAGAAGGAGTGCTGGATTGGGCACTAGTCACAGAAGGTGCCCCTTGGTTCTGGGACCTCCTTGGTCCTAGAAAACCAGCATTGCCTCCCAGAGTCACGGCTCCGTGCCCATGTCCGATCTCTCCCCACCACAGGCCTGGCACGCCTGGGCAGTCATGAACTTTGAAGCTGTGCTGCACTACAAGCACCAGAACCAGGCCCGAGACGAGAAGAAGAAGCTCCGTCACGCCAGTGGGGCCAGTGTCACAAGTGCCCACACAGAGGGCAGCAACAGCGAGAGTGAGGCAGAGAGCGCCGACAACAGCCCCGTGCCCTCGCCTGTGCAGAAAAAGGTCACTGAGGTGCGTGGATATGGGGGAAAAGGAGGGGGGGAGGGGCGGAGACAGCCCCATGCCCTCACCTGTGCATAAAATGATCACCAAGGTGAGTCAGGGGGAGGGGAGAAGAGGACAGCCCCCTCCCCTGGCCTGTGCAGAGAGAGGTCCCAGAACAAGCTGGGCATTTGAGGTCTGGGCCCCGGCCGTGGTGTGTGGCTGCTGCACAGCAGGGGCCCCTGGCCGAGCCCAGCCCTGCAGCTCCTCCAGCCCTCTCCCGAGTGAATGAGCGTATTGTCCGAGTGCACCTGCGCGTGTGGGTGGGAGCGGCCTGTTCCGCTCTCAGAATGTGGTCCAGCGTGACTCACAGCACCGCTCCCCGGCCTGCCCTGACCTCTCAGTGGGCCCCGAGGGCAGCGTGTCCTGAGTCTTTTCCAGTCTCCCAGTGGGGGGATTTTTCTCACCCTGACACGTCACTGACCCCCGTGTGTTCCTGCAGGATCTGTCCAAGACGCTCCTGATGTACACAGTGCCCGCGGTGCAGGGCTTCTTCCGCTCCATCTCTCTGTCCCGGGGCAACAACCTTCAGGACACGCTCAGGTACCGGCGATGGGGGGCGAGAATGGGAAGCACTGGCATTCCCAGAGATAGCAGCCGCTGAGCGTTGCATTCAGTGTCTCACAGGCTCCTGCGGGCAGCCTCCCTCTGAGATGCGTTTGGACACAGTTGCCTCGTGATATTTGGTCATCTGTATGTCCTAATGCAGAAGAGGAGAGGGGCCTTGGAGAGCACCCAGACCTCCTGGACAGAGGAGCAGAGAGGGCCCAGCAGGGGCCAGGGCCTCTGAACCCCTCCGGGCCCTTGGGCTGTTGAGAGCCTGGATAGCAGGAGGACATTGGTGCAAGGTTGCCGATGGTTGGGATGGCCTCCACCTCTTCTCTGGGATCTCTGACCGTAGCAGGCCGGGCCCCTGTTCTCTCCAGCCCAGGAGGTTCCTATCCCTCCTCACAGGGATCCACAGCCCTCAGGCAGGAAGGTCTGCTGGCTGCTCTGTCCCTGGGCTCATCTCTCACGGGTCCTCGGATCTAAGGAAGGAGCCTCCTGGGCCTCTGGGGTGGTCCTGGTGTTTAATCAGGCGCAGCACCCGTCCTTGCCCTGTGTTTGCCATGGAGTTCCTGTTCGGGCAGTGGTTGGCAGAGAGCCCGTTGCCTTCTTGAGCAGCTCAGCAGTCTGACAGTGCCTGAGAATCGGTGCCGTGGATCCTTAGGCTCCCTGTCTCCTCGGTATCCGTGCCAGGAGGGGGCTAGGGAGGCCCAAGAAGAGCTCACCATCTCCTCCCTCTTTCTCCAGAGTCCTCACCTTGTGGTTTGACTACGGACACTGGCCAGACGTAAATGAAGCTCTTGTGGAAGGGGTGAAGGCGATCCAGATCGATACCTGGTTGCAGGTAGGCTGATTGCTCTCTCCCCTGCAGTCTTCTCTGGGAGCCCAGCTGCCCTTCAGTCCCTCAGGCCTTGGGACATCCCAGCCAGCCTTGTCCAGGTAACGAGAGTCTGTCTCCCCTTGAACCCAGGTCATCCCGCAGCTCATTGCAAGAATCGACACTCCGCGGCCCTTGGTGGGACGCCTTATTCATCAGCTGCTCACAGACATCGGTCGCTACCATCCCCAGGTAGGCCGAGTCCGTCTGCTACCCTGAGAGGCTTCCCAGGGGCAGGGCTCGGGGCTTGGGGGAGATGCTCGCCCCGACTCTCCCGGGACGGCTAGTGTCCGTCCTGGCTGGAAACGCTCCCGGGGGCTCGGAGCCTGCCTCACCTGAGCCACGCGCTCCCTTTGTTTCAGGCTCTGATTTACCCCCTGACCGTGGCCTCCAAGTCCACCACCACGGCCCGCCACAATGCGGCCAACAAGATCCTGAAGAACATGTGTGAGCACAGCAACACCCTGGTCCAGCAGGCCATGATGGTGAGTCTGGGCGCCCTCCCCAGCCAGTCCTCCCAGCGCCCTCTGGTGGCCAGGCAGAGGATCTCTTCTCTGCCACCAGGGAGGGACCGGGCTGACTCCTCCTTGTTCTGTTTCCTTCTCCCTGCCCGGGGTCCAGGTGAGCGAAGAGCTGATCCGCGTGGCCATCCTGTGGCACGAGATGTGGCACGAGGGTCTGGAGGAAGCTTCTCGTTTGTACTTCGGGGAGAGGAACGTGAAAGGGATGTTCGAGGTGCTCGAACCCCTGCATGCAATGATGGAGCGGGGTCCCCAGACTCTGAAGGAAACCTCCTTTAATCAGGTAGGGATTCATGGGATCTCCTCCCCAGCCTCCATTGCTTCAGATGCTCTCAGACAAGGGCTGCTGAGCCATAAGAAAGTATGTGGGCACTTTTCCTGTTAAAGACAGACAGCTAGAATAACTCTGCACTTGGACCCAACCCATGGGAGTCCTAGGGATCCCATGGGACCTGCAGGAAATCCTGGTGAGCCACGTTGAGCAGGTCTCTGCCCATCATCTTCAGTGAGGGCTTGGGCAGTCCTTTCCAGCTTTGGATCTTTACCCTCCCCAGACTCTGCCAGCAGGGGCTCTTACAGGGCATTTGAGGGTATGGTGTGCATCCGGCGTGTTTTGGTAATTCTTGCTTCATCGGCAGTCCTGGTCAGAATTCATCAGTGCCTTAGCTAGGAAGGAGCTCCCCAGGCTCTTTTGACAGCCCTCATAATAGTTCACATTTCTCTAATATTTATACTTTTCCCGAGGCCATCGTCACAACCATCCCACGAAGTAGGTAATGCGTGTTAAGTTCAGGGCCCCAAAACAGTAAGACTGAAAATAAGGCATATCAGTAAGTCACAAAGCTGAGCAATCATATACATTATTGTAATCTCCAGGAGAAAAAAAAAGGAAGATAAAAAAATTAACAAGATAAACTATTACAAACAGAGAATAGAGATCATTATCAGAAGGTCCTTTAGGCCAGTAAAACTGAGAATTCAGTATCTCTGCAAAAATAGAAACTGCCCCAACTAAGAAATCACAAAGACAACCATCGTCTCAGAAAAGGGAATTGAAGAAGCTATGGAGGACTTGACAAAGAAAGGGGGGGAATAGGCCAACTGAATTGATTAGTGAATTGTACCAGACATTTACTGTTTGGTTGGTTGTTTTTTTTTTTTTTTTTTGCTGAGACAATTGGGGTTAAATGACTTGCCCAGGATCACACAGGTAGGAAGTGTTAAGTGTCTGAGACCAGATTTGAACTCAGGTTCTCCTGACTTCAGGGCTGGTACTCTAATCACTGCGTCACTTAGCTGCCCCTGCACCAGACATTTAGAATAGTAGTTATTAGAACTCTCTCTACCAAACTCATTTTATGAGATTAAATGTGGTCCTGCTAGCCAAGCCAGGATGAGAGAAAGCATAGAAGTGTAAGGCAACCTCAGTGATGGCTATCAATGCCCCCCAAATGTAAATGAAGTCCTTGCAAGAAGACTATAGAAATATATCTGGAAATTTATTAACTGTGACAATGTTGTATCCCTATCTATCAGCGTCATTTATTAACAACAAAAACTACATAATTATTCTAGCAGATCTAGGAAAAGCTTTATAAAGTACAGCTTTCATTTATGCTTTAAAAAATAAAAAACTGTAGGCATTAAAAGCTCTTTCTTTAAAGTACAATCAAAAGTAATTCTCTAAAACCAAGAACTAGCATTCTTTGTGACAGAAAAATGCTAGAAAATCTCCTGGTCCAATATAAGGAAGGCACACCTACTCTCCCCACTGGGCCCAGTAGCAGTATTACACACCAGGCATAGCCAAGAGGCTACAAAACTCTTATTGCTTACAGGTGACAGGACATGTTAGAAAACCTCAGAGAATCAGTGAAAATTTTGACAGACATGATTACTAAATTCAGAAAAGCAGCAGGATACAAAGTAAGGCTATATGAAACTAGCATTTTGTATATTATATTAACAGAAAACAAGATAAAATGAAAATCAGAGAAAGACCATTCAGAGTAACTACAAAATGTAGAAAGTATCTGAAAGTTAGCTTGCCTACGACAACTACAAAAACACTATACAGAATAAAGACTTATTAAATAATGGGAGAGAGACTTGGTGCTCACATTTGGGCCATGATGACATAATAAAAATGACAATGCTATATCAATATACTGGTCTAATTCCACCTGCCAAGGCAGTACTTTGTGAAATCAAATAAAAGAATAGCAGAAATTCATTTAAAAGAACAAAAGTGTCTGAAAATTAAGAAGATGCACAAATGCACCCCAAACTCTCCTGAAGACCAAGACTACTTACACTTTGTCTATTCACAACCTCTTTTTGCCCAAGAAATTTTTACATGACCCCAAGTATATTGGTATATAAAGTAGGTATACAAATCAAACGTTTACTGATAATAAATCATACAGATCAAACTTTACTGATTATAAATCATAATTTCACAACCCCCATATTCAGTTACAAGGGATTCATATAGAGTTACAAACCAAAGTTTAAGATATCTGGCATATAGAGTAGCAGTCATCACAACTTTTAACTAATAGCAAATGATTCCAAAAATTAGAAAAATAAGTCCCAGGAACAGAAAGAAGAGTCCATAGATTCAAGAGCATAAATTTACTTCTTTTTAAAAACTTTTATTTTTTACTTCACTTGCTTTTAATAAGAAAATAAGTTAAGTCACAGGTAAAACTGGAAAGCAATTTAGCAAAAAGTATTTATGCTAACAAACTTCAAATAGGATATGTGATGTGACTGTAAAAAGTCACATCTTGCTAAAATTAGAGGAAAATAGAGAAGGTGCTTTTCCCAAGGTGAGAATTGTTAGTATTCCTGAATGACAAAAATAGGCTGCCTTGTTTTTATTTAAATAAGTCTTATATGAAAACAACAGTAAGGAAGGTAGAAAAAGAAAAAGAAAGAACACTTAGTAGGACAGAGAACAATGAAAGGAAGAGCACTTAGTAGGACAGAGAACAGTGAAGGGAGGAGCACTTACTAGAACAGAGAATGGTGACTTTGCGGGCCAGCTTCTGCATTCAGATTCTGCCTCTGACGTGACCCTTGTGACTCACTTAGGCCTCAGGCCCACTTTCTTCACTAGTGAAAGGGGGGCTCCTCACAGATCTGTAACCCTAACATGGATTGTATAGTGCCCTGACAAAAGCAGACAACCCTAATTGTGATTTGTCCCTAGATAAATGATCGAATGAATGTTAAGAGATTTCAAAAGGAGAATTCCAAGTGACTATTTGAAAACATTCTCCAGATGACTATCAATCAACAAGCATTTGTCAAGCACTGATTGTGCCAGGAATGGTGCTAGAAATGCAGATAAAATGCGAGATTGCCCCTGGCTACCAGGGGATAGGAAGCATCCCGAGTGGGGAGGAGGGGCAGCTCACCACCAGGGGATTAGGGTGACCCTTGAGTTGAGCCTGGAAGAGAGCTGCATACAGCCAGGAGATGGCTGTCCTGGACAGAAGCCAGCAAGTCCAGAGAGCCCGAGCCCAGTGTGGCCCATCTCTGTGTGGGGGGTGAGGAGGATGGTGATGGGTGATTGACTTGGAAGGATAGAGAGAAGCCAGCGTGTAAAGAACTGTGGATGTTGTCTGCATGCTCTTCAGAGCCCCTGCGGGGTGTCCCTGTTGGGAGGATGACTGATGCAAAGAAAGGGAGCACCGTCTTTGGTGACGGAGAGGGACTGAGACCCGCGCACCCCAGAGCAGAACTGCTGCCACATTTCTGGAACTCTGGCCAGGAGTTGCCTTAGAAAGCACTCCCACCTGAAATCGGCTTCTTTCTCCTTTCTTCCTAGGCATATGGCCGAGATTTAATGGAGGCCCAAGAGTGGTGTCGGAAGTACATGAAGTCAGGGAACGTCAAGGACCTGACACAGGCGTGGGACCTCTATTATCACGTGTTCCGACGGATCTCCAAGCAGCTGCCTCAGGTAGGGACCTCCAGAGCCCCCAGGGGCCACATCCCTGTCCCTGCGCCATCTCTGCTGGCCCTGAAACACCCTGGGGCACCTGAAAGGACAAAAAGGCAGCTAAGAAGCATGTGCCGTGTGCCGGGCCCTGTGCTCAGCACGCGTCTGTGACAAGTCCTGGCGGCTCCAGAGCTGGGTCGGGAAACGCCCACAGCCGCGCCGGCCTCCCCTCGGGCGGCCAATGTGACGTCTTGGTGCTTCTTCCCAGCTCACTTCCCTGGAGCTGCAGTACGTCTCCCCTAAGCTCCTGATGTGCCGGGACCTGGAATTGGCGGTGCCGGGCACCTACGACCCCAACCAGCCGGTCATCCGGATTCAGTCCATAGCGCCCTCTCTCCAGGTCATTACATCCAAGCAGAGGCCCAGGAAGCTGACGTTAATGGGTAAGAGTCCCCTCGGCGGGTCACATGCCGCCCTTTGTGGCCCTGTTTGTGTGGTCTCCGCAGCTCCCAGGGTAGTAGAGCCGCCCTGCCGGGGCTTGCCGAGCTGAAGAGGCCAGTGCCGAGGGGGCCGGAGGGGCTCTCCCTGGCTTGGCCAGAGCTTCGGCCAGAGCTGCTCCCAAAGACTGCCAGCTCATGCCTCTGAGTATGGGGGCCTGGGGGCACCTCAGGCAGCATCCACAGGGACCTGGTGCCGGGTCCCCACTGGCAGTGCCAGAGTGAGCAAAGTGGGCGTCAGGGCAGCCTCCTTGACGCCATCTCTCTATTTCTGACTCTTTATTAATCCTGGGACCTGAGTCCTCCAGCCCCCCAGCGCTCGGCAGCCCAGCTCAGTGACGATGGCAGTCCTAGCAGTGCAGGAGCAGGGCTGGACACTGGGCCCTGGGTGGGGTCTGATGGTATCAGGCGCCTGTGGGCAAGGGCCAGGAGACCTCAGCCTTCCCAAAGGCGGCCACCGTGCGGCGAGCGCGGTGCCGAGAAGTCTGGGGGGGCAGTCATCCCCAGCCAGGGGAGCAGGGCGGGCTCCAGGGCCAGAGGCCTAGGGAAGGAGCCGTGGGAGATGCTTCTGGGACACAGCCAGAGCTTTTTGGTGGGAAGTTGTGTTGCCAGGTGAATTTAAACCCTGGGTGAAGGCCATGAGGTTTTACAGTGACCTTGGTCCAACAGCCAGACTCTGACCTTCACTCTGGAGGGAGTAGAGGCTGTGCAGCCCCCAGGGAGGGCAGCGAGCTTCCACCCTGCGACTGTCTGTAACCCGGACGCCGGACACTTAGCTACTCCCTGCCGCTGGAGTTTTGGTGTGTCGTTTTTCAGTGTGAGGCAAGATCCTCTCTGGGGTTTTCTCGGCAGAGATCCTGGGGTGCTCCACCATTCCCTTCTCCAGCTCATTTTACAGATGAGTAAATTGAGGCACACGGGTGACTTGCTCAGGATTTGAAGTCCTCCTGACTCCAGGATTGGCCCTCTACCCACCCTGCCACCAGCTGCCCCCTGGAGTTTGCCATATCAATGAAATCACAGATTCAGTCCAGAAAAAAGAAAAGGCAAAGCAGGCTAGTGTTGTCTGAGAGCGTGGATGGGATCCTGCCCGAGGTTGTGAGGCCGGCTTAGTTCTCCACCTCACTCCGGCCGGATTATTCTAGGTCTCTGGAGGTGCCCTCGTCCTGCGGCCCAAATGCGATCACTTCTGGTGGTCCCTGGGGCGGGGCGGTAATAGGCCTCCCGGGCCCCAGGACGCAGGTGCCGGAACCCTCTCCCCCTCTGCTTACAGGCAGCAACGGGCACGAGTTCGTGTTCCTTCTGAAAGGCCACGAGGACCTAAGGCAGGATGAAAGAGTGATGCAGCTCTTTGGCCTGGTCAACACCCTGCTGGCCAATGATCCCACCTCCCTTCGGAAAAACCTCAGGTACCGGGAGGGGGAGGGGGAGGAGGGCCACCCCAGGGGCCGCCGGGGACGCTTGGCCGGAACCGAGGCTCCCCTGAGAGCCACAGGGCGGCGCCATGCGCCTGCAGGAGGCCAAGGCCGCCTCGCTCTGCCCTGGAGCTTCCTCCGCAGCGCAGCCAAGGCCTAGAACTGGCGCCCTGAAACCCTGCCCCAGGTTCTGGGGGGCCCCGTGCTGACTTCTCATTCGCTTCCTTAGAGCTCTCCCAGTTGCGCTTTAATCTGCTTTGGGCTTGTGGACTGTGGGCGAGACCTCTGGCCTGAAGGGTTCAGTGACTGCCCCCTGCTGGCTGTGATGCCCGCCAGGTGGGAGGGGAGGGCCCTCTTGTTGGTACCACCCCCTGGGAGGAGCTTGTTTAAGGAGGCGTGGGGAGAGGCCGCTCACGTGGTCCTGGCTCCTCCCTCCAGCATCCAGAGATACGCAGTCATTCCCTTATCCACCAACTCGGGCCTGATCGGCTGGGTCCCCCACTGCGACACGCTGCATGCCCTCATCCGGGACTACCGGGAGAAGAAGAAGATCCTTCTCAACATCGAGCATCGGATCATGCTACGAGTAAGACTCGAGTGGCTGCACTGGCACCCCGCGCGGCTTCCAAGCCCAGAGCCCTGAGGGCGGGGAGGAGGAGGACAGCCGGTCCCACTCCTGGGGGCCCCGGGCCTGGGGCCTGCACAGCTTGGGGGCCCCTGCTTGGGAGGGAGTGGAGGGCATTCCTTCCGTCCTGAGTATCGATACACTCCAGGTAGTACTAGGGGCTCTGGAGCCCTGCCGGCCTCCCACTCCCTCCGAGGTTCTAGAAGAATACCATTTTCACACAAGTGCCCAAAGGACATTTTAAATATAAACCTAGAAATGGGGCAGTTATTATATGTGAGACACTGGAGAAATTTTTTTTGGACCTGACCTGTAATTTCAAAAATGGAGAACCTCTCAAACCAACCAGATTGCCCCCCACACACTCTTATGTCCCAGAGAACTTAGGTGGCTTACCCAGAGCTGCTCGGCCGCCCAGCCGCTCCATCACATGCCTCTCAGTCCGGAAGGCAGAGGATTTTTCAAAATGAGATAATATTTGTATTTTTCAAAGGCTCCGTCCTTGCCCTCATGAGCCGGCAGTCCCCTCCCAAGGAGGCCGGCACTGCTACTGACAGCTTGCCCCCAGATCCCCCTGACAGGCTGTGGAGGACGGTCACAGGGTTAGAGGAGCCCCCGCCATCCGGGCTCATTGCACTGGGTCCTTCTCTGCATCACCAGCCTGTCTGGGGCTTCAGCGAGCACGGCCGTCTCGTTTCAGATGGCTCCAGACTACGACCACTTGACTCTGATGCAGAAGGTGGAAGTGTTTGAGCACGCGGTCAACAACACTGCCGGGGACGACCTGGCCAAACTGCTCTGGCTGAAGAGCCCCAGCTCCGAGGTACCGCACGCCACGCGCTCTGCGCCCCCTCCCCCAGAGTCACCTGCACCAGGAGGGCATTTACAGGCTCGGGCTTTGTCTCTCTTGGCACTGCCCTGGGGGCGGGCAGCCTGCCTGAGGCCGCTCTGGGTCACGTGCTCTGTGTGTGCTGTGTTCTAGGTGTGGTTTGACCGAAGAACCAACTATACCCGCTCTTTAGCCGTCATGTCGATGGTTGGGTACATTTTGGGCCTGGGAGACAGGTAAGTGACTCTCCTTCCTCCTTCCATTCATCATTTCTCCCTCATGGTTTTAACCATCTATCACTTTTTGGCTTCTTGATTAGATTTTGTAGCTGGTTAATGAATAAGTATTTCCATTTGACCTTTTCTGCCATGTATCCTGTTGTGCTTTCTGATAAACCCTGGCTGGATTTGGAGTCAGAAAATCTCCTACTTGCCACCCATGTAGTAAAGTCTTGTGCTGGTGTATCCTCATGTCAGAGATTCAGTAAGGCTTTATGTTTCTCAGAGCTGTAGCAGGCCCCCAACTTGGCATTTTGGCAGAGGGAACAATATTGCTTTTAATCCTCAAAGTCTGAGAATGAATCTTTTCAGGACTTCTGAGGAAAGGACTTGGGCATTTCAGTTTCATTATTATTTGCTGCTTAAAAGATTCCCTAGTTTACAAAAAGCAACATGGGATCAAGGGAAGAGCACTGCGTTTGGAATCGAAACCTCATTCGGGAGCCTGTCTTTGCTCCTTTCCTCACTGTAAGACTCAAGATAAGTTACTTAGCCATTCTGGACCTCTCACAGAAGCGCAGAGTGGGAAAGGGCCTCAGAGGCCACATTGTCAGGACCCTCTACAACCAACCCAAGCAGTAACCAGCCTGCCTTTGCCAGAAAGCTCCAAGGAGGCCTCATCCCGTCTGGGGCAGCTCTAGAATTTTCCCCCCGAGAGCTAGCCTAAATCTGCTTCTTTCCAGGTGCTGTCCACTCATTGCTCCTGGTACTGTCCCCAGGCTTAAGAAGGACAAGTCTGGTCCCTTTTCTACAGGATGAGCCCTTCCTTTGCCGAAAAGTGTGTTCTCACATTGCACTTTACCTCCCTTCTCAAGCCTCCCAAGTCTCCTGAAGCTAATCTCCCTGGTTTCCCAAGTGATCTCAGTGTGAGATGTTCTAAGGACCCCTACTCTTGGGTTAATTCCTCCTCCAAACCCATCGGTCCCCACACTGGCAGCTTCTGGGCTGCTAGACTGCAGAAAGCTATAAAGAAGGCTCTGATTAGGCAGCCCTTCCTCAGGAATTCCCACAGCTACTGTGTCTCAACTACCTGTTGGGTTTCATGGCCCCTGGTCCAGCTCTAAGTGCTGCTGTCCTATTTATGGGGTCTTGGCCAGCTCTAGACGTGGCTGTGATAAGCTGTGAAATCAGCTTAAGAGAAGAAAAATGCAAACTCCTTCCCCTTGAGTGACTTTATTAGGATGGCAAAGGCTCGGAGGGGCTAAGTGACCTGTCCGGGTAACCTAGGAAGGCAGTATAATAAATGGCAGGACTAGAATTCAGGACTTTCTGATTCTTAAGCCTCACGCATCTTCTTGCTGCCTCTCAGAGTAATAGGTTGATATAACTCATTCAAAAATACATTTTAAAATCTCTCCTCTGTACTTTGAGAATGAAAATGAGAACCGACCAAACTCAAATTCTTCTATCCTTCTGTCCTGTAAAGTTATCCACTCTGTCGGTGACAGAAGGAATCTGCTCAGAACTAGATGTTCAGTCCTGCAAGCATGACTTCTGCCGTCCCGAGTTCTGGTCTTGAGTCCCCCGCACACACCCATGTGTCCTGTCTCTGTATCATCCCCTTTGCTGTCTCTTGAGCTACCCAAATAACCTGATCCTGAGATCAGTGGCCCCTCCCCACAAATGCGCATGCATGGACCACGGGGCAGAGCCCTGTTCTCCCAGTGCCAGACCCTGAGGAGCACTGGGAGAAGGGCCGCTCAGCTGCTCGGGGCGCACCCCCGCGGCCTCTCGCTCGGACCGGAGCATGATGGTGTCAGCACAACTTCCAGCTTGCCCAGAGACACTCGTGCAGGGCCTCAGCCGACCCTGAGGGGTGATGGATCCTTTTGGACAGTCATAATGACTTGTGTCTCTGCTTTCTCCTCCTCGGAATAGACACCCATCCAACCTGATGCTGGACAGGCTCAGTGGGAAGATCCTGCACATCGACTTTGGGGATTGCTTTGAGGTGAGGAGGCGGCCTTCATTCGGCCGGGGTGAAGGGTTCACTCAGCAGCCTTTCCTCCTTGTGCAGCTTAAGGAGGTTCTGAGACCCTCCCCTGTCCTGCCAGGGGTGGGATGATCCCCCATCCCCCCCGACACACACACCTTTGTTCCCTAGCTCTTCGCTGCAAACTCCTTGAGGGAGAGACCGTGGCCAGCCTCCCCCTCAGCACATAGCACAGTACTGTGCCAGATGACCCACTCAGATTTTATTGATATAATTTCTACCGATGAAATTTGGTGACTTTTGTGAAAGACCACAAGGCTTTTTATGCTCTTCATGAATCCCTTTGGAGCTCTCCCCTTCCCCGGTCCTTGGCGCAGGGCCTGGCACACAGCAGCTCTTGAGTGAGGGAGGTTTCTGTAATTCAGGATGACTTGGGGCAGGTGCTTCTCTTGGCCTGGTTTCAGCTTGAGAAAGCAAACTAACCAGTGGTTTTGTGCCTGCTTATTGTGCCATAGGTGGCGATGACTCGAGAGAAGTTCCCTGAGAAGATTCCATTTAGATTAACAAGGATGCTGACCAATGCGATGGAGGTGAGCAGGATGGGGCTGGGCAACTTCCGAATGAGCTGAGCCCAGGCACTCGGTCCCAGAGTCCCTGGGCCATGCAGGCGAGTCCCACCACCAGCTCTTCCACCCTGACCCAGGGGGCTCTTCCACATCCCCTCATGGCCCCATCCAGCCCCAGTCAAAGGTCCAGGGCAGCCCCTCTGACAGACAGAGAGGTAGTGGGGCGGAGTGGCTGGAGCTGGCCGCCCATGGCACAGATCAGCTTTATGATCCTGGGCAAGTCACCCTCTCCAGCCCTGGGCACTAAGAGGTTGACTTGGGCAGAGGGAAATTCCTTGTATTAGGCACATGGCGGGTCCAGTCTCTATCATAGCTCCTCGGGATGGGGGCTGTGACTTTCTCCTAACTTTAGAGCTTTTTAGTTGGGAGCATCAGACAGCAATCTTTGTGCTCCTGGCCCTCTTCCTCTCAGCACCCCTGCTCTGCCCATGTCAGGGCAAGAGCTGTGACTGACTTCTGTTCCATGAGGAAGGTGGAACGGTGGAAGCTGGAGCATGTGGCCCTTCTAACCAAGTTCTGGTCTGTGCCTCAGGTGACCGGCCTCGATGGCAACTACAGAATCACCTGCCACACAGTGATGGAAGTTCTTCGGGAGCACAAGGACAGCGTGATGGCTGTGCTGGAAGCCTTTGTCTATGACCCCTTATTGAACTGGAGGCTTATGGACAGTAAGTGCTGGAGAACAGACCCCTCCATCCCAATAGACCTGAGCCATTCCCCAATTTCATCTGGGCAGCAGACAGTTCCCTCATAGAGCCCCTTTTAGAGTAGCTGGGCCCCTGGAACGTGCATTCCCAGCAGATGCTCCACATCATTACACACCTTCAGGATGCCTCCTGTTTGCAAGTTGAGAACTTAATGTAGCTTCTTGGCCATTCCCCCTCCTCCCCTAAGAGATGGAGTAGCTGCTAAAATTATGCTTTTAAGTGTACAACAAATTGTTCCACTTTAAAAAAAAAAAAAAAACAAATCTTTATATCCTTAACTACATAATCTAAAAAACTGCTCATTAACCATTTGAGTGCCTACCCCAAATCACTTTGAATTTCTTTCTCATCATAGACACTCTCTTTGATCGCTCTCCCTTTTGGGTAGGAAATGAGTTATATCTTAAGGGAACACTTTTATACAATTCTTTATTTCTGCCTATTGATGGACATTTTTCCTATAATTCACTACCGTCTGACCCTGTTCCTCCCATTTCCTCTTTCATATCTTCTCTGAGTCCAAAGATGGAGGTGGATGCACTGCATGTCCTCACTACCCCTGCTACACCAAATAAGGAATAATTGTCTGAGTATTGCTAGTTGGGAAAGGATCAGGGCTTCGTGATTGTAAGAGAATGTCCTTCAAGTTTCCTTACCCTCAAATGAAAGCATAAAACACTCTTCAATGTTAGTTTTATTTCTTTCCCCAGCAAATACGAAAGGCACTAAGCGATCACGAACGCGGACAGACTCCTACTCAGCTGGCCAGTCTGTAGGTGGGTGTATCATATAGAAGAGTGGGATATGGGTCTAGTAGACCTTGGGATATAATAAGAGCAAGACAGGCCTTTTCTTCCAGCACTTAGTGAAGGTACTTGTTGCCTCTGTGTCATGTGCCAGTATAGAATCTAAAGGCTACCATCTCCTATTAAAACATGATATATGATAATTTATAATGATAATACCAAAAATGTACAACAACATTGTAAAGAAAAACAACTTTGAAAGCTATAAGAACCATGATCAACTAAATGGTCATCTGTGATTCTGGGAGACTGATGCTGAAGTATACATACTCTCTACCTTCTGGCAGAGGTGGTAGATTTAGGGAACAGAATCAAACATATCTATATTAAACATGGCTAATGAGGACTTTGGCCTTGCCTGGCTGCATATCTGTTACGAGGAATTGTTTTCTTTTTTTCAGAGTAGTGGTTGTGAGGAGAGAAATGTGGAGAAAGGGGAGGGAGGAAAAGGGAAAGGGAAAGAACACTGATAACTGTTCATTAAAAACATAAAACTTTAAAGGTAAAGGAAATGAGAATACAAATCTGTACTCTGGACGTGATTTTGAATAATAAGTGAGAAGTGATTGGTAAAGTGTAAATTATGAAAGGAAGTAGGAATCCTTTGTTTTTTTTAATCTTCTTTAAATATTGTTTCCAATTGCATATAAAAACAATTTTAAATGTTATTTTTAGTTCCAAATTCTCTCCTCCTTTTTCTTCCCATCACCCCTTCCTTGAGAAGCCAGTTTGATATAGATTACATATGTGTAGTAATATAAAGCATATTTCTACTTTAGTCATGTTGAAAGAAAATACAGACAAAAAGAAAAAGAATTATATATATATAAATGTTTCAATCTGCATTCAGGTTCCATCATTTTTTTTTCTGGAGGTATTTTCCATCACAAATTCTTTGGAATTGTCTTGGATCAGTGTGTTGCTCAGAATAGCTAAGTCATTCACAGTTGATCATTATACAATATTGCAATTACTGTGTATAGTGTTCTGGTTCTGCTCATTTCACTTTGCATCAGTTCATGTAAGTCTTCGGATGTTTTCTGAAACCATTATACTCATCACTTCTACAATACAACAGTATCCCATCACAATCATGTACCACCACTATTCAGCCATTCCCCAATTGATAGACATTCCCTTGATTTCTAATTCTTTGCCGTTACTAAAAGAGCTACTATAAATGTTTTTGTACAAATAGGTTCTTTTCCTTTTTTTTTTTTCATCTTTTTGGGATACAGACCTAATAATGGGACAGTATGCAGATTTTTATAGTCATTTGGGCACAGTTCCAAATGCTCTTCAAAATAGTTGGATTAGTTCATAACTACCAAGAGTACATTAGTGTCCCAATTTTTCCACATGCCCTCAAACAATTATCATTATCTGTTCCTGTCATATTAGCCAATCTGATAGGTATGAAGTAGTACCTCAGAGTTGTTTTAATTTGTATTTCTCCAAATAATAGTGAATTAGAGCTTTTTTTATGACTATAAATACTTTGATTTCTTTATCTGAAAACTGCCTGTTCATATCTTTTTACCATTTATCGATTGGAGAATGACTAGTATTATAAATTTGACTCAGTTCTCTGTATACTTGAGAAATGAGGCCTTTATCAAAAAGACTTGCTGTAAATCTTTTTTCATAGGATTACTGTGTAATTTCCCTCCCTTCCCCCCCCTTTCTTCTTTCATCCTGCCCCTCTTCAAAAGTGTTTTGCTTTTTTGACCACAGCCTACCAAAATCCACTATTCCTTCTATCAGTACCTCTTCTCTTATATCCTCCTTCCCCTCCAACTCCCTTAACCCTCTGTAGCGCAAGATAGATTTCTATACCCAACTGAGTTTATATGTTATTCCCTCTTTGAGCTAATTCTGATGAGAGTAAGGTTCATATGTGGTCAACCAATCCACTCACCCCCATTTTCTTCTCCACTATAAAAACTATTTTGTGCCTCTTCCATACGAAACATTTTATCTCTCCCTTTCTCTTCTCCCCTTCTCCCATTAGCCCCCTCTTTCTCATCACCTCTTAACTTCATATTATCATCCCATCATAGTCAATTTATACCTATGCCCTCTGTCTATGTGTAGTTCTTCTAATTGCCCTACTAATGATAAAGTTATTAAGAGGTACAAGTGTCAGTTTCCCAGATAGGAATATAAACAATTTAATTTTTAGGATTTTCTCATTCCTATTTATCTTTTTATGCTTCTCTTGAGTCTTGTATTTGAAAGTCAAATTATATATTCATCTCTGGTCTTTTCAACAAGAATGCTTAAAAATTCTCTACTTCTTTAAATCTCTATTTTGTTCTCCTGAAGGATTATACTCAGTTTACAGTGTAGCCCCTTTGCCTTCTGCAACATCATCTTCCAAACCCTCTGATCCTTTAAAGTAGAGACTACTAAATCTCATGTAATCCTAACCTACATCCATGATATTTGAATTGTTTCTTTCTGACTGCAGTATTTTCTTCACTTCAGAACTCTGGTTTTTGGCTAAAATATCTCTGGAAGTTTTTGTTTTGGGATTTCTTTCAGGAGGTGTTGAATGGATTCTGTCAATTTCTATTTTATCCTCTGGCTCTAAGATATTGAGGCTATTTTCCTTGATAATTTCTTGAAATGTGATGTCTCAGCTCTTTTATCATGGCTTTCAGGTAGTCCAGTAATTCTTAAATATCTCTTTGATCTGTTTTCAGGTCAGTTGTTTTTCCAATGAGATATTTCACATTTTCTTCTCTTTTTTCATTCTTCTAACATTTTAAATTGTTTCTTAATGTCTTTTAAAGTCATTAGCTTCCACTTGCCTGATTCTAATTTTTAAGGAATTAGTTTTATTTCAGTGAACTTTTGTACCTCCTTTTCCATTTGACCAACCTTAATTTTTTTTAAAGAGTTCTTTTCTTCGTGAGCTTTGTACATTTTTTTCCCTTGGCCATTTCTTCTTCTTAAGGAGTTCTCGTCTTCAGTAACTTTTGTATATCTTTAGTCCTTTTTTGTTGTTTTCTCATTTTCTAGCCTGTTTCTTGACTTTTAATTTTGTTAAAGTTGGGCTCTGCTCCCAGGGTGAAGGGGGCACTGTCCTAAGTTTCAGGTCTTCTGGGCTGCCATTTTGTAAGTTTTCAGTTCTTCCAGTGTGGTATAATCCGAGGAGAGATACAGTCATTATTGTTCTAGCTTGGATTGTGGTCTGTGACTGGGGTCCTTCCCCACCCTCTGCAGCCACAGCTTCTTGTGCAATGCAGTAGTCCTGCCCCTAGGATCCCTCACAAAGTCCTTATCAGTTACCCTGTGGCCACCGAGGCCCATTGCAGCCTGCACCTGGCCTGGGCTTCGCTCTTACCCAGTGAGGCAGACCTTGCCAGCCAGCCTTCCAAGCCGTCTGGGCTGGAATATTGTTCTACCCTGTCCTTCCGCTGACTCTGCTACTCCAAGATTCGTTTTGAGGCGTTATTTTCATATTGTTTGGAGGGAAGTTTGGGAGAGCTCAGGCAAGTCCTGCCTTCGCATCGAGGCTCACACCTCCACTCACCTTAACTTTCTGAGAATCGCTTAAAGTGACATTCCTCTGAAGGGGAGGAGACCCTCACCGCCCTTCTAGAGACACTTGTAACGTAGTAGTTGCTTAATAAATAGCTTTGGATTGACTGAACAAGTCAGTACCTCTTGTGCCCAGCACTAAGAACTTGAAAATGCTTCAGATGGACATGCTGGGCTCCGAGATGTTCCGCCCAGCCCCACTCCATTCAGAGCCCGATGGTAATAAATCTGAGCATCAGCCGGTGCTTAGAACCCACTGTGCCCGGTGCATCGAATGCCGACCTCACCCCTCGGAGCATGCTTCCTCCTGGCTCCCTGCTTCTCACCATGAGGCCACTGGCCTTCCCAGGACCTGCACTAGCTTCCGTGTCTCACAGATTCTTCCTCCGCTGTATGCTCTCCACTCCTCCTGTACTCACCTCCTGTTGGCGGTCCCCCCCCCCCTTGCCCTCCTTTGTCATCCTTCATAGTACATGGCACCCTGCCCTGCCCAAGTCTCTGTTCTACTCAGATATCTTCCTCGCTCCCCCCACCTACTGCCTAATGAATAAGTATCAACTGCTTTCCCCCCATTCCTCGTAGAATGTAAGCTCCTTGAGGACAGGGATTTTTTGGTTTTGTATCTTTGGTGTCTGGAACAGTTGCCTGGTACGCAGTAGGTGCTTGATAAGACACTTACTGGTGTTGAAGGCCCTGCCACAATTTGTCCCAGTCCCCCAGACCCATCTTTTTACTTTCTTTCATGTAAGCTTCTCTCCAAACTGGACTGCTTCCTTTTTCCCTGTTCTTTCCCTATCCTTTCACACCACGTTCTGGACCATCTCCACCTATTAAAGCTCCCCCTTACTTCCCTTGAGGACAGCGCCGAGATATGCCTCATTGCTGTTGCTGTTTTCCCAAACGGAAGCACCTCCTAGATTTGCCGTAGCATCTTCTCTAGATCTCTCCTTTGCCCTTGGCCCGTTGTGCCTGTGGCCAGGCCCTCTCTCCCTCTTAGATTCAAAACTCCTTGAAGGCTCCCCGGTACCTTGCACATCCCAGGGGCAAGGCATTTTCCTCGTGAGATTATCTCCTCTGGTTATCCCCGACATTGTGATGTCCTACAGAGAACGCAGCCAGAGGGGCAGGGAAGGGAATAGGCATCTAAATAGGATCTACTGTGTGCCGGGCACTTTGCTCAACACGTTGTAATTTTTATTTCTTTTAGTCCTCACAGTAACCCTGGCAGATGGAGGCCATTACAATTTCCATTTTACAGATGAGGCAAGAAGAGGTTATTAGCTTGCTCAGGGTCACACAGCTACTAAGTATCTGAGGTGGGATTTGAACTCAGATCTTCCTGACCCTGGGCCCAGCATTCTAGGCACTGTACTACCTCATTGTTACTCACAGGAGAAGTCTGGGAGGTCTCTCTTGAAATGAAATCACAGATCCTAATTTTAAGAAATCCTTTCTTAAGATATTTAATATTTTACATGGGTAATTCTACCTAATTTATATTCTTTTCCCCTGAAGATGTGACCTCCAAAATCTGAGAGTTCTCCTTTCCCAGAGAAATGTGTTCTGGATTCAGAATTGGGTTTCTGTTCAAAGAAATAAGTGTTTGCTTGTGATGTGGGAGGCGCTGTCAGGGGCCGCTGTGGACAGCAGCCCTTTCTCTTAGCTCTCCTTCAGAGTTCGCAAATTGTCTCTTTGCCTCATAGCAGCCCTGGGGGGGGGGGGGGGAAGGGGGGAGGGGTAAGTATACTTCCTGCCCCCATTTTACAGATGAGAAATTAAGTTTCCGACATTCAGGTGCATTCACATTTAAATCTGGCTCTTTCTGGCTCCAAGTCTCTGTAGTCCCCATTGTGAGGCTTCCATAGTAAGCTTGAGGGCTTCAGAGAAATCTCCTTTTACTTGATGGCAGGAAGACTGTTTTCTGGATAAGTCATGGCGGTGACTTCTCTTGGCAGTAGTCTAAAAGCATTTCTGTTCTTCTGCACTGGTGTGCCTCTTGCTGTTTCCTGAGCCTCTTTTTTGTTTCACCGAAAACTCTATTCTTCATGCTTAAGGAGGATGTGACAGCTTGAAGTAGACTCTCTCTTCCAAATTCCCTGCCTCCCCAGCCCAATGCTCTGCGCACAGTAGGTGACTGAAAAAATGTCTGTTGAACTAATGGAAGCCGAGGAGGGTGGGGTCAGAACCTTGCGACAGAATCGCATCCCGAGGACCCATGGTTTTTCCTGTGTCTTTTCCCATAGAATTACTGGACAGCGTGGAGCTTGGGGAGACCACTCATAAGAAAACGGGGACCACAGTGCCCGAGTCCATCCATTCTTTTAGTAAGTTCAGCCTCTAATTGTCTTAGGTTATGAGGAATCTCATCAAAAGGGGTAGGACTGTATGTGAATGAATGTGTGTTTGTGTGAAAGTGTGGGAGGGTGTGATGGCTGGGGGGGTCAGCAGAGGTGGGGCAGCGCTGGGAGGGAGGAGGACGAACGTCTCAGGCTTCTGGCTGTCTTCTGCTGACCAGGAGGAACCACAAAGCCCGGCCCCCCGGGCCAGTCCTGAGCGTTGCTCTTTCTCCTTTTTGTCTTTCAGTCGGGGATGGTTTGGTGAAACCCGAGGCCCTCAATAAGAAGGCGATTCAGATTATTAACAGGGTTCGAGATAAGCTCACGGGTGAGTGTGTTTGTGTTTGCTTGGAGGGAACACGTAGCCTGTGTTTCATTTCTGTAAGTAGACGGTTGGCGTGATTCTGGGGCTCGCTGCTGGGGCCCAGGCTTTTACTGCCAATTAGCTAATTAATGAGATGTCGCTGTTTCTCTGAGGTCAGCAGTTTCAGAGGCTTTCAGGCTCTCTGGTTGATGACCTGCACCAATAGTCCGAGTTAAGGTCATGAACATAACTTTAATTGAGACATATAAGATTCTTTTACTTGGGTCAGCTATGTTTTCCTTCCGTGAGCTTCACCAGCATGAGGGGCAGCCAGCCCATCAGCCCATGTTCATTCCCCACCTAAATTGTTTGAAATTATCGTTTTAGAGAATATTATATAAATCAAGAGAGAGAGAGCAGGCAAGGGGGCCTCAAACAGAAGAGATGGCTTCCAGGGAGAGGGTTCCTTACTTACTGTAGCCCATACCTGGGCTAGCAATGGTAGGACCCCAAATAGATAACTATCAAATATATTATAAATATGGCTCAGTGGATATAGTGCTGGGTTTGAAGTCAAAACAACCCAGGTTCTAATCCCAGGCAGCAGTGGGGCCATAGTGCACAGAACCCTGGGTCTGGAGACAGGAGGAACCGAGTTCAAATCTAGCCTCGGACTCTTGTTAGCTGTGTGAACCTGGGCAAGTCACTTGACTTGCCTCAGTTTCCTCATCTGTCAAAGGAGCTGGAGAAGGAAATAGCAAACCGCTTCGGTATCTCTAGACTCGATTGGGCTCATGAAGAGTCGATGGGACTGAAATAACTGAACATCTAAATCTGCTCCCTTGTCAACATGGCCAACATGTGGCCATGGCCAAGTCCCCAACCTCTGTGCCTTGGGCCACTTCCCCCATCACATGTGAGTCCTGGTGGGCTCTGGTGCAGAGAGTCTCCGCTTTGGAAACTCACAGGTGAGGAAGTTCTGGATCACGCACATAGATTCCCATTTATGACACAAGTCTCAGAAATGATCAAGACAGAGTAGTCTGTGGTGACTAAGGGGAGCTTGGAGGTCTCCCTGCGCCCAGCTCTTTCCTTCTTGCTGTGAGGCTGTACTGACTGTCCTTTTGGGGAAGCTGGGAAATGACCATCTCTGGCTTCTTTCACACTTATCAAGAAAAGTCCCTATGGACCAGGGGACAATGGGAGCATCTCTGAGAGGCTTAGTTAGTCCAGCGTAGACAAAGGTTTCTCCTTCCTGCTTTCCCAGGTCGAGATTTTTCTCATGATGAAACTTTGGACGTTCCTACACAAGTCGAGCTGCTGATCAAGCAGGCCACGTCCCACGAGAACCTCTGCCAGTGCTACATCGGCTGGTGAGCGTGCCCGAGCAGCTTGGGAAAGGGGGAGCACAGGGGGCGGGGGGTCAGCAGGTGCTACTCGAGCATTGGCCAGTGGTGTAGATGGGCTGAAAATCCAAGTGAAAGTCAGTGCAGGGGCAGCTCAATGGTGCAGGAAGACTCAGGAGGACCTGAGTTCAAATGCGGCTTCAGACACATAACATTCCTAGCTGTGTAACCCTGGACAACTCACTTAACCCTCTTCAGCAGAAAAAAATAAAAGAAAGAAAGTCAATGTAGACCATTCAATTCACCTAAGCAACAGGGGCAACGAGTGTTCTTTATCTAAGTCCCGTAATCGTAATAGACTTAGACTTTCTCAATCCACATATACAAAGTAGAATAATAATAAACACCAATGGAGAAAATAAACCTTACAATTAAAATAGGAAAGAGAAACTTGGTTTGAAGGAATTAGTTGTCCTTTTGAACATTAGTTTGGAGAGGGAAAAGTGGAAGAGGAGAGCAGAGAAATGACAGGAGCAGCAAAGCCTTATGATCTATCATTGTGACCTCAAAGACCGGGCCTTGGCCAGCCTCAGGAATCGCCCCAGGCGTGCTTCAAGGCGGGGGAAGTTGAGGAAGGGACTAAGAGTGCAGTGTTCTTCTGGGATGCAGAAGAGGCCAGAGTCCTTGACTAGCACTGATGGGCATGTCCCGCTCTATTAGTTATGGGAAAGTGCAGGGAGTGCCCAAGGGACCGCCAGACCTTGATCTTTCTTATTTCAGTTTCTTCCCATTAAGTTTAGAAAAGTCCTGCATTATTAAAGTCTTGTCTTTGTCTTCACAGGTGTCCTTTCTGGTAACTGGAGGCTCCAAGCTGCCATGATTCTTCTCTGGAGGCTTCTGTACTCCAAATGTACACTTCCACAAACAAAGCAATGGCCAGATGGCCTTTGTCACACACTTTGCAATGTAAATGAAGAGAACTACTGTATATTAAAGATTGGCTGACGCCAACTTTAGAGCTGCTGTTGGAGAATATACATTGTCAGAAACACAAGACTTGATATGGTTCCCAGGACAGTGAAGAGGGACATACCAAGGCCTAAACAAAGCACTTGGTCTTTGGGGTCAGATGGTCCATAACTTTAGAAATATGGGTTTTGACTTAACTCACAAAGAAACTCATCGTCAATATTTCCCAGTTAAAGAACAGGCCTGTCAGCCCAGTCCTTGCGGACTGCAGACATGGCACAGTCAGTGGCAGGGAAGGAAAGGGACAGCCTTGGGACGACGGTCCGAGAGCCCTGCCAGGTGGCAGCAGCATCCCCCGCCCAGCCCAGTGATGCTGCGGGCCGGTCACCGCCACGGCAGGCTGGGCGAGGGCCTGAAGCCGGCAGAGCAGAGCACTCGGGGAAAAGCACAGCACCGTGAAGGGGGAGTCCCCCTGCTCCCCTCTCCCTCCCAGCCCAGCTAAAGAGCCGGATCTGGAACCAGCGAGTGAGACCCAAGTGTTCCGTGGTGAGGAAGGGGACGTGCCGCAAGTGCCGTGTCACACGGAAGGAAGAAATGTCTGAGGCAACGAGGGGACTAAGAGTGGTATGAGTGCACAAAGTATAAAGTGTAGCCATGTTTAGAGGCCATGATGTATCTGAACAAAAACTTTTGTGCCAATAAACACCAAAATGTTATCAAAGACCTTTGAGTAGCTTCTCATTCCTGATCATCATGGGAAAGTGGGAACATGGAGGGAGGCGGCCTCCTTCCAGAAAACAAGCTCATCTAATCAGTGTTCATTTAACTATTAAATACTATAAAGTACGAGGCCCAGAGAGGAATGCTTTGCCCAAAGTTAGCTCAGTTTCTTTTTTTATTTAGTATTTTATTTTTCCCCATTACCTGTAAAAACAATTTTTAACATTTGCTTTTAAAACTTTTTGAGTTCCAAATTCTCTCCTTTCCTAGATCCCTCTTTGAGAAAGCAAGCAATTCAATGCGGGTTATATACATGTGTAGTCAGGCAAAACATTTCCATGACAGTTATGTTGAAATGAAAACAAAACAAAAAAAATACTCAAGAAAGATGAAGTTTAAAAAATATGTTTCAATCTGTATTCAGACACTACCAGTTTTTCCTCTGGGCATGAATGGCATTTTCCATCATAAGTCCTTCAGAGTTATTTTGGATCCTTATATTGCTGAGAATAAGTCATTCACAACCGATCATCTTACAATAATGCTTTTGCTTTGTACACAATAAATGTCGCTTTGCATCAATTTCTGTAGGTCTTTTCAAGTTTTTGTGAGGGTATCCTATTCATCATCTCCGAGAGCACAATATTCCATCACAATCATATACCACAATTTGTTCAACCATTCCCCAATTGAGGGACGTTCTCTTAATTTTCAATTCTTTATCACCTGGAAAGAGCTGCTATAAATATTCTTATACATATAGATTCTCTTTTTGTTTTTTAATCCCTTTTCAGATAAAGACCTAGTAGTAGTATTGCTAGGTCAAAGGGTGTGCATGGTTTTATGGCCCTTTGGGCCTAGTTCTAAATTGATCTACAGAACAGGTACACAATGCAACAGTGCATTAATGTCTCATTTTTCCCACATACCTTCCAACATTTGTCATTTTCTTTTTCTGTCCTATTAGGCAATCTGATAGGTACCTCAGAATTGTTTTAATTTGCATTTTTCCAAACAATAGTGATTTAGAGCATTTTTTGATTGGTTTTGATTACTTATTTGAAAACTTCATAAGTTTTGATCATTTATCAAGTGGAAAATGGCTCTTGTTTTTACAAATTTGACTCAATTCTCTATATGACAAATGAGACCATCAGAGAAACTTGATTCAAAAATTTTTTTCACAATTATTACTATCTCTCGCCACCCTATTTTCCCATTTATTCTTTCTCCTTTCACCCTACCCCTCTTCAAAAGTGTTTTGCTTCTGACTCCTGACTCCCCCAATCTGCCCTCCCTTCTTTTACCACCTCCCCTTCCTTTTGTCCTCTTCTGTTCCTACTTCCTGTAAGGTAAGAGAGATTTCTTACCCATTTTTCCACTCAGTATTGATTAAGCACACTATGTGTAAGGGATGTTGGATATAAAGACAACAGGCAAGTCCCTGCTCTCGAGGAGCTTATATTCACTTATACAAAGATAAATAAATATAAGGTATTATATATATATATGGTAAATATGCTTTATATTCATTACATATAAATATAAGGTATAATACAAGGAAAGGAAAGACGGTCCCTACTCTCAAAAGAGATTTGTTGTGAATAGGGAAAGATCACCAACGGCCAGTTTGGGGAGTGGGCAGAGATGTGAATTGGAAATACATGAAATAAGTCTAGAAAAGCAGGTTGGATTCAGATTCCAGAAAGACTTAAAGGCCAGATTGGGGATAATGCCCAATATGCAGTGATAGGGTCAGAGCTGTACCTCTGGGGGATTAATCTGGCAGGTAGGGAGCAGGGAGGAGGGAGTTTTAATAACCCATCAAGAGGCAATGAGGGCCCGAGCTAAGGGAGGTGTGGAGAGGAGAGGATTGCAAGAGATGGAGACCAGATTGGATGACAGAGCAAGTGTGAGGTGAGAAAAGTGGAAGACCTGAGAATGATTCCAAGGTTGCCAGCCTCAGTTCCCTCTAGAGAAATAAGGAAGGAGAAAGAAGGAATAGATTTAGTAGGAAAGAAATTCTACTTCAGATCCGCCCACTCCCTGCCCCCACCTCCCCTCAGCCCTTAAGCTTCCTTGGGGATGGACTTCCTCGGGCTCCCTGATCTCCAGTGTTCTTAGGAAGCATGGCTGGGCAGGCCCTGGTCAGCCACTCAGAGCCACCAGGAGAGCGGGGCCGGCTTGGGCCTTCTTGCACCCACCAGCTCCAAGGACAGCTGGGACCAGGTAAAAATGAAGAGGGAAATATTGAATAAAGTAAATAAAAATACAAAAAATAGGTAACTTGTGGCTTTCTAAGTCAATATGCAGCCCATGGGGGTCCTTAAGTCCCGTGCCCTTCTATTTGAGTTTGACCCCAACGGCTAGTTGAGGAAAGGAAGGAGGGGCACCGGGTATTTTCTGCAAGCCAGCTACTCAAGGTACCATCTCTGGGTTTGCCACCAGATGGTGCTACAAACCCTTTCCCTTTCACGTCCTCCTTAAATGCATTTGATTGCGATTTGTCTGGGATCCTCAGCTCCCAGCTTTCCTTTTAACAAAAGCCTCGGTCCCAATCTCAGTATATTGAAATCTAGAAGGAGAAATACACTGTAAGCAATAATTTGCAATTTATCAACCAGTGAAAGGGAACTGCCAAGAACTAGAGAGCCACAGGGAAAGAGCTGAGGAGAAAGGCCGGGGAAGGAGTGCTCTACAAAAGATAAATGTGAACTAGTGTTGTTGGGCTCTGTATTTCAAGAGAGACCTGGAGCCTTTGTTCTCCCATGTACCTACAGAGTTTTAGGTCAGATTTAAGAAAGAACCTTTTTGACAAAGTTGTAAAATGAGTGACCATAGACAGCTAGGGAAACCTGAAAATCTGCAAATACAGGATTAATTTACCCTAATGGCTTCATAAAGGCAAGCGAATGGAGTCAATCCAAAAAATATTAAGCACCTACTGTGATCCCTCCATTCCAAGGGGGCTATGATTCATTTGTTTGAAAATAAATTTTTATTGTTACTTTTTTGTTTTTACGTTGCTAAAATTTCCTCTACCTTTCAGAGGCCCCTCCCATAAAACAACAATAAAAAAATTTTCCCAATATATTTTTATTTCATTAAATATTTCTCAATCATATGTAAAAATTTTTGACAATTGTAAAATTTTTCATTCCAAATTTTTCCCTTCTTCTCCCATCTTGAAAAGGCAAGCTATTTGATATAGATTATACACATGAAGTCATGCAAAACATTCCCATATTAACCATGTTGCAAAAGAAAACAGACAAAAAAAAATTTTTTTTAAGTATGCTTCAATCTGCATTTAGACTCTATCAAGTTCTTTCTCTGGAAGTGAATAAGATTTTTCATCATTAAGTCCTCTGAAATTGTCTTGGATCATTGTATTGCTCAGAATTTCTAAATCATTCACAATTCCTCATTGTATGTTACTGTACTACAATATTCTCTTGGTTCTGCTCATTTTGCTTTGCATTATTTTCTTTAAGTCTTCTCAGATATTTCTGAAACCATCTTGTTTATCATTTCTTGTAGCACAATAGTATTCTATCACAATCATATATCACAACCTATTCAGCCATTCCCCAATTGATGGGCATCCCCTCAATTTTTAATTCTTTGCTACTACAAAAAGCTAATATAAATACTTTTGGACTTTTCCTTTTTCTATGATCTTTTTGGAAAATAGACATTGCTAGGTCAAAGAGTATATGCGTTTTTATAGGTCTTTGAACATAATTCCAAATTGCTCACCAGAATAGTTGGATCATTTCACAACTCCAACAACAATGCATTAGTGTCCCAACATTTCCAACATTTGTCATTTTCCTTTTCAGTCAGAATTGATTTAATTTGCATCTCTGAATAGTGACTTAGAACATTTCTCCCCATGACTATAGATAAGCTTTGATTGCTTTGTCTAAAAACTGTTCATATCCTTTATCAATTTATCAATATCTCCTAGCCTTATTAATTAGACTTAGTTCTCTATATATTTGAGAAACGAGGCCAAACCAAAAAAATTTTAAAAGAAAAAAATCAACAAAACTGATAAATACTTTGAAAAATATCTGACTATATAGTGTTCTATACTAGTAGACTTGTTTGCCTTTATAAAGAAGTAGGGAGAAGTGTAACCCATGTTTTTTTAAACTACCAGGGCACCATATTGTAATAACTAAGACCTAGAGGGCGTAGCCCAGAAAGAACAAAAAGAAGTAATTTCATAAAATAGTGGGTTTTTTGTTTGTTTTTTGGAGGCTGGGTCACCTTCTCTTATCTAGACCAGAATTGTACTAGTCACTCATCAGATTCATCCCACTGTTGATTGGTATAGAAGCTCACCCTGTTCAATTTTTCCTTATCCAACCATCCTTAGGCAGCATTTTGCTCCCAGGGATTCTTATGTAGGTCATACTCACTAATCATGGGTGACCTCGAGGCTTTATCTTGGGTGCTGAAGTTTTCTCCTTCTATCTTTATCACTTAGTGATCTCATCAGCTCCCATGGATTCAATTATCTTCTCTATGCAGATGAATCTCTGATCTATTTATCCAATCCAAATTTCTCTACAGAACTACAGTCTCTCAAATGTTAGTCAATCAGCGATAACATTTATTTAGCATCTACAATGTGCCAGGTACAGTGCTAAGCACTAGTACTATAAAGAACGGGAAAAGAGAAGCTCTGTTCTCAAGGAGCTCACAGTTGAAGGGGGGGAGGGTGACAACATGCAAACAAGCTAGCTATATGCAAAATAAATTGGAAACTATCAATAAAATAAAGGCACAGATTCAAAAGGAATTGGAAAAGGCCTCCTGTAGAAGGTGGGATCTGAAAAGAACCCAAGGAGCCAGCAGGTGGCAATGAAAAAAGTTTTCCAGGCATGGGAAACAGCCAGGGAAGATGCTTGGAGTAAGGAGGTAGAGTTTCTTTTCAGAGTAGCAGTTGTCACTGGATCATAGAGTATAGAGTGTGATTTAAAATGTAAGACTAGAAAGCTTGGAGGGGCGGGACTCAGCAATACTCTTAGTAGGTCTGTATCCCTAAAGAGATCTAAGAAAGAGGGAAAAGATCCATATGTACAAAAATACTGATAGCATCTCTTTGTAGTGGAACTCTGGAGAAGTATACTTGAAACAAGGTGTTAACTCAGTGGAACTGATGAGATGATGGTTCTTTAGTATACATATACTTAGTACTTAGCTTGGTGATGTGATGGTTCTCTAGTTCACACATATTCAGATGCTGATGTAAGGGTATTAAAACTGGGGACAAAGTCAAACTGGGGGGGGGGAACTGGTTGAGACTGTCAGACTGCTGGAGGAGACTGGGTCAGACTATGACAGACACAGACTGTGTAAGAGACAATAAAGACTTTGGACTCTATTCTTGTTCATTCCTCATGGTGTCTATCCTGCTGAGACCAAGGCCCTCTCAGAGGACCTTCAGAAAGCTAGTCCGGACATTACTTCTCTTTTTTGTGTATATGGTGACCATAAAACAAAAACAAAAAACAAAAAGATCCTGGATGCCATCACTTGGGGAATGGCTTGAACAAATTGTGGTATATGACTGTGATGGAACACTACAGAGCTGTCCCATAATGAAGGAGATGGTTTCAGAGAAATCTTGGAAGATTTGAATGAACGGATGCAAAACGAAATGAGCAGAACCAGGAAAACAGTTTATACAACAATAACACTATTATAGATAATGAATTGTGAAAGACTTAGTAACACTACACTTCCAAAGGATGCTATCCTCCCTTAGGTAGAGAGCTAACAGAGTACAAATTGAAGCATGATTTTTTTTCCTATTTCTTGTTCTTTTTTTTTTTTTTTTTTGACATGGCTAATTTGGACATTTGTTTTGTGTGAATATTCATGTTTATAATGAGATGGTTTTTTTTTTCCTTGCCTTTTTAATGTCAGGGAGAAAGAAGGAGAGAATTTGGAAATGATAAATTTGAGTTTTTTTTTTTTAAGTAAGGTGGAGAGGGCCAAGTTATTAAGGTTGTCGAATACCAAAAAAAAGGATTTTATATTCTGAATCATTGGAGTTTATTGAGTAGGTTGACAATCAGTGATTTGACTTTTGGACTTAAACTGGCTATTCTACAGGCATCTCAGATTCAACATGTCCAAACAGACCTGATTATCTTTCCCCCAAATTCCCTTCTTCCAAAACTTCCCTGCTATTGTCAAGTACAGTATCATCCTTCCAGTCACTCTGTCATCCCTAACTGTTCTGGGGCATTCACTTCCCACATCTAATCAGATTTCTATGTTCATAAACTCTCTCAGTCCCTTCTCCCATAGCAGTCCCCTTGCTGCTGGCCCTCATTATCTCACGTCCCAAGTACTGAAATTGCCTCCTCATTAGTCTCCCTGAAGCCACTCTCTGCAGACCGCAATCCATCCTCGGCTGCCAAAGAATTATTCCTAAATTACAGGTTGGACCCTGTCCCGTCCTGCTCCATAGGAGGCTCCCCTATTACACCTTACTGTCATTGTTGTTCAGTCACGTCCCTTTGGGGATTTCCTTAGTGGTTGGCCCTCTCCTTCTCCAGCTCATTTTACAGAGGAGGAAACTGAGGCAGGAAGGTGCTAGTATCTGAACTTGGTCTTTCTGACTCCAGACCTGGTGCTCTACCCACTGTGCTATGCAGCGGCTCTCCTTGTCTTATTCCCCAACACAGACCTCTGCCCAGTAACATGCTGGCTGTTCCATGAGCAAAGCACTTCATCTCTCAGCTTCAGGATCTCCTCCCCCCATACTCTCTTCCTCTGCCCAAGCGGTTTCAAGACCTGTGATGCGGGAGAAACTGAGGCAAGATTAGAGAGTTTTCAATATTTTATTAATTGGAGAGTGTAATGGACTGGACAGGACTCTCCTCTCAAAGTATCCAGCGGCGAATGTGAGTTCTCGGTGACATAGATAGCCCCATGGCTCAGCTACAGGGGGAGACCAAGGCAGGGGCGGAAACCAAGGCAGGGGGGGAGACCAAGGCAGGGGGGGAAATCAAGGCAGGGGCGGAGACCAAGGCGGGGCGGAGACCAAGGCAGGGGCGGAGACCAAGGCGGGGTGGAAACCAAGGCAGGGGCGGAGACTAAGGAAGGGGCGGAGACCAAGGCAGGGGCGGAGACCAAGGCGGGGCGGAGACCAAGGCAGGGGCGGAGACCAAGGCAGGGGCGGAGACCAAGGCAGGGGCGGAGACCAAGGCGGGGGGGAGACCAAGGCAGGGGGGGAGACCAAGGCAGGGGGGGAGACCACGGCGGGGGGAGACCAAGGCAGGGGGGGAGACCAAGGCGGGGCGGAGACCAAGGCAGGGGCGGAGACCAAGGCAGGGGCGGAGACCAAGGCGGGGCGGAGACCAAGGCAGGGGCGGAGACCAAGGCGGGGCGGAGACCAAGGCAGGGGCGGAGACCAAGGCAGGGGCGGAGTCAGAGCACTGAGAGTGGGAAGTTTCAGGACCATAAATTTGGTTCTAGTAGGAGGAGGGGACACTGGAAGCTAGAGTCAGGATGTCTGAATAAACAGAAGTAAAGCTGTCAATGAGGTATCTAGGATAGTCTTATCTTTTGGAACGGGTTAGAGGGCTAGTGTCATAAATTCTTGGGGGCAGAAGGAGTTAGGAGCCAGGAAGTCTGATCTCCCCCTCATCTTGAGTCTCACATTGACAATTTATAACCTTAGAGCAAATGGTCCTCAGTCTTAATGGGGGAGTGGGAGGGGTTACAACTAAGGGGATTGAGGCAGAACAGTTAAGGAAACTGAGGTAGAACAATTCAAAGAGACTGTGGCATAACAGACCCAGCTAAAAGGGAGTCTTCTCTTTCCCACCCCCTCCGGTTTCAAGACCCTTCCCTTGGATAATTATCTCCTATTTACCCCTTATAGGGCTTATTAGTATGCGTTTGTTTGTATGTCATCTCCCGTACAAAACGGGAGTTTTGGGGTTGGGGGGGAGGGGTGGCCTTTTTTTGTATCCACAGAGGTGGGCTCACAGTAGGCGCCTAATCAATGCTCGGTTGGCTGATTGAGCCTGTAATCCCAGGAACTAGCTGTGTGATATTGGGTAAATCAGCTTCCTCGACTGTTAGAAAGTCTCTAATTAATGAGAGCCAGCATTTATACAGTAATGTCTGCCAGGCTCTTTACAAACTTTTCCTCCCTCATCGTCACCCTCACGGGCACGGCGGGAGGCAGGGGCGATTATCAGCCTCATTTACAGCTAAGGAAACTGAGTCAAACGGAAGGGTTCGAGCCCCGCGGAGCTCCTGCACCTCTCGGTCCTAACATGGGGGCGGGGAAGCTGGGCTAGATAATTCTCTCTCAATCCAGAATTCGATGTCACATTTCCTGACTCAGTTTCTTCCTCTGTACAAAGAGGTTGGACCACATGATTAACAGATGGAACAGGAGGCTCGAAAGTTCCGCGCCGCCCACAAAGCCACGGCGTAATGTGCAATGAGCGCTTCTCTGCGCATGCGCAGTCACGCGGTCCTCTCGCGAGAAGACCTCTGGGGGTGGAGGGGCAAGAAGATGGCTGCTCCCAGCATTGGAGGAACTAGACCTGTGCCTGAGGCAGCGGCCACGGCGACCGCGGCGGCGGCTGAGCCTAGCGGGATGACGGTGCTGCCGGGGTTCAAGGACGCGGACAGCTTCGTAAAGGTGAGTGAGCCGTGACCCTGGAAGCCCGAGGGCTCCTCCCCTTTGCCCGGGGCCTCTCCTCCCTCGAGGGCCGGGCCTGAGGGGAGAGGCACGCCCCGGCCCGGCCGGCCTCCTCTCTGAGATCTACCCCCTCATTATGGCAGCTGAGCCTGGAGACCCCCCTTATAGACGGATCCCTCTGCCCGCGCCCCTCTGCCTGGGCTGCTTCCCCTCCCCCTCTGCCCGTGCCACTCTGGCCATCCCCCTTCACTCACGCTGCTCTGTCCATGCTCCAGTCCCCCGCCCCCACCTGCCTGTATTTACTCTGTGCATCCCTAGCCCCCTCCCCCACCTTTCACTCCCGCGTGTGGGCCCTCTGCCTCATGTAAGAGCTTCAGGGTGTTTCCAGGAGCCCCAGAAGCCTGACGGGCCCTCCGGCCCAGCCTCTCGTTCCGTGGTTGGGGAAACTGAGGCCGGGGAGGAGGAGTCATTTGCCCGAGGTCCTGCTCGCAACAATTCCCAAGCCAGGACGGGTGGTGATTCTGCCGCAGCCCTTCCTTCCGAGCCTGGCTCGGACCTCCCGTCCTGTCGCTCCCTGATCTCTGCCATCGTGATTCTGCCCTACCTGCTGCTGCACTGTCTCCCGGCCTGTCCGCCCTCCGCCCCCCCAGCGGAACACAGTGTATCCATTTGTTTGTTTCTAATGTACTTGTGTATGCACATCTTACTTTCTTCCTCCTAGGCAGGGGACTGTTTGTTTTTATCTTTGAACCCCTTGCCCTTTGCGGAGTGGCTGGTACCTAGTAAGTAGTTAAATATTTATTGATCAACTGAAGCGAAGAACTGTTTAATTTCTCTGTGCATTCCTAACACTTAGCCCAGAGTAAAACATTTTGATAGTTTCCTCATTCAATGAACATTAAGTTCTTGCTGTGTAACCGGCACCACACCAAGCACTAGAAATACAAAGGAAGGGAAAAGTTAGTCTCTGCTCTGAAGTAGCTCGGAGACTCTCAGAGACAACGTGAAAACAACCCCGTCCAAACAAGGTATTGCTGGGCTAAGTGGAAGGGAAAGAGAAGAGGGAGGACACTGGAATTAAGGGGGTGGTGAAGAAAGAAAAGGTTCTTGAAGGAGTTGGAATTTTAGCTGGAACTTGAAGGAAAAGAAACCAAGAGAGAAAATGAAGAGGGGGAAGAGTTCCAGGCCTAGGGAACAGGGAAAATGCGTGGAATGGGAAAATGGTGCGTCATGCTGGAGGAATAGCCCGGAGACCAGTGGCGTGGAATTCAAGAGAATGCTCAGGAGAGTAAGGCGTAAGAAGATTCCGTAGGGTGAGAAGGGTTTGCAATCATAGAGATGATTGGGCGTCACTGGCATTGAGTGAACTGGAAAGGAGGCATTGGGGGAAAGACTTCCTTTTGTACATGTTGAGTTTAAGATGTTTATTGTACATCGGTCCAAGATTTCTGAAAGGCGATTTGAGGTTTGAGATTGGAGGTCAGCAGAGAGGCTGGGTCAGGAACCATTAGCAGACAGATGATAATTAAATCTGTGGAAGTTGATGAGGAGAAGAGAAAAGGGTAGAACCTAAGGAATCCCTAGTATTAGAGGACATGATCTGGAGAAGGATCCGTCAAAGAAGACAGAAGTAGCTGTCAAATAAAAGTAGAGGGAGAACCAGGAGAGAGTGGTATCCAGAAAACCTGGAGTGAAGAATTATTCTGCTGAGGGGTCAAGGAGAATGAAGACTGGGAAAAGGCCATTGGATTTGGCAAAAAGAGATCTTTAGTAACTTTAGAGAAAGCAATTTTGATAATATGATAAAGTTGGAATGTAACAAGAAATTAAGAAGAGAATGAGAGGAAAGTGGAGGCACCTAATATAGACAGCGCAAAAGACATAGAAAATGATATTTCCACTTTTTTCCTGACCCTCGCCAAAAAAGAAGGAAAAATCCCTTGTAACCAGCAGTATGCTGGTAAATGTTCAGTGATGAGCTTGAAAATGCATGACATTTTAAAATTTAATCTGCATTATTATTATTTTCTCCTTCAATTTCTTGAATCTAGATAGCCAACAAAACAGTAAGTTAAGCCCTATTTTATAGTATTTATTGATTCCCAAGGCTGATCCACACTGAAAATTTATTTATTTATTTATTTATCCATTCATTTATTTATTTATTTATTTGATTTTTCGCACTGAAAATTTAATACTCATCTCTTTGGAACCTGTACAACTGACTCTAGCATGTACTTCCTGCTTATCGCAAATATACATAATTTTAAAATTCCTTCATTGGCTATATTCAAAAATTCCCTGTCTTTTGTACCTTGAATCCATCATCTCACTGTCAGAAGATAGACAGCATATTTTATCATGAATTCTCTGGAGTTACGGTTGGTCATTGTGTTGATCAGTTCTTTCCAAGTTGTTTGTCTTTGTTACTATTTTTTTAAGTTGTTCCAGTTCTTCTCCTTTCATTCTATTTCATGTAATATACATCTCTCCAAGTTTCTCTAAGACCTACCCCTTTCCTCATTTCTTAGGCACTGGTTTATTACGTTACATTCAGATACCATAATTTTCAACCGTTTCCCAGTTGATATAATAGGCTTTTAATAAATAATGATTGATTGATTGAGCTTTGTGATCCTGGATATGTCTTGTCACTTTTCTAAAATCTAACTTTTCTGACAGTAAAATGGGGAGAATATCTGAAGTACCTTTTTCAAATGAGCTCATCTTTTATTTTTAAAGCATAAAGTGTTATATAAATGATGGCTATCATTAAAGTATCATTGGTTTTTTAAGATCTATTGTAACTTTTCTTCACTCATTTTACAGATAAGGAAATTGAGTTGTAGAAAGATTTGCCCTGAGTCACACAAGTAGCAAGAAAGAGTTTGGAGATTGAAACCCAGACTGATTCCAGATCCAGAATTCTTTCTACAATAGCACACTTTGTCTTTATGTGCTTCCTTCCTTGTAGAATAATATGCATGATGGATCTTTCTTCCCATTGTATTACTGGGTATTTGATAAATATTGGATTCTCTTCTTTTAGCACCTGGCTCAGATGCTGTTCTCTTCATGAAGTATACTTGATCTTTTTTTACATAATAGCAATGACAGTAATTTCATGACTCCACAAAGACCTCAGTTCAAGTCCTGGCTCTGTAACCCTGGGCAATTACTTAGCCTTTCAGTGCTGCAGGCAGATATATAAGACTATAAGTTATAGGCAGTTGACAAGCTTCATTGATGGAGAAAGTGTCCAGTTTGCAAGTTTGCCTATTAAAAGGTTTACCAAGTGCTTTCTTCTCAGTCATCACGTAAGACAGGTGATGCAAATATCATTATCCACATGTTACTGGGCTCTTAAGAGATGAGATCACATCGATTCTGAGCCAGATTTTACCCTTATGAGTTCAGTGTTTTTTATACTAGACCACACTGTTTGCAGGCAATTAGTGACACCACAGTGGATAGAAACTGGGCTTGACTCAAGAAGACCTGAATTCAAATCTAGCCCCAGACACTACTAGCTGTGTAACCCTGGACATGTCTCTATCCCTTTCTTCTTCAGTTTCCTAATCTATAAAACAGCTTCTATCTCTCTAGGTGGTTGTAAGGATCAAAGGAGATATGTAAAATGCTTTACAAATCTAAAATCTCTGTATAAATGCCAACTATTATTATTATTTGTTTTTTGACAGTTTGCTCTTGGTTCTGTGCTGGCTGCTACAAAAGCTTCTAATGGACTGCCACAGGCTGGAGATGAATATGATTTTTACCGAAGCTTTCCTGGCTTCCGAGCATTTTGTGAAACACAAGGAGAGAGGTTGCTTCAATGGTAAATGTCATTGTCATTTCCTCTTATCAATGATGAAAGTATAAAAAAAAAAAAAAAGAGAACTGTTTTCAGGAGCAATTATTGTATATTGTGTTTTTGTTCATATGTATTCCAGATGTGTTTCTGTATTATGAAGGAGGCCATGAGAATGAGGAAGTTTTGATTGCCTTATGAACTTTGAATTACCCTTTGGAAGATTGTTCAGCCCAAATTGTATTTTTGGATTAATAATAGAACTGAGAAAGAAGCACTTGCATAATTTGGCCTGATAAAAGTTATAGAATTTCGAACCCTAGTATTTATTAACTACTATAAATATATCTAGAGAATTAAAACACTTTTGAAATCTATAGATGAATAATGCCATAGATTTTAATAGTTTTTAAAAAAGACTTATGTCTCAGAGTCAGAAAAACTGACTTATTTCCCAATTACTAGAGTGAGAGGCTGAGATAGTGTGTATTGTCTCTTTAGAATTGTAAAATATACAGAAATAGCAAGCACTTTAGAAACCTCATTCATCTTCCAAATTTTATAAAGAGAGAACTGCAATTCAACAAAGTTATTAAGCACTTATTGCTTGCAAGAAATTATTCCAAGCACTGAAAATACACAGATTGAAAGTAACAGTCTCTATCCTAAAGGAGTTTGCAATCTTATAGATTATACAGTAAATACAGAGATAAATAGAGTTCATAATTGATGAAAATTAAGTCAAAGAAGAGGTAGCAGATAGTGATCAAAGCACATTTTGGAAAAGAATACATTAATATAGAAGCAGCAACTCAGGAAGGTTGTACAGAGAAGGTTTTACCTGAGCTGAGCCTTAATAAAAAAAATTTTGACCAGCAGAAATTAGACTGCAATACATTTTAAGCAGAAGGGAATAGGCTGGGCGAATGTCCAAAAGTAGAGGCTGTGCTGAATTCAAGAATACAGTAACAGTGGGGTATTGTTGGCATGAAGGGGAATAATGTGGAAAAGGGAAAGGAATTACAGATTTGAGTGGGGCCGTAAAGGCTGCCTAGTCTAACTCACAGATGGCTAAGAAGGCCTACAATACAGCTTTCAAGTGCTTATCTAGCCCCAGTCTGGAAGACCTTTTGGTGCCAGCAGAAGAGCTTACATTAATACCATGGGCCAGAAAGAGACACTGAAACCTTTTGGGCATAATTTGTATTGGTCAGATGGATATATTAGGAAGGTTATTTTGGCAGCTGCATGAAGGACAACTGGAAAGGGAAAGACTGGAAAGGTACTCTTTCCAGTGGCAGGGCTTGGCCTGGGACCCATTGACAATTTTGGTAGGGTACTACTAGAATGGTAGACAGACAATCACAGCACAATTGGAGCTTCTTGAATGTCTTTCTTTCTCATGTGCTTTTGTATGAATAAGCCTTTTTCTTGTTCCCTTAGTATGAGTAAAGTCATGCAGTACCAAGGCTGTCGTAGCCACATTAAGGATCGGAGTAAAGTGACTGAATTGGAGGACAAGTTTGATTTGCTGGTTGATTCCAATGATGTCATTCTTGAAAGAGTGGTGAGTAATGTGGCCTGATGATCCTCATGTAGCTAGGAAATGAAACTCTCTTGTAACAGTTAAGTGACCTGTATTCGGGGTACTACTTGGGGAGCATACACTAACAGGTGATTAGATCTATGGTAAGGCTTTATAGACATTACATCACAGCAATTCTCTGCAGTTCCACAGATATTATCCTCATTTTCTGTTGGCAGAAACTGAGGCTTAATGACTCGTCTCTAAGTTATAAGGCTAATAAGTTTCTGAGGCAGTATTCCAATTTAGGTCTCTTCTAACATCAAGTCAGGAGCTCTTTTCCATCATACTACATATTATCATAGATGAAGCAAAACCTTTAGTACATTAAAGTGGTATTTCTCACTGGCAATGCATATTTCCTTCCATCGGGGCCCTAATTTCCCTATTTTTAAGGGCCTCTGTAATCCCTTCCAATGCCAAATCCTGTCATCCTGTGGTGCACTGAAGAATTTCTTTCTAGACTCATTTCCTCTGGAATTGAAAATCTTCAATGAGGACATGGCAGAGAGTCCTGAAGGGGAATGGCTATTCAGTTATGAGCCCGAATATTTCTAACAAGTGCTTTGTTTGTTAGGACCTCCCAGTCATTTATCACATTGTAATAAAATATCATGCGTTCTGCAAATCAGTCTTTGTAAAATCTAAGGCAAATAACTATCATTTACTTTCATTACCTATCGGGGGTGTGTGAGTCTGTGTGTCTGTATGTGTGTACACGCATGTACACATGCATAGGATGATAAATAATGAGAGAAGTGACAGTCACATGCATAGAATGATAAATAATGAGAGAAGTGACAAACCTGGAGAGAGATACCCTTTGGTGTTTAACCTTGAATACTTCCACTCCACTCTCTTTTTAATTCTTTTCGGTCTTGACTTGTGACCTCATTAATTCAACTGAAGCTATGCTTTCCAGAGTTACCAGGGACCATGTAATGGCCTCAGTCCTCATCCTTCTTGGTCGTCTGAAGCTCTCTCTCTTCTCCTGGGTACATTCTTCTCTCCAGGATTTTGGATACCACCCTCTCAGTTTCCTCCTCTTATCTGATGGACCACACCTTCTTGGTGAGAAAAATCCTGTTGAACTGTAGCTTTCCTCCAAGATTCAGTCCTGGGCTATCTTCACTTCTCCCTTTGTCCTCTATCACTTGTTGATCTAAGTAACTCCAGTGGATTCAGTTATCACTTGGAGAAGGTGATTCTCAGGTCTTTTGTTTAATCCTAACCTCTCCTGATTTGCAAGCTCCCATCTCCAGGGACTTAATGGACATTCAAACTAGATGCAAACATCTCAAACTCAGTGTCCAAACTAAACTCACTACTTTTCCCCACAACCTTCTACTCCTCCTAAATCTCTCATTATCATTGAGAATACCGCCATCTTCCTATACACCCGGATTTGAAATCTAGTTATCCCCAATTCCTCTTTCAATACCCCCATATCAAATCTGTTGCCAAGTCCAGTTAATTTTACTTTGCTAATGTCTCTCCTTTCACATTGCCACTGCTTTGGTGCAGGTCCTCATTACCTCATTTCTGAATTACTGCAGTAGCTGCTGATGGGGGAGGGGAGTTGAGGGGAGACACAAGTTTTTCCTTGCTTCAGGTTTATTCTCCATGCAGTTGTCAAACTGCTCTTCCTAAACTATAAGTCTGTTCATGTTACCATCTTCCTTTTTGATCAACTCCAGTGACTCCCTATAACCTTTAGTATCAGTTATAATCTCTGGTATCAGATATTTGCCTCGAATTCAAATCCCTTCCCAACCTGTCTGCTTCCTGCCTTTCTACTCTTCTTCTACCTTACTCCCCCAGTACATATTCTACAAACCTTTGGCATGGTCTCTTTGCTAGTCTTCACACAGAACACTTCAGCATCTGATTTCTTAGAAAGAAGGGTCTGCCTCCGTGTATGGAAAACTCTCTCCTTTTACCTCCACCCCCTGGCTTTCATGACTTCCTTCATGTCTCAGCTGAAGTCTCACTACTGCAAGAAGCCTTTCTTGGTCCCCATATTCTTAGTGCCTTCCCTCTGAGATAACCCGTAATTTGTCTTGTGCAGAGGTTGTTTGTACATAGTTGTTTGTTGTTAAAGTTGACTTGTTTCCCTTGTTAAAATGGGCTTCTTGGAAGCAAAAACTGTTTTTGCCTTTTCTTTGTATCCCCCAACACTTTTTAGCATGATGCCCGGCACACAGAAAGTACTCCAAAAATGCTCATTGACTTACCTTATAATCTGTTTACTTTTTTTTGTTTCTTGATTTAGGGTATTCTCTTGGATGAAGCATCAGGAGTAAACAAGAATCAGCAGCCTATCCTGCCTGCAGGAATGCAGGTCCCTAAAACAATTGTGTCCAGCTGGAACCGTAAGGTGAGGATTCCTCTTTACTGATACTGATCAACTATAATTCATAATTTAAACTATAAAATCTTGGTTTTGTGGACAAAATTGACTTCCAGTTGAACTTGCTTGCTAGTATACCACCTACTTTTGTTCTTTTCTTTGCCTGCCTCTTAGGGATTTCATTCTTTATATGGGTCCTTATTGATGGGAAAATTATGACAGTTGGTGTTTTAATTTTCTAGTTCATTTGATACAGCAGACTTTTTGTAAGAAACTTTAGTGTAGACCACAAGTGGGGAACCTTTTGTTGCCAAAAGCCATTGAGCTATTTTTGCAGGCCATACAAATCTGTCTGTTTAAAGAATTTAAGAAGTGGGGAGTTGTCGTTGCTTGTAGTTACCTTGGTAGAATCAGCCCAAATGATTTCATAGGGTTTATACAGCCCATGGACTGGACATTCCTTATCCCTGGTATAAACAAAATTGTGAATGTCTCTCTTTCCTTAGGCAGGAGAGTATAACAGGAAAAGACAGTCTGAAACTTTCCGACTACTTCATGCCAAGAACATCATTAGACCTCAGCTAAAGTTTCGAGAAAAAGTCGATAATTCCAATACACCATTTGTCCCCAAAATCTTCATCAAGCCCAATGCACAGAAACCTCTAGCTCAGGGTAAGTTGTTTTGATTAGCTTTTCTTTAAGTCTGATTCATTCCATTTTTGACTCTTTTATCACACGAAATCTTGGTCCCTTCAGAAGTACAAAATATTGGAATTTTTATGTGTTGATCTTGCATAAAATCAAGATTTGTTTTTGCTTTGGTCTTCAGCACTCACCAAAGAGAGACGTGAGCGACAGGAACGCCCTGAAGACTTGGATGTGCCACCTGCCTTAGCAGATTTTCTCTATCAGCAGAGAACTCAGCAGATTGAGCAGGATATGTAAGACACTAACTATTGCTGGAGGGGGTTATAAAATTTAATGTAAGATGACCTTTTAGCTAGCATTCACTCAGATAACCTCAAAAGAGATTGTAGTCCAGAGTCTTATAGTTGGATTCATATAAAATATGAGATACCAACCTAGGGCCTCAGATGAAATCCAGCATTTTTTACCACATGACATTGTTTTCTTGTGTTAATTCTCACTTTCATTTCTTTGTCATTCTTGTAAATTTGTGAATATGCCTTAGAGAATCAGAGAAACAGTCCATTGAAATAAAATGTTGAAAATTATCAGTTAGCCTTTTGATATGTTAGCTGAAGTAAATCTGTGTAAGCCTGGTAACTTTTTATGCATGTATTTGGAAGAGAAATATTCAAAGGTATCAGTTGGTTATGTGACTAAATACCCATCCCCCTCACAGCATCATGCATTTGATTTGATATTCTAAAACCTAAGTCTCTAAACTAATGGGCAAGGAGGGAATCTTTTCAAATTTCATATAGTCTCTAACAGGATGCCTTGCTCAGAGCAGGTACTTAATATTTTACTCCTTTTTTGTTTGTTTTTGGTTTTGGTATGAATTTTCACCTTACATTTTAAAATAATCCCTCTAATGTATCATATATAACTTTATAATAGCAACTTCTCAGTAACTGTCAGTCCTCTTTTGATTCCTCTAGTTTTACATTAATATATCCTTACTTATATTGTACGTATTTGTAATTATTGTGATTCCTCTTATTGTGATTTATTTCATCTATATCTCATTATATATACTTTTCCTACATTTCTTTATTTTTCTTATACTCCTCTTTCTTAATGGCGTCATTCTCTGATTCCCTTGTTATGGTAGGAAGAGTGAGCATCCTGCAGTCTGGCAGGTCCTGCCAAATAGTCATGAACCTAGTGACCATTATTGGAGGACTAGTCTGTTTGAGTTTAGAAACGATCAGTGTTTAATCACCATATGATTTTTTTTTCCTTGCCACAGTAACTTAAGTAAACTATTCCTAAGACATAAGAATGGTAATCTTTATTAGTAGATGGCAGCCTACAATAGCTGAATCAGAGATCCTTTCCAGTATTTTGTCATTTTGAAATACTTTGACTTCTTCAGGGAGCCCTTCCTTTTTGTGAATTTTGCTATTAGAAATAATGCAATGTTTATGATTTCTAGAATGTGTATACCTTTAAAAATTCATTTTCTTCTGAAACCTTTGTTCTCATTCCCTTACCCCAAATCATAATAGGGAGAGCTTGATACAGAAAGGCTGCCATTTTTCCTTTGACTGATTTCTTTTTCAATTCACCCAGGTTTGCTCATCCCTATCAGTATGAACTGGATCATTTCACTCCACCAGATGCTGTCCTGCAGAAGCCACAGATTCAGGTTAGTCTCTAGCCTGCATTCTAGAATGGTGTACACTGCAGTGAAAATCTACCAGTAGGTATTTATTAATCACCCTTTGTGTGCTTGGTACTATGCCATAGTCATACAGGTAAAGCTAATCTGTACCTGCCCGCAGAAAGATCTTATAGGGAGAAAATGAAAACAAATAATAGCGATATATATGAGATATATTTTCAGAGTATGGAATTAACCATCAGGGAAGGCCTCCTGCAGCTGGTGATATCTAAGCTGAGCGAATCCAAGAAGTCTAGGTAAGAAGGGACAGTGTTCTAGGGATGGGGCCAGTCAGCAGTGCAAATGTTGAGCAAGTAGCCCGTGAGTTTGGGATCTCTATCTGTATACACACACACACACACACACACACACTTAAACACCGTATACACATACACACATACATATAGATAGATCTGAGAGTCATCTGCATAGAGATGATAATTGAGCCCACAGGAGTGACAAAATCACCAAGTGAGAGAACGTAGAGAGAAAGGAGAGCCAAGGGCCAAATCTCCTGGTACACCCATAGTTAGTGGCCATGGCATGATGAAGATCCAGCAAAGGAGGTGGAAGGAGCGGTCAGAGGGAAGAATCATGAGAGGAGTGTAATGAAAACCCAGAGGAGAGAGAATACACAGGAGAAAGCATGGTCAGCAGTCTCAGGAGTGCAGGGGTCCAGCCTCTGCAAGGAGATCCAAGGAACTGAGCAGAAGGAATAGGGTCGGTGTCAAAGGAAGATAGGAGTCATGGGGTAGTTTGAGTGAGGACCTGATGGAAGTGATGCTCCCATTTCTCTCAGGCTCCTTCAGGCTTTATTTTTATACTATATCATAATCATATACATTTCTTTAGGTCAGCATAGTCCTCAGACGTGTCTAACTTATTGACCTTTTTATGTTACTATATTTGACATTTAGTATTTGAGAAAGTTTTTTATGGTAAAATGTTAATTATTGATTAAATTACATGAAGCTAATAATGAAAGGTAAATGTTATACAAGGTTAAATGTCAGTGAATTTTAGTTTACTTATGTCTTTTTTGTCAATTCTATGGGTTGTTTGATTCCTCTATTTTCCTGACATGGAACTGTGTACATAGGCATTTAGGGCAATTTCAGCTATGTTTTAACTATCTACTGACTCCTAGGTAAACTGATCTTTTCTGAGTCTAAGTTAATAAACACCACTGTAGCTTAGACCTTTGGATTCTCTCCTATAGAGACAATGGTGTTCAATAAATTTCTGTATATGGTATTGGAGCTCCTGTTGTACTTTAACTAGGTAGTCATCTACCAGGATTTGGAACACTTCATACTTTTGGAATGTCCATCATTTGTCTCAGTGAGAGATTAGTTTTATTAGGACAGAATATGCATATGGAATCATTTCTAGTTAACTTGCCCAAATTCCCCTTGTCACCAGATTTTTTTTTAGATAATGTTTAGTGCTGTAATCAAGCCAATATATTATATAAATAATATAGGAAATAGTAGTCCACTAATGAGATTCATAGAAGGAAATGTTGTTCTTGCATGAGTGCTGTGCGCATTTGATCTCAGTGCTGGGCTTTGCCAATCAGCTTAGAGATTGTGGCTTCTAACACAGGGGCTATAGAGAGATCAGAAGAATGGGGATTGAGTAAAGGCCGTTACTCAAAAGTGCCAATTCAGAGACCATTAGTAACTTTGCAGAGGACAGTTTTATTTGTTGTAGTTGTTGTTTGTCCTTGGTTTTCGAAGAAGACCATGACATCAGAGAGATGGCATAAGTGAGTTGGATCGAAATAAAGGAGGTTTGTGTAAAGTCACTATTTTCACTTTTTTCTCCAGAGCCATCTGGGTCTAATGGCAATTTTTAGAAGAGGACAACTGGACTTGGTCCTGGATGCAATGGAGATCTTGGCTTTTTAAGCTAAGGTCTTTAACAGGTCTCAGTTTGGTGCCCAATTGTGATTAAGGCTAAGTTAGAAGTGAGGTAGAAAATGGTCTCTTTTTACCTAATCAAAAAAAAAAAAAAAATTTAGTCTGGAAGGGAAAGAACCTCAAGGTTTCTGACCAAGACAAAAATAGTTGCTTTTTACATCCACTCTGGGCCAATCAGAGCCCAAAGTTTTATTTGATTAATAAGATCAGAAGCCAGTTTGTAGAGATTTTAAGAGGTGGGGACACTAAATGTAGACAGGTTTTTCAAGGAATTTAGCACCAGTTGATGGATGTAATAGGAGCTAGTGAGAGTTTTTTGAAGAGAAGGGATGCCTAAATGTCTAGTGTTTATACTTCGGTTTGTTGGTAGTAAATGGCAGCAACTTTGAGGAATGTATGCAATTCATCACTTTGTTTTGACTTTGGGGAAGATGATTAATTGCTTTACTATTTCTAATAATAGTTTCTTGATCTAGATGTACAGATCTGTAGAAGAAACACCCTGCCATTTTGTCTCTACCCTCGATGAACTTGTGGAACTTAATGAAAAACTCCTGAGTTGTAAAGACTTTGGTGTTGATTTGGAGGTATTTTTTTTCCCTTTGATTTATAATTTGACAATCTCTTCTTTTGCTTCCTGGAAAAGTAATTAAATTATAATTTTCATATATTTCATTGTAAAAATAAGTTTTTTAAAAGTTCAAAAATTGAACTCTGCAGTACAGAGAATGAAATCTGGTGACATCCTTTTTTTCTGTTCTTTTCTCTTTGTGTTAGCACCATTCTTACAGGAGTTTCCTGGGTTTGACGTGCCTAATGCAGATTTCTACCCGAACAGAGGACTTCATTATTGATACCCTGGAACTTCGATGTGACCTGTATATTCTCAATGAAAGTTTCACAGATCCAGCCATCGTTAAGGTCAGCTTATGCTTTTAAACTCTTTATATGTGATGTTTAGGAGAGCTGAGTGGATGTAAATCCTGTTAACCTTTTTTTTTTCCCTCAATAGACTCATTTAATTAAAAGAGCTAATGGCAAAATTAGCCAGCGTTTTTGGCTTAAATGAGATAGGCTTGTTTTGTTTCTGGCTTTTTATCTAGCACTTGGAATGGACGTAGGAGAAGGGACACTGACTTTAGAGTCAGAAGACTTGAGTTACTGTTCAGGCTTTGCTATTTATCACCTGTGTGATCTTGAACAAGTCACTTATTTATTTAATTTTTAAATTAAAGCTCTTTATTTCCAAAACCTATGCGTGGATAATTTTTCAACATTGAGCCTTGCAAAACTTTCTTTTCCAGATTTTCCTCTCCTTCCCCTCTACCCCCTCTCCTGCATGGCAGGTATTGGACAAATCATTTAACTGACCTCTTCAGACCTTAATTTTCCTCTCTATAAAATGAGAGGATCAGATTAGAATCAGGGCTTCCTAAACTTTCTTCACTCACCATTCCTTTTCGTCTGAGAAACTACCCCATCTCAGATCTTGAGCCAAGGTGTTTCTGGCAGCATTTGTCCATATACAGTATTAGGGACTTTCCTTCTGAGAATTGCCATGTATGCCATGTCAGCTGGTAGGGTGGACCCAGGAGGTAAAAAGGGGGTTTGGCCTCTGAGGCAGGAGGCTGTGTCTTACAGGTGTTTTTCCTTGAGAAAGATCTTGCTAGATCTTTTCTTAGGATGCAGCACTAACTCCAGGTGTCTCCCTTCTGTGGATCCACCTACGCAGTGCTGAGTGGGCTGGGTAATCCCAGAGGAGAGTGAATATAAATGGCCTGCTTTGCCATAGGCAGAGAAGGCTGCGCAGAGAAGTAGAGAGAAAGAGACAGAGACATAGAGACATACATACACCTGCTCTTGCTTCCTCCTAACCCCTGCTGAGATTACCAATAAAGAAAGGCTGTTTGGCACCTTAACATTGGCTCATCATCTTGTGTTTCCGGGGGAGATTGGTATGTATGGCCCTGGCAATCAGTAACCTCGGTGGGAGGTTGCACACAGTGCAAAGTGCTCATTTGTGTGTTCAAACCAAGGCTGCAGTGAAGTTAGACGTTACAATCTGGGCGGGCATTTTTGTTTTCTTGAGGTTTTTTTTTCTTTCTTTCTAGATCCAGTTCTTCTTGTGCAGCAAGATAACTGTATAAATATGTATACATATATTGGATTTAATATATATTTTAACATATTTAATATGTATTGGACTACCTGCCATGGGGGGCGGGGAGAAGGAAGGAGGGGAGAATTTGGAACAAGGTTTTGCAAAGGTCAATGTTGAAAAATTACCTGTGCATATGTTTTGTAAATAAAAAGCTATAATTAAAAAAACAAAACAAAACAAAAACAATCTGGGCAAGTGCCGATTCATTACCCATTTGATTTTGAATTAATTTTTGATATTGGCATCAGAAACCTTTTACTGTTGCTTAATTTTTCATGACCCCCACATTTAGTTACATGACCCCATATGAGGTTGCGACCCACAATTTAAGAAGCTTTCATTTAGATGGTCTCAAAACTTCTGGCTCTGATTCCAGAACAGATGGTATTTAATTGGTAGACATTCTGAAGAATATTTATTCACTATCACAGTTGGCCAAGTGCAAATAGTTGTGTTTGATTGTGTTGATAATGTATGAAGCTAGTTGGTAGCTATGGGCCAGTGAACTTGATTTTTACTCCTGCCCAAATTCTAATTATTTAAGATTTATTGAATAATATCACAGAGATGTCATTGTTTTATCATAAATAAATATCAGATAAAGTATAAAATAGAGAAAGAAAATCACCAAAGATTTTTGTCAGCAATGCAGTGCAATTGCAATGCAAAGACTAATTGAAGGATAATCCTGTAGGTGCTGTAGGTTTGGGGTCCCCAGATAATCATCTTTGACAATGGCAGTTTTGGCTGCTTCAAGCCTCAGACCATCTGGAAGAGAGTTTTACCTTAAGTGTGTGTGTGTGTGTGTGTGTGTGTGTGTGTGTGTGTGTGTGTTGTATGTATGTGTATAGACAGCTTATCCCCACTGGCTGCATGTCATAATCTGGGCAACTGACGTTTTTCATGCAATTTTTTTTCTTGTGTAGATGATTGAATCAAATTCTTTTAAGTGATTACAGATCTCTTTCAGAGGTTCTATAATGTTCAAGGGACATTCAGGGAACATCAGGACATACACACACACACACACACACACACACACATAATAATAAGTGAATTGAGCATAAAATTGAACAGAAGATAAGAAAACTGAATTGCTTGCATAGGTAGCAGAGCTCTTTTAATAATCCCAAACTTCTCTCAAGACAAAAGCCTTTCCTTTTACTGTCAGTGCTCATATGTTTGAACATGAGAGCTTCTGAGGAGTGAGGTGATAAGATTACCCAGAGGGTCGGTGGAAAGGTGGTGATGGGTGGGACCGGGCCAGGACCAGTGAGGAATGTCAGAAGTATCTGAATGAAGGCTGTCATCAGGGAAGTCTGTGAGCATAAAAGAAAATGGGCTGTTCCCATGTCCAGGGTGAAGGAAGCCAGGTAGATGCTCCAAGCTTTCCTCTGGTGTTCTTGAATCTAATAGTAAAGAGGGACAAAGGGAGTAAGCTCTCTTAGACATTGAGTGGACTCCCCGTGGTCAATCATTTGGGAAGCTTTGCACAAGAGTTGCACAAGACAGACAAGTATTGGGTGGATTGCCACTTTGGTGAAGAGAACATCTAAACTGATAAAATCATAAGGCTAGAGGCAGCTAAGCGACGCAGTGGAGAGAGCACCAGCTCTAAAGTCAGGAGAACCTGAGTTCAAATCTGGCCTCAAAAACTTAACACTTCCTAGCTGTGTGACCCTGGGCAAGTCACTTAACCCCAACTGCCTCAGCCAAAAAAAAAAAAAGCATAAGACTATATGAGCATTAGAGTTATTAAAAAGATAGTGTTCAAACTTGTAGAAAAACAAATAATGGTCACAACTCTCAGGGCTTCAGCAAGAATAGATTACTACAGACTCATATTTCTTTTTTTGACTGAATTACTAAACCAGTACCTCAGAGGAATGCTGTAAATATAGTTTTGTAGATTTTAGTATTTGATGTTTCTTGTGATATGCTCATGGAAATTTCATAGAGATATGGATTTAGATAATGGTATTAGTAGATAAATTTAGAATTGGTTAAATGAAGTAGCCCTTTTGGTGGTGGCAAAGAATTAGAATCTAAGAAGGTGCCCATTAATTGGGGAATGGCTGAAGAAGTTACAGTTTCAGAGAAACCTGGGAAAACTTGTATCGACCAACATAGAGTAAAATGACTAGAACTAGGAGAACATTTATACAATAAAAGCAATATTGTAAAAACTTTGAAAGACTTGGGAGCTCTGATTAGTTTAATGCTCAGCCAGGATTCCTGAAGACTCATCATGAGACAAGTTAGCTGGCTCCTTACAGAGAAGTGAAAGGCGTACAATGTTGAAAGTGACCTTTTTTTTTGACATGACCAACATACACATTTGTTTTGATTAACTACATGGGTTTGTGACGGCTTTTGTTTTTCTTAATTTTTCAGTTATGGAAGGAGAAAGAATGTAATTTTTGCTTATTGGGAGAAAAAACTTTTTTGTTTGTTTTTAAAGAAATGGTTGAATGATTGGATGCAAAGTAACAGTCATGGTTCACTGTCAACTTAGAAGGACATCTCTAGTGAAGTGGCCTAGAGTTCTGTGCTTGGCTCTGTGCTTATTTAACATTAGTTCAGTAACTTGGAAAAAAGAATCAAAAATGAGCATTAATTATTTTTATCAACAAAATGCTCTTATCCTTTCCTTCCTTGCCCCCCATTCCATAAAAAAAAAAAAGAAAAACAAAACCCTTGTTACAAGCATGTATCTAGCAATACAAAATCTTGCATTGGCCATGTCTAAAGATAAAATGTCTCAATTTGTACTCTGAGCCCATCAGGAGATGGGTAGCTTCTTTCATCATGACTGCTCTAGAATTATTATTGATAATTGCATGGACCAGAGTTCTTAAGTTTTTCAAAGTTGTTCGTCTTTACAATATTGTTGTCATTATATAAATTGTTCATTTCCTTCTGTATCCATTCTTAAGTTTTCCCCTGTTTCTCTAAAGATTTCTCTTAGCATTTCTTACAACACAGTAATATTCCATCCCATTCCTATAGCAGAACTTCTTCAGCTGTTCCCCAGTTGAATACCTCCTCAATTTCACTTCTTTGCCTTGACTGCAGAAAGAGATGCTGTAATGGGGCATAGGCATAGTTATGGTATTGCTGGGTCAAAAGGTATCTAATAACATTCTGAGCATAGCCAAATTGCTTTCTGCAATGACTAGATCAGTACCAACAACAGTGCATTGGTATACCTGTTTTCCCACAGTCCCTCAAGCATTTTTCATTTTCTGTCATATTAGCCAATCTGATAATTGTGAAGTAATACTTCAGTTTTTTTAATTTGCATTTTTCTAATTATGATTTAGAGCATCTTTTTATATGACTACTCATAGTTTGGATTTATTTCTTTGAAAGCTGCCTTTTTAAATCTCTTGATCATTTATCAATTGAGAAATAACTGTCACCCTTATAAATTTGAATCACTTTTATTTATACATATAATATAAATCTTAGAAATGAAGACCTTTATTAGAGAAATTTACTGTACAGGTTTTTCCCTCTATCTGTTTCTCCTCTAATTTCAGCTACATTGGTTTTGAGTGTATTTTTCTGGTAATGATCCTTAAATGTGTATTTCTTTCTGTCCTATTCTCTTATACTTTTTCATCTCTTTCTTTCCCACTCCCCCTTTTAAAATAATATAATAGTGAGAGTGGTGTGTGCTCACCAATGCTCTGGATCCAGTGTAATCTTTCCTATTCCTCTTCGCTTTGCCTCACTCAGGCCAGTCAGAACGAAGGTTCTTGTCCTTTGTTTTCTTTAAAGTTCTTTTTCGAAGTTAAAATTTTGTTTCTCCCCTTTCTCTTCCATTTCCCTTCTGAGTAAAATGTATTTCTGTATCAATTCTGTACTTTGACCAGTTTAGGTGAAAATAAGATTAATGTAAAGTCTCTTGTTCTTTCTTTCATCCTTGTCGCTATAGTTTTTTAGTTGTAGGCTCTGATTATGGAAGATAATTTCTCCTATTCTTTCTCTCCCTTTCCTTCTCCCCTTCTCTCCTCTCCCCTGTGCTCTTCTCCTGCAAATTATAGATAGTGGGAAGGTAAAAAAATAAGAGGATTTTTGTTGATTTAAAAAAATTTTTTTCTAAAGAAAAAAAATGCTCATTATTGATTTTTATATCTGTAATTTGCAATTTTGATATGGACATTATATATGCTTTTTTTTTCAAATTACTGATACAAATATTAAATAGCACAAAGCCAATCACAGAATTCTAATCCGTTCTCATTTTCAGAGAGTTTATTGCATGGACAAGGTTTTATAGTTGTCAAACTGTTTTTGTTTTCTTTGTTTTATGAGGCATTTGGGGTGAAGTTGACTGCCCAAGGTCACACAACTAGTAAGTAAATGTCAAGTGTGTAAGCTTGGGTTTGTAGTCGGGTCCTCCTGACTCCAGGGTTCCTCTATCCTCTCCACCACCTAGTTGTCCCTCGTTCCAAGCTATTAATTTTCTTTCCAATTTTTTTTCCAAAGCTCTAATTTCCCTTCCTACTTTTCCCATTGGCATTCTCATTTCATTTACAAAAACATTTTGTTTTGCTCCTGATGTATCTCTTCTAGGAATTCTAGTTGGATTTCTTCCCAGGCTATATTTTTCCTTGAGTCGTTCTTTGTTTGTGGATCTTTTAGAGTAATTCTCTTTTTCTGTATTTGTTTTAAGAATCCTAATACTGTTCTAGCTTTTTACGATGAGACTCTTTCTTTTTTCCTAATTTTTCATACTTCTGACTTATTTCCTGACTTTGGACTTTGTTAGGTGTAGGTTTTTTACACTTCTAAAGGGAATGCTTGGACTGAGGATGAGTCTTTAAACTGCTTTTTTTAGGATATTGTAAGATGTTGATTCCAGGATTTTAGAAATAGCTCAGGTTGGGGACCCAGACTTTTCAGGGCTTTCAGAGTGGTCTATTTTATAGGCCACAGTCTGATTATTGCCCTTCTGGTCTGTGTTCTACCAGTTCCTGCTCTGGGTCTGCATCCGAGCAACATACTTTTAGGCTTTCCCCTGGCTGGAGTTTGAGTAGACTGCTTTTGGATTCAGCCTTCTGGGAAACTCTACTGATTCAGCTGAACAGAACTACAGCCTCCCTGGAGTTGCAGACTGTGTAGAATCCTCAAACTGAGATCCTACTTTGCTCCCAGGTTCAAAGCCACACAATTGCTGCTTGCTTCTGAGCTGGTTCCTAACTCTGCATACAGCCAAGGTCTATGACTGCTCCATTCCCTGAAATGCCAACCCTAAGTGCTGGTTCTTTCCTCAGTTCTCCTTGGATCTGCGACCTGGTAGTGAGTGACAGAGCTCTTCATTAGCACTTACTCTTCCCTCCTGCACAAGGTCAGGCCACTCTAGGGGAGAAGAGGGTCCTAGAATCTCTTGCTCTGCTGCACAGCCTCCATCCTCTTTTAAGTACCTAATGCTAGAAGGCTTCTTGGCAGCAGTTCCTGGCTGCTCCAGTCTAACCTCAGTGTCCAGAGATTTCTGTTTCCCTATTTGAGTGTACGCTGGGAAAATGACTTCTCGGATTTCACAGTCAGGATTTGCTCCGGTACATTTTCAGTCTATTTGGGGAGGAATTGAGAAGTTGGAAACTCACCTCAGCTTCTTTCTCTTTTAACATCATGACTCTGCCTAAGTGAACAACTTTTTAAAGTTCCTGCTCCATATCAGGCACTGAGCTAGATGTAATACAGGTTCAATGTTGAATGAATTCAGGGAAGCAATATTGGTCCGTGCCCAAAGAGTTTACATTCTAATGAGGAAAACTAAGCACCAAATGTATATGAGGAAAATACTTGTGTAAACATGTAAACTTATATAATACATGTAAGGAACTAAATACAAAGTAGCTTAGGAGGGAGGGCATTTGAAGTTGAGGAATCAGGAAGGGTTTCCCAAAGAAGCTGATGCTAAACGTGGAGAAAGAGAGAGATTCCTCAAGGCTGCTGAGGAGGCTAGGGGAGCCAGTGCAAAGAGACCAACATGGGAGATGGAATATTACATGTGAGGAGTAGAAAGAAGGACAGTTTGGCTGCATTGTGGAGAGCCAGAGGGAAAGTAATGTCCATAGAGAGTCTGGGAATTTAAAAAAGGTAGTGTAGAGGCAATGGAAGCCACTGAAATTGGTTTAATAAGGGAGTCTTTTGGTTAGATGTACACTTAAGGAAAACTACTTGGGCAGCAATGACTAGATTGGATTGGAAGCAAGGAAACCAAGTAGGAGGCTATTGCAGTTATCTAGGCAGAGGTAGGGAGGGCTTGAACTAAAGTGGTATTTGTGTAAGAAATTTTTATTTTTGTTTTTGTTTTAATTATAACTTTTTATTGACAGAACCCATGCCTGGGTGATTTTTTATGACATTATCCCTTGCACTCACTATTGTTCTAACTTTTCCCCTTCTTCCCTCCAACCCCTCCCCCAGATGGCAAGCAGTCCTATATATGTTAAATATGTCATAGTATATCCTAGATAAAATATATGTGTGCAGAACCAAACAGTTCTCTTGTTGCATAGGAAGAATTGGATTCAGAAGGTAAAAATAACCCGGGAAGAAAAACAAAAATGCAAACAGTTTACATTCATTGTTTCTTTGGGTATAGCTGCTTCTGTCCATCATTGATCAATTGAAACTGAGTTAGATCTTCTCTTTGTCAAAGAAATCCCCTTCCATCAGAATACATCCTCATACAGTATCGTTATTGAAGTACATAATGACCTCCTGATTCTGCTCATTTCACTTAGCATCCAAGCCTATCTGTATTACTCCTGTTGCTCATTTCTTACAGAACAATAATATTTCATAACATCATATACCACAATTTACCCAACCATTCTCCAATTGATGGGCATCCATTCATTTTCCAGTTTCTAGCCACTACAAACAGGGCTGCCACAAACATTTTGGCACATACAGGTCCCTTTCCCTTATTTAGTATCTCTTTGGGGTGTAAGCCCAGTAGTAACACTGCTGGATCAAAGGGTATGCACAGTTTGATAACTTTGGGAGCATAATTCCAGATTGCTCTCCAGAATGGTCAGATTCGTTCACAACTCCACCAACAATATATCAGTATCACAGTTTTCCCACATCCCCTCCAACATTCATTATTATTTTTTCCTGTCATCTTAGCCAATCTGACAGGTGTGTAGTGGTATCTCAGAGTTATCTTAATTTGTATTTCTCTGATCAATAGTGATTTGGAACACTCTTTCATATGAGTGGAAATAGTTTCAATTTCATCATCTGAAAATTGTCTGTTCATATCCTTTGACCATTTATCAATTGGAGAATGGCTTGATTTCTTATAAATTAGTCAATTATCTCTATATTTTGGAAATGAGGCCTTTATCAGAACTTTTAACTGTGAAAATGTTTTCCCAGTTTGTTGCTTCCTTTCTAATCTTATTTACATTAGTTTTGTTTGTACAAAGGCTTTTTAATTTGCTATAATCAAAATTTTCTATTTTGTGATTGGTAATGATCTCTAGTTCATCTTTGGTCATAAATTGCTTCCTCCTCCACAAGTCTGAGAGGTAAACTATCCTATGTTCCTCTAATTTATTTATAATCTCGTTCTTTATGCCTAAAATCATGGACCCATTTTGATCTTATCTTGGTGTACAGTGTTAAGTGTGGGTCCATGCCTAATTTCTGCCATGCTAATTTTAGTTTTACCAGCAGTTTTTGTCAAATAATGAATTCTTATCCCAAAAGTTAGGATCTTTGGGTTTGTCAAACACTAGATTGCTATAGTTGACTATTTTGTCCTGTGAACTTAACTTATTCCACTGATCATCTAATCTGTTTATTAGCCAATACCAAATGGTTTTGGTGACTGCTGCTTTATAATATAATTTTAAATCAGATACAGCTAGGCCACCTTGGGCATTTGATTTTTTTTTTTTTTATTAAGTCCCTTGAGATTCTCGACCTTTTGTTCTTCCATGTGAATTTTGTTGTTATTTTTTCTAGGTCATTAAAATATTTTCTTGGAAGTCTGCACTTGGAAGTATAGCACTAAATAAATAGATTAGTTTAGGGAATATTGTCATCTTTATTATATTCGCTTGGCCTATCCAAGAGCACTTAATGTGTAGGAAGTTTTTTGAGAAACAAATGTGGTCACAAAGAGTCAAAAGCAACCTCACAACAAAAATAGGAGAACCAGGAGAGATTAGTATTATAAAAGGCCAGGAAGAGATGGAGAGCAGTCTCAAATACATCAGCTAGATCAAGAAGGATGAGCATTAAAAAAGACTCTCGGGTCTTTAGAGCAATTGTAGTTGAGTGGTTGAGTCTGAAGCAGTAGGAAATGATGGGAGAATTGGATATAGTGAGCACAGATGTTGTTTTCTGAGTTGGCTGTGATAGTAGTGCTTCAAGTTTGAGAGAATGTTAGTCTGGTAAATTTTTCCAGGTTGGGGCTTGGGCAGATAGGGCTGTGTTTGAAGGCTTTATATTAGTGGGAAAGTAAAGAGAGAAGATAATGGAAGGACACAAAGCTTACACAATGGCTCTGAGAGCATTTTGTGATAATATAGCCATGACTTGAATCTAATAAAATAAAATTTAATGCAAACAAATAAAGAGGAGTATTACATACTGGGGTTCAAAAATCCTCCTTCACAGATTCAAGGTGGAAGAAACATGGTTAGATAATAGTTTTTCTGAGAAACTGGAGGACAGCAAACTCCTTTTGAACCAGCTCTGTCCTTCGCACTAAAACATCTGGGATGATAGGCTCATTTTTGAGGACCATATCTTAGGAAGAATATAGAGAAGTTAGAGACCACAGAGAGGATGGTGGTCAGGATTATTCAGGAGTTAAACTTCCTCCTTGTCACGATTGAGATTTATTTAACAAAATAACTAAAAACACAAACAATGCTAATTTGTAGTTTCTAAGCTTGCACCAATCCCGTTTCATTTGATGTCACTGGTTAGAAGAATTGGGAGATGTTTGTATTGGACAACTGAGGGCTGGTTGGGAGCAAAGATGATATCCATCTTCAAGTATTTGTAGGGATGTCCGTAGTAATAATAATTAACATTTGACACCAGAATACTGCTTTGAAGTTTGCATGATGTTTTACATATAATACTTCATTTGAGCCTTACAACAACTTTTTCAGGTGGGTTGGTACATATTAACATCTGCATTTTGTGAATGAGGAAACTGAGGCTCAGCAAAATCAAGTGGCTTGTCCATCTAAGAAGTGTCTTAAGATTTAAATCCAAGTTTTTCTCACTGCAAGCCCAGCACGCCGTTCCTTCCACCATTTTACCGTATGGAAGAATTAGAGAAAATAGAATGCTAGTAGTTCTATGTTAGCTCCAGCAAAGTGAAATTAGGGAGGGTGGAGTTTAGGCTTGATGTAATGAAGAACTTTCTAGAAGCCATCCAGGGGTGTTCTGCCTAGGGGATGGAGGTGCACTGATTAAACTTGTTGTAGAAGAAAAAATTTTTATGTAGAAGTAGCTAAACTGGCTGGTTGCTCAAGGCCTTTCCAGTTCTGCAGTTCTGTTATTTCTTCAGAATTCCTGGCCATGATTGTTATTTGCCTAGGTTACCCACCAGATTGAGACAAGCTCTTTAAAATGAACCCACAATCTCGTTTCCATTTGGATTTCCAAGATGGAGCTCGGTCACTGGGACAGAATTAGCTCCCAGTGTTTTTCATGGTTTTGGTTTTGCTTTCCAGGTCTTCCATGGTGCTGATATGGACATTGAATGGCTGCAGAAAGACTTTGGGCTGTATGTGGTGAACATGTTTGATACTCACCAAGCAGCTCGCATCCTTAACCTTGGCAGGCACTCACTGGATCACTTACTGAAACTCTATTGCAATGTGGAAACAAACAAGCAGTATCAGTTGGCTGACTGGAGGATACGGTATGTTTCTTGCTGGTGATTCCATTGGCTGAAATTTGGGTAACTCATCTTTGGAGAACTATCTTTTCTACAACCAGTTTGATTTACAAGGTGGATGTCCTCTGCCTGTTCTATAAGAGTTGTCATTAGCATAAAAGCAACAGGGAATTTCGGAAGGATAATGTGCACTTATATGAGCTGGATTTGTTACTGTGAGTAAAAGGAGAGAATGGAAATACGTTTTAGTAACTCTTTAAAGGAAAATTGCAGTCATTAGGTTTACTTGTCTAATTCTCTCATACTTTAAACTCCCGTTTTTCTAGTGTATCATTTATAATATGTTTGATAGAAAAATGAAGTAGTTCTTTTAACTTTTTATTTGGTGTTTAATAATAGTATAATAATGTGACTTGAAGCTCAAGTTCCCATTACTTAGTAGCTGACCAGAGAATGACAGTTCCACCCATCAGTTGTAAGCATAACCAAATGTTGTGTCTCCTTGTTGTTGGTGATTGGGAAGTAACCTAACTAAATAGAATAATAATCAAAACCTCTTAGCAAAATCACAAAAGGTAACAGCTCATTTTTCTCTATGCCTTGATGGCTTATAGAGGATATTAGTCATAGTCCTGGGAGGGAGTTTATATAAATCTTGTCCATCTTTTCAGAGGAGGAAATGGAGTCTCTGAGAAGCCAACTAGTTTCACCCCAGCTGGTGAGGTCCTCCTCCCTGCTCCCAGGCTTCTCTCTGTGGGCATTGGCACCTTCTTCTATCCTATAAGCCCCTGCAGAGAGAGGGTAGGACACAAACAAATCTTCTTTAAAGCCAAGAGAAACCCTGTGTTGCAGTGGGAAGAGCCCTGGCTGGGACAGGCCAGGCTTGAGTTTCACTTCTGGACAAGTCACTTTTCCTTTCTCAGCTTCAGTTTTCTCATCTATAAGATGGAATAAGAATACTTGTAATATTGACACATTTTTGTTTTGGGTGTCAAAATACATCATCAGAGGAGCATTGATGAAGGACAGAAAGGGACTTCTCAGGGCATCTGGTTCTACCCTTTCATTTTCCAGATGATGAAGCTGAATCCCAGAGAAATTCAGAGGTTTCATAGACTCTCAGGAACAAGGGGCCTCGGAAACCCTGTTGTCCAAGAGTCTTCCTTACCAGCACCTTCCACAAATGGTCATCCATCCTGGGCTCGGGAATCGTACGGAGCAGGTGCCTTGGGGTTACCCTAATGATGACCAAGTTTTCAAGCCTCAGGGGGCCTCTCTGCAGTTGTTGCTCATTGCTCCTAATTTGTACTAGAGGACCAAGTAGAACAAGTCTTAATTTTTCATCTGTGAGACAGTCCTTACTCCTTCACTTACTGGAAGATAACTCTCTTGTCCCTTCTAAGTTTCTTCTCCATGCTTAATATCCATAGTTCCTTTGATTGTCAAATGTCAGGAACTCAAAAGCTTTTAACCATTCAGGTGGACTTCTTAAAAACCTTCTCCATTTACTAAAGGCTCCTTAAAACATAATGTATAGAGGTGACATGGCCCTATCCTTTCCCAGAGCCCACAGAACCCTGGTTTAAATTGAGGTCTTTGAGGTCCAAATCCAACATTCCTTTCATGCTCCGTGCTTTCCCTCTTTGTGTTGTGTGGGTATTCTGGGGGAAAAAAACAAGCAGTTTGTACTTCTTCAAGGCCTCAGTCATCATATTATCACTGTGAGACACCCTTTTCATCTAATTGTTAATATGTGGATTGTAGCAGAAATGTGAAGAGTGTAACTTAAGTGTTGATTAAAGTAGTGTGCTTCATGTTTAACATATATTGGTTTACTTGCTGTTTAGGGGAGGGAGATAGAGGGAAAGGAAGGAGAGATTTCAAGCACAAGGTTTTTGCAAGGGTGAATGTTGAAAATTATCTTTGTGTGTATTTTGAAAATAAAAAGCTGTTATTAAAATGTTTTTAAAAAAATTGTGTGCTTCAGGACCTAACTCTAGTATTCATTCAGCAAAGATTTATTACATATATAAACCCTATTCCAGGTGATAGCAGGTGCCATGAGAAGAAATTACTAACATTTCTCTTGTTGCATCTGTAGACCTTTACCAGAGGAAATGTTTAACTACGCCCGCCATGATACTCATTACCTCCTCTACATTTATGATAAGATGCGTTCAGACCTGTGGGAACGAGCAAATGGGCAGCCAGCTCAGCTACAGGTGGTGTGGCAGCGGAGCAAGGACATTTGCCTCAAGGTATGGCTTTGCTTAGTTATTTGTTCCATGGTGGTTTCTTTTCATATCTGTTACTCTTTTACTCTTCCAGGAAGCATGAATTTAGAGTTGGCCTCTTGAAGGCCAAAAATACATTTATTTACTCATATCTTGATGTTTTCTTTTAACCCTTTGTAGAAATTCATCAAACCAATTTTCACTGAAGATTCATACCTTGAGCTGTATAGAAAGCAGAAGAAGCACCTTAATACCCAGCAGCTCACAGCCTTTCAGTTGCTCTATTCTTGGAGAGACAGAACAGCCCGGAGGGAAGATGAAAGTTATGGGTGAGACAGTGGTTCAGCAAGGCCTAGCCAAGCCTGTTAGCAAAAAAAAGATGGGTGAACTGCCCAGATCTATAATTGAATCTTTCTTGCTAAGTTATTGCATTGTTTATTTCATGATGTGAACATTGTATCCTCCCTTCCCCCAGTCTTACTAAACCTGCTGTGCTTTTTGTCGTAGCTATGTCCTGCCCAACCACATGATGCTGAAGATAGCCGAGGAACTCCCCAAGTGAGTCTGTGTGGTGGCTGTGTGGCAATCTCAGGAGTCCATAGTCTTCAAAACCCCATCTTCCAATTGATTGTTGGTCAGAGTTGCTCACCTGCTTAGAGATCATTAATACTAATTGTGTTCCTGTCATGAGTGCTGAAAGTACAAGGGGAGGCTCTGCTCTCAAGGCTCTTAAAATCTAAGGGGAAGAAAAACTATGAATGAGGGTGGAAAAGGAAGTTAGAAAATTTTATAGAGATGGTAGCCCTTGGATTGTTCCTTGAAGGGGAGACTTAGAGACTCTCCTCCACTAACTTGAAGTGAATGTTTCCTTGATCTCACTGAGTTAAGAGAGGCTAACAATCAAATCTTTGGCTTTTCATGAAGTCTTTGGACCTGACCTTGAATCTACTGATCACCCTTCTTGTCTGACTATTTTTAAATGCCAAGCCTTTTTGAAGATTAACTGAGTTGTTGTTTTTCCTCAGGGAACCTCAGGGTATCATTGCTTGCTGCAACCCTGTACCTCCTCTTGTGCGACAGCAAATCAATGAAATGCACCTTCTAATCCAGCAGGCCCGAGAGATGCCTCTGCTCAAGGTAGGATGATGTACTGCTTTACAGACACTGACAGTTACACGCCTACTAGGACCTATTTCCCACTGGGCACCTTGGGATTTACCTGCCTGAGGAGGCACCAGGAACATGATTGGGGTTAGATAGTATGAGGGTCTTGGGCTCTTTCCTTTCATTTAACAAACTTAATTCAGATTTTGTTTCTTCTCTCATTCTGATCATTGAAGGTCCAATAGCTAGTAATGGAGGCATCTAGGATAGGCTGCTTATCTGTTGAAAGGGGTTTTTAACCTTTTTTGTGCCATGTGCCCCTTGGTCTGGACAATCTAGTGAAGCTTATGGATCTCTTCTCAGAATAATATTTGAAAATGCACAAGAAAAATGAAAGAAACCAATTGTATCAAAATGAAGATGTGATTTTTTTTTTTTTTTTTTTGCCCCATTCAAGTACTTGGGCCTGTTAGGAACTGTGTATAGAGTGAGTCTGAGTCAGGAAAACCTGTCAGGCTATTTCTGTGGCTCAGACATGAAAGAAAATGCTTGTACCTGAGGTCCTGCTATGTAGAATTGAAAAGGTAGAATTGAGAAGGTAATTGAAAAGGAAAAATCATCAGGAGTAGGACCAGCCATGGGGAGTGAAACAGAACAAGGAGACAAAGTTCATTCTAAGGTTTGGAGCCTTCGTTGACAGGAGGAATCATAAAATTAGGGAAGCTTAGGTAGAGGGTGGTGAGGAGAAATGTTAGACATTTTGTATTTGGGGTAAACACAGGATACAGGGCTTAAGATTCCAGCAGCACCCTGAAGCTGACCTTCTGCAAAAAAGGATGTTTGAAAGACAAGTAAAATATGTTTGGAAACTATATAGTGAATTATGTGCTTAAAAGGATGCTTAATGCAGTATATGGTTTTCTGTACATGATAGTCACAGTTTCATGCACAGTGCTCATTTTCTGTTTTACTTTGTGTGTTAAAAGTGCTTATTTTACTTAATATTTAAGTTCAGAATTTTTTAAAAACATTTTTCTAAAGTAGTGTTTAAGCAGAGGAAACTAGGGATTCTAAGAGGCCAAGGTGAGGAAGAAGAGATGAGTCACCATGAGTGACTGCAGGTAGGCCAGAGTGGCTGGGCTATTCATGTCTGAAGAAGAAATAATACTTAGTAAGTACAAACAAATAGGAAAGGACTAGGCTGGAAAGAGATTTAAATGCCAAACAAAGGGATTTATCTTTGATTTTTAAGGTAACAGGGAGCCACTAGAGCTAAGCAGGCAGGAATTGTCAGACCTGAACTTTAAGATCACTTTGGCCACTGAGTGGAGAATGAAATGTTTGCCTGGAGGTGAAGATGGATTGAGCTTTGCTGTTCATGCTACTATTTCTTGACTTTCTTTTTTCTGTATTTCTAGTCTGAAGTTGCATCTGGAGTGAAGAAGAGCAAATCCCAGCCTGCTCCTGAGGTACAGTCTGTTTTTCGTGGAATGGGTTTCATGTGACTGGATAAATGCAGATTATCAGAAGTAACTGAGGTGGCACTAACTTTTTCTTCAGAACAAAGCTATAGGAATATTTCAGATTTGTTTATGGTAACTTTTGTCTGGTTTTTTTTTTTTTTAAATACAGAGAATAGAAAATGCTTTATTTGGACCTCATGACTATTCCCGTGCTCCTCCAGATGATTATCTAAATGTTGTAGCGGCAGGTAAACCTTTAGCTTACGTGGGGTGTTTTCTTAGTCTTAATTTTTGCTTACAGTTCAGATTTGGGTCCTTTTAAGAACCTTGGATGAAGCTTTAGGAAAATTTCTGGACATAGAATCTTTGGGGCATGGCTATTCAGACCTAAAAGCTTTCAATTGCTTCCATTTCTATAGGACCTGGGCCACTTCAAAAAAGCCCAACCCTCTTCTCTGACAAAAATGAAAATGAGACCTTATCAGACCCTGGCTGCTTTGTTGCTACTGCAGTTATCACATTATTCAATGTAAGTAACTGCATAGTTTGTTGTAGATCTCACTTCAATTTATATCATCAAATCCGATGTTTGGGCCACTGAGATTTTAAATATCAGACACTGGGAAGGAGGGAGGGAGGAAGGATTGATTTAAGTGCCTACTATGTTTGCCTGTTTCCTCAGTTGCAAAATGGAAATAACAGCACCTTTCTCTCAGGATTGTTCTCCCAGGGTAATTGTGAAAATCAAATGAGATAATATTTGTTAAAAATACTTAGCACAGTGCCTGGAACATGGTGAGGACTATATAAAAGCTTGTTTTCTTTCCTGTACCTCATGGTACAATAATATTCTATTACATTTACAAGCCTTTCTTTTATATTATTGGACTGTTATATTATTGGATGGTTGTTTTCCATCTCTTGCTGTCATAAGTAATAATGGTAACTGTGAGTCCTTAACCCTATGTCATGGACCTATTGGTTGTTGTCCTTTGTTTTCAAAGAGGACTAAAATGATATCCTTATGTTAGAATCAACAATACAGTGTGTCTGACTGTGGCTGATCAGACCAGTACAGTCTTGGAATGCTCTGCCACAGGTTGGACACAAATAGATTATATGAACATTGGGGGTAGCCTCTCTAAATTTTGCATATTTCGTGTTTCCTTTGGCCTAATTCAATTCTGCTTTGCTCATAGAGCACAGCACCTTCTCTAATGAAGGCATGCCATGCTGGGCGTCATGTGAAAGACAGACATGTCTTCCATGTCATACAATTGATTCTAAAGTTCTTAAGAGATAATTTGAGAGTGTCCTTGTATCACCAGTTAGTATAATCCAAGTAGGATCATTAGATTAAAGTATATGAACAATTTAGTCATCTGACATAATTAAAAATTATTCTGGTCCACGTCTTTTTTGACCTGATCTAGCCATATTTATTATATATATGTAAAATCTTTTTATATAATCAGTTTTTTTTTCTTTAATAAGATTCTCTGTGTTGTAGCTGGTTACAAATTCTTTTCCTGGCCACAGTCATGGAAGAAATTTTCTGTTTTCCAATTTTTTAATGGTACATTATATGAAAACCTGAGGAATATTTATATTCAGTAAGATTGCCATTCAGAAGTCTACATAGAGCCATCAAATCTAGTTTTTCCAATGTTCTTTTCAAGTTTATGATTTCTTTCTTTTTTGTTTATTTTGAATTGGTTAGGCTCTTGGAGAGTACTTTATTATCCATAATCAGTGTCTTACTATATAGATCTTTACTCTTTTTTTCTTTTAAGAACCTGGATCTTATGCCACTTGGTGGGTAAATAATGATACCTTCTCATCACAAAATTGCCCTGCTTGTCTTTCTTAATGTTATCTCTGAATTCAATTACCACATCTGAAAACATGATTGCAATTCCTAGTTTTTTGAATGCAGTTGTAAGTATAATTGATTTTATTCCAGAACATTCATTTTGAAATTGTATGAATACTTCATTTTTATAAATAGCACATTATTGGGGACTGATTATCCTCCCAATCATCCAGACTTGCAATATAGGTGTTTTTCTCAATTTCCCTCTCATTACCATCCTTTTCCAGTCTGTGACTAAATCTTATTGGTTTTACCTTTCTGACTTTTTCTGTAACAGTGATAACTATTCTGATGAAGGCTTGCAATTGCATGCTAGTGGGTCTGCCTTCCTCAATCTTTCCCCCCATCCTCTACTCATCTGTCAAATTGATGTTCTAAAGCATACATTTAAAGTCACCCCCACTGCCTCTTGGCCGCTCTTTGAACATGACACACCATCTTCCAACTCCAAGCACTTTCCCTGTCCCCCATGCCTGAAGTGCTCTCCCTCTTCATTTTCTGCCTCCTACTTTCATGGCTTCTTTCAAACACCAGCTAAAACACTACCTTTTTCTAGAAGCTTTTCCTCATCTCCCTTAGCTGATGCTTTCTCTGTGAGTATCTCCAATTTATCCCTTTTTTGTCTTGTTTGTACATAGTTGCTTTTGTGTTGTTTTCTCTAAGAGGCTATTGGCCCCTCAGGAGCAGACTATCTTTTGCCCTTCTTTGCATCCCTAATGCCTATCATTTGGTAGTGATGGTGATTGACTAATCCTCTCTGAAGATTTTTTTGTTGTTGTTGTTGTTGATGAATTCGGGTCATTGTTATTCAGATTTATAATTGTTTGGTTTTCTCTTTATTAGATCTTGTGGCATAACTGTTCAAAAATTAGTATGACAAGATCTGGCAGTGGACTGGCTTGGCAGAGGAATGAGAGTGCAGAGCTGAGGATGACTATAAGGTTGTGAACCTGAGTGACTGGGAGAATGAGAGTACATTAGACAGTAATAAGGAAGTTTGATAGGGCTAAGGTATTAGTGGGGGAAAATATAAGAAGTTCTGTTTTGAATATCTGTTTGAGTTTGACAATACCTATAAGACATCCAGTTTGAGGTGCTGAAAATGAATTTGGAGATAGGAATCTAGTATAACTGAGGGATGGATATTGATCTGGGAGTCATCTCCATAGAGCTGATAATTGAATCCATGGAGGATGATGAGATCATCAGGTATAATAGTATGGAACAAAAAGAGAATTGGGCCCAAGTCAGGGCCTTGGGGAACATCCACAGGCAGTAGGTGTGACACTGAAGAACAATTCTTATTTTAAAAATTATTTCATTGATGCTCTTTTATTTTTGTCATCATTATTATTTCCCAGTGAATTATCTTTCTCCCCTTAGTTCATTCCTTCACATAACCTTCTCATAACAAGTCAAAGCAGATTAAAACAGTAGCCATCTCTGAAATTTCTCACCTGTAGTCCACCACTTTAATGGTAGGGAGACTGCTTTAGCTGTCACCAATTTTTTAGTTTTTGGTTTTTTGTTTTGTTTTTTTTTTAGTTTATTTTTAGTACATATTGTTTTGTAAATTATGTTGGGAGAGAAAAATCAGAGCAAATGGGAAAAACCATGAGAGAATTTAAAAAAACAAAACAAAACAGAAAAAAGAAGTGAGCATAGTATGTGTTGATTGACATTCAGTCTCCTTAGTTCTTTTTAAGGATGCAGATAGCATTTTTTGTCCAAAGTCTATTGAGGTTGTTTTGGATCACTGAACTACTGAGAAGAACCAAACCTTTCTTAATTGACCATGGCACATTCTTGCTGTTATTGTGTAGAATGTTTTCCTGGTTCTGCTTGTTTCACTCAGGTTTAGTTCATGTAAATCTTTCCAGGCCTTTCTATAATCAGCTTGTTTATCATTTTTTATAAAACAATAATGTTCTATTACCTTCATGTACCACAGCTTGTTCAGCCATTCCCCAATTGATGAGCAAAAAACTCCTTTTTCAATTCTTTGCTGCTCATCAGCATTTTTAACACTACCAGAATTCTGAAACTTTTCACTTTTGTTTTTATTGATTACTAACGTGGTCATAATATAGATTGTTCTCCTGGTATATTATCTTCATTTCTAAAAGTAGCCTTCTCTCATTCACTCCCGAGAGAAAGCTAATAAGCACTTCAGGAAAACTAAGCAACATGTCAGCCAGCTAAGTCCAATAGTATGCTGTGTACTGTAGTATTCCTTATCCAGAGGCTTTCACCTCTGCAAAGTAGGGAGTAGATGTACCTGACCTAAACTTGATAATTATAATTACTACACAATATTCAGGTTTATTTGTTGTTGTTGTTTTACTTTCCATTCACATTGTTGTCATTGTGTATATGTTTATTTCCATGTTGTGATTACTTCATCTTGCATCAGTTTTGTAAAATTTTTGCAGATTTCTCTGAAGTCTTCATGTTCATTATTTTTTAAGAGTATTAATATTCCATTGCATTCATGAACACAATTTTTCTCATTTCTTAAATTGTTGGACATCTCTTCTGTTTCCAGTCTTCCACTAGTACAAAAAATTTTGCTTTTATGTTGTTTGGTTTTTATGGAATTTCTGAAGAGCGGCACAGTATAGTGGATAGAGAGCTAGTTTTAGAGCCAGGAAGATCTGAATTCAAGACCAGTCTCCAAGCTATAGTCTGTGTGATCTTGGTAGGCCACATAACTTCAGTGCTTTAAGCAACTCTCAAAGAAAACGATACCACCCTTCATTGGTAAAGGGAGTTCTTTTATACAGGAGTTCCCCATGCCAGTGAAATCACAAGTACAGTTCCTACCTCAGTAATACCTTTCTTTGACATCTTTGGAGTACATGCTGAGGAGGACATCTTTGGATCAAAGATAAAAAGAATAATAGCTAGTATTTATATAGCTATCTTTCCTCAAAAAAAAAAAAAGTATGACTATCCTAATCACTTTCTCAATATAATTCCAAATTAATTTTCAGAATGTTAGATCAAAGCGTAGCTCCACCAGCAGTATATTACTGAGCCAGTTTTTCTATAGTCTTTCAGGCTTTATTTCTATTTTTTGTCATCCTTGTCAATTTGCTGGGTATGTGGCGAAACCTTAAAGTTGCTTTAGTTTGCATTTCTCTATTAGAGATTTGTAGCATCTTTCATACAGTTGTTAATTGTTTGCATCTCTTTTGAGAACTGTTCCTATCCTTAGACTGAGTATCCTTTGGGGACTGGTTCTTGGTTTTGTACATTTGTACAAATGTAGCTTGGATATCACATCCTTAAGATAAATGCCTCTTTTTTTTCCTATTAGCATCTAATTTGATAGCCATATTCTTTAAAATTTCAAAATGTTCTTGCAACTATCTTTCCCCGTTACCTTATTTTTTACCACCACTTTCTGATATCTTTCCAGATAAGAGCCATGTGTTCTTCAGTGAACTGGTTAAAAATGTCTCTGGAATCCCTGTATATGTTCTCACAGATTATCTTGTGAAGATTGTGAACTGCTGCCCCTTAATACAAAAAACAAATACTTGTCCTTGTAGGGAAGGCACCTTACTAACATCCACTAACATCTTCAGATCTAGGTCAGTTTTCCCTTTCTCTCAGGATTCTGAGGTGCTTTGTGTTCATTAAATGGAATTTATATTTGTTATGTTGAGACATTTCTAATGTCACTTTTGCTTTAATTTCCAATTTTCAAATGGAAGATTTTTATTAATTAAAATAGAGAACTCTTTGTGAAAGAATGCTAGTATTCACATGCTGGTATTCAATCACCAAATTTTTTGTCCAAAATGATGACATAACAGAAGGCTCCAGAGATCATTGGGGATTACTTGAACTGTGGTAACTGTGTATTCATCTTTGAATGCCTTTTTTGGCATACAATCCATCATCGTGGCCCAAGAATGCAAGCAGGCTTTGTTCATTGCTTGGGGATCTTTGTCTTTAAAATGTGATTTTCACATGACTTGCTTAGAAGCTTACTCATGTCTCGGGACTGCCTGCCTACCATAGATAGCCACAGTGGATTTCTTGTATTCTCATTCACTGTCACCACAAATATCGTGGCAGGAGATTTTCTTGCAAGTTTTTCTTTACAGTCTTTATGTTTCACTTTTAAGTCTTCTCTGTTCCTAAATTTAATGACAATTGAGCTTATTTTTCATCCTGGTTATCTCAGTAACTGAGGACTGAAAAAAATTTGCTGTGTCTATAAACTTTGCCCAGGAGACCCACAAGAGCCCTGCTGCCTGGCTTGGCATTGCCTCCAAGAACACAAGCCTGCATAAACACATCACACTTTCTCTTTGCAGTGGGCCAGCCCCACTGGGGATTGACATAGAAACTTGGACCTGATCTGGTTTGACCTCAGCTGGTTCATCTCTCCTTAGGCAACTGATTCCCCTTTCTTGCCTTTCTGGGGCTTACCATATTGGTGCTGAACTTAGTGTGGATACCCAATTGACTTTAGTCCTATTTCAGCTCAGAACTCCTGAATTTAACAATCCAATAGCATAGAGTAGAGGTGTGCAGCACCAGGCTTGACCCAGATCATCACTTTTAAAAAAAAAAAAACATTTTTATTTAACATTTTAAATTCCAGATTCTATCCCTCCCTCTTCTCTCCCCTTTCTAAAACAGTAAGCATTCAGATATAGGTTATACATGTACAATTGAGTAAAACATTCTATTTTAGTCATTTTGTATAAGAAGACTCGAATGGAAGAAAGTAAAAATAGAATGCTTCAGTGTGTATTCAGACAATATCAGTTCTTTCTCTGGAGGTGGACAATATGCTTCATCTTTAATCTTTTGGGATTGTCTTGAATCATTTTATTACTAAGAATAGCAGTCATTTTCAATTCAATAGTTTTGTCGTTACTATGTACAACATTCTCCTGGTTCTTTTCACTTTACTATGCATCAGTTCATGTAAGTCTTTCCAGGTTTTTTGAAATTATCTTGTTTGTCATTCCTCATAACACAATAATATTCCATTACAATTATATACCACAGCTTGTTTAGCCATTCCTCAGTTCCTGAGCATCCCTTCAATTTCCAGCTTTTATCTACCACAAAAGGAACTGCTACATTTTTGTTCAAATAGGACCTTCTCCTTTCTTTCTTTTTTTTTTTTTTTTTGGATGTCTTTGGGATATAAATCTGGAATCAGTATTTCTGGATCAAATGGTATGCAGTTTTATAGCCTTTGGGGATAGTTCTGAATTGTTCTTCATAATGGGTGGATCAATTCACAACTTCATTAATGTCCCAGTTTTCCCACAGCTTCTGCAGCATGTAACTTTTTCCTTTTTTTATCATCTTAGCTAGCGAGCTAAGTGAGATAGTATCTCAGAGTTGTTTAAATTTGTCTTTCTCTAGCCAATAGTGATTTAGAACTTTTTTTATGACTATAGATAAAATTGATTTCCTTGTCTGAAAAATATCTGTTTATGTTCTTTGACCATTTATCATTTAGGGAATGACTTGTACTTTTATAAATTTGACTCTGTTCTCTAAATATTTGAAAAATGAAGCCTTTATTAGAAATACTTGTTGCAAAAATATCCCCCCACTTTTCTTCTCTCTCTCTTTCTTTCTCTCTCTCTCTCTCTCTCTTTCTTTTAATTAAAGCTTTTTATTTACAAAACATGCATAGGTAATTTTTCCAACACTGACCCTTGCAAAACCTTTTGTTCCAAATTTTCCCCTCCTTCCCCCCACCTCCTCCCCTAACTGGCAGGTAATCTAATACATGTTAAATATATTGAAATACATGTTAGATCCAATACATATTTATACAGTTATCTTGTCGCACAACTATAAGGGTCCATTAGAGAGGCTAGGTAAGCACAGTTAGGATGTAACACAGGCCTATGGCCTGGAGATACCTGGACATGATTGACTATGAGTACATAGGGACTACCTTCATAGGTGGGATTTACAGCCACGGCAGGAACCCTGAATACTCCGAAATCGTGTCAGGACCAGGAAGTGTCTCCATCTTTGATTGACTATGCCTGTGACCTCATGGACCCGATATAAGCTCAGTGGGGGAGGAGCCCGACCCCCTTTTCACCTGGATCTCTGCCAAGGAGAAGGAGCTAAGAGAGTGTGTCTAGTGGTATCTCAGAGTTGTCTTAATCCGCATTTCTCTGATCAATAATGATTTAGAGCACCTTTTCCTATGGTTACAAATAGTTTCGATTTCTTCATCTGAAAATTCTGTTCATATCCTTTGACCATTTATCAATTGGAGAGTGGCTTGAACTATTATAAATTTGAGTCAGTTCTCTATATACTTTAGAAATAAGGCCTTTATCAGATCCTTTGGATGTAAAAATATTTTCCCAGTTTATTGCTTCCCTTCTAATCTTGTCTGCATTAGTTTTGTTTGTACAAAAACTTTAATATAATCAAAATTATCTGTTTTATGATCAATAATGATCTCTAGTTCTTTGGTCACAAAATCTTTCTCCTCCATAAATTTGAGAGGTATATTTTCCCATATTCTTCTAATTTGTTTATAATATCATTCTTTATGTTTAGATCATGAACCCATTTTGATCTTATCTTGGTATACAGTATTAGGTATGGGTCTGTGCCTACTTTTTGCCCTTACTAGTTTCCAATTTTCGCAGCAGTTTTTGTCAAATAGTGAATTCTTATCCCAAAAGATGGGGTTTTTGGATTTGTCAAATACTAGATTGTTATAGTCATTAGCTATTTTGTTCTGTGAACGTAACCTATTCCACTGATCAACTTCTTTATTTCTTAGTCAGTACCAAATGGTTTTGATGACCGCTGCTTTATAATATAGTTTTAGATCTGTTACAGCTAGGCCCCCTTCATTTGCTTTTCTCTTCAATAATTCCTTTGAAATTTTTGCCCTTTTCTTCCAGATGAGTTTTGTTGTTATTTTTTCTAGGTCAGTAAAATAGTTTCTTGGGAGTTTGATTGGTATAGCACTAGATAAATAGATTAATTTAGGGAGTATTGTCATCTTTATTATATTTGCTTGACCTGTCCATGAGCACTTGATATTTTTCCAGTTGCTTAGATCTGACTTTGTGTGGAAAGTGTTTTGTAGTTTTGCTTATATAGTTCCTGACTTTCCTTGGCAGATAAATTCCCAGATATTTTATATTATCAACAGTTATTTTAAATAGAATTTCTCTTTGTATCTCTTGCTGTTGGATTTTGTTAGTGATGTATAAGAATGCTGATGATTTATGTGGATGTGGATTTATTTTGTATCATGCAACTTTGCTAAAGTTGTGGATTATTTCTAATAGCTTTTTAGTAGATTCTCTGGGGTTTTCTAAGTATACTATCATATCATTTGCAAAGAGTAATAATTTGATTTCCTCATTACCTACTCTAATTCCTTTAATCTCTTTTTCTTATTAGCATTTCTAATACAGTATTGAATAGTAATTGTGATAGTGGGCAACCTTGTTTCACCCCTGATCTTATTGAGAATAGTTCTAGTTTATCCCTACTACATATGATGCTTGCTAATGGTTTTAAATAGATACTACTGACTGTTTTAAGGAAAAGTCCATTTATTCCTATACTCTCTAGTGTTTTTATTAGGAATGGGTGTTAGATTTTATCAAATGCTTTTTCTTCATCTATTGAGATAATCATCTGGTTTTTGTTAATTTGGTTATTGATATAGTCAATTATGCTAATAGTTTTCCTAATATTGAACCAGCCCTGCATTCCTAGTATAAATCTTACTTGGTCATGCTGTATTATCCTGGGGATGCTTTTCTATGATCTCTTTGCTAATATTTATTTAAGATTTTTGCATCGATATTCACTAAGGAGATTGGTCTACAATTTTATTTCTCTGTTTTTGTCCTACCTGGTTTAGGTATCACTACTGTGTTATAAACAGAATTTGGTAGGAGTCCTTTATTCTCTATTCTTTCAAATAGTTTACATAGTATTTTCTGCTTTCTTTATAATTTTAGCTGCATTGGTTTTGTTTGTGCAAAAACTTTTTATATGATCAGAATTATGTATATTACATTTTGAAATGCTTTCCATATCTTTTTTGGTCCTAAGTTTTTCCCTTTTTGATAATGTCTGACAGATAAACTGTTTCATTCTCTCTTAATTTGCTTATTGTGTCATCTTTCATGTGTAAATCATGTATCTATTTTGACTATCTTGGTAAACAGTGTGACATGTTGATCTATACCTAGTTCCTGCCATACTGTTTTCCAGCTTTTCCAGCAATCTTTGTCAAATAATGAGTTTCAAAAGCTTGGATCTTTGGATTTGTCATAAGCTAAATTACTGTGGTTATTTACTATGTTATTTGTATGTAATCTATTCCACTGCTCCATCACTGCTTCATAGCCAGTACCAGATGATAGAATTTACAGTGTGCTAGGCAACCACTTACAGCTGTTATCTCATTTAGTCTGCACCACAATCTTGTGAGGTAGGTGGTATTTATTAGCTCCATTTCATAGTGGAGGAAACAGGCAGAGGTTAAGTGACTGAACTTGAACTTTCATCTTCCTGACTGCAGGCCCAGCACTCTCTCCATTGTACCATGTGATTGGAAAACTCAGTGTTACAGAATAGGTGACTTGAGTTTATAAGCAGTCCAATTTTTGCTTCCTCTTTGTACTTTTGCATGTTTACAATTGTTTCTGCCTGGTTTCTCCCAAACATTGAACTTGGTGGTTTTTTTCTGAGTGACTGACTCTCTTAGGGTCTTGTAAATTCAAGTAATTGCATTCTATTCTGTTTCTGGTATTTCCAGACAATTTTATTGGCTGATTTTCTGGGTTATGGCATTTAAAATCTTTGTCTCTTTGTATTTTTCTGAAATATCAATAATTCTAAAATTGGATCCCTGATCTTAGTCTTTGGACTCTAGTGCTTTTGTTTGTAGAACTCGTAAGATAGACGTCCAGTGTTATCATTTGGAGTTCAGAGTACTGGGGGTCCCCATCAGGATATGAAGGGACATGAATCTCCTGGCCCATGCTACCTCATTCCAACTAGCTTGCTGCCCAATGAGGGCCACCTGCTTGGCAGTTTTTGGTCCATTTGAAGGTTTTCATCATCTTTTCTCTGTTGTCAGTTACTGTGTTTGTAATTTTGAATTCTTTCTTCAGTGAGCTACTAATTTCATTCATAGAGATGCCAATTTTGTTGGTGTTCTCTCCCACTCAGGGATTTTCGGGAATGTTCATTCTTTCTAGAGTTAGTTTTTCTCTTATTTCTTGCATTTGGAGGTTTCTTCTCACTTTGATACTGAGACCTTTGTGGGTCATGATGTTGCTACTTTTAGGAGTTATTTTGTTCATTCAACAAGTATTTATTGAATATCTGCTGTGTGCAGAAAGATCCCCACAAAATGCTATCAAGTAGAGGAAGCAGATTTTTTTATTTGGGTGGCCAATAAGTGTTTTGCCATTTTAAAGTTTTTCCTTGAACTGGTCATCATTATTTTTAAGACTTGACTCAGTGCAGCCAGGTGTTTCTTAATTAGTCTATAGCCCTAAGTAGTTTAGCAATGATGCTCTGACTAGCTTCTCTCCCTCTCAGGTTTCACACTCATACACTTTCTTGGTGCCCATAGGAGCCTAGTGCTGAGGAAGAGAGTGGAAGGAAGCTAACCGCAGCCCAGCAGAGGGCGCAGAGAATCATGGAGTCCTTTGAAAATCCATTCAGGATGGTGAGTGACTGCTAGGCTGCCTCCCGACAAGTGCTGTGCCGGGGCTCTCCGTGAGGTTGGACTGTGAAAGTAGTGGGTGCCTTTGGTGGGCCCTGTCTAAAGTCTCACCTTTGGTTTTCTCAGTATCTGCCCGCAGAAGAGAATCGAGCCTACATCTCACAGTCAGCCAAGTATGATCCAATGTCAAAGATCTATGAAGTAAGTTTGGCTGCTGGATTTTTTTTGAATTCCTTGTAGAAAGAATGAAAAAAGAGGGAAATTTTGTGAATCTTTTGGGTCAAGATATCTTGTGGGAGATCTCACAGTCTGAATGCTGCTCTGCAATAATCACTTTAGATTAAGCCTCTTAATAATAATGCCTCAGACTTGTATAGCCTTTAACACTTTTCAAAGCACTTTATCTTGTTTGATCCTCACTAGGAGATAAAGACAGGAGGGGTCAGCCCTGAATCTAGTCCATCAGGAACAAGAGACCCTTAAGTCATTTTTTTTTTTAACTTTCCAGTTCCCTATAGAGTGCTTTTTATCAAATTTGACTTCCTCCTTGTGCTTTATTTATCTTTATCCTGTAGCTCAAAGAGGGAGAAGAGGGGTCTGCCTCTCTTTGTCTTCCTGCCTTATCCAAATGTAAGGATATATGCTGTGGTTCTTTTCAAATTGCTTTTTTTTTTTTTTAATTTTATTTTTAATCATAGATCAGCAATCGTTGGAAGCTGGCAAGCCAGGGACAGATCAAAAAAGAAGCCCAAGAAACATCAAGAAAGAAAGCGGAGCAGACAGGTAACTGTTGTTTTCAGGTGTCCTCGGACGGCAGTCCAGGGAGTGAGCAGTGAGGGTGGACACAGGAGTGGGTTTTCAGCCCAAGGTTGTGCACTCTGGGCGTCTTCCCTGAGACTCTTTTCCACTGATTACAGCTGCCCGAGAGCAGGCAAAGGCAGAGTACAAAGCCACCGCCCAGCAGGTCATCTCGGTCCGGGAGCAGGCTTCGGTAAGCATCTGCTCTTTCTGCCACTATTTTTAAGAAACTAGACCTGGCTTGGAAAAGATCAGGCCTTGAATGGTCCCTGGTGAGTTCTATGATGTTTCCCACCTTCAGCTTCCCTGTAAGGTTGGTCGAGGCACTCTATTGCTTCCCTTGTTTTAACTCATCTCAATTGCTCCATCCGATACTGCAGCTTCCCAAACAATCCCTTCTCCCCTCTCCAAGGACTTTTCAGTCTTGTTTAAGATCTCCCAATAGGACCCATGAGATCTGGTTCCACCATGCCACTTTGTCTGTTCAGGTCATCCAATCACTTGCTCTTTTCCCAGAAATCATTCTTTTGGCTCACAGTTAGCAAGTGGGTCCTTAATATGTTATATATTGGTAAAGGGGAAAACAGACCTTCATTTCTAAATTGAGTTTTCTTCATGGTTTGTAAATACACAGCTAGAAAATGCTACCAAGAAGCGGGAGAGGATGGGAAGTGAGCCAGGAAGCCTGGAACCCAAGCACGAGACAAAGAGGCTCAAAGTTTCCCAGCAGCCTCAAGAGCAAGAGCCACCCAAAGAGTTTACCCCGTACGACTACAGCAAGTCAGACTTCAAAGCCTTTGCTGGTGAGGACTAAACCTGCCCCTGTCAGCCTGAGACCCAAAGAGAATGATGGACTAGCCTATCCAGGGAGGCCCCAGCCTAGGCTTAGAGAAGCCTTGTGTCCAAGATGTCCAAGAATAGTGAGGAAAATACAAAACAGGAAGAGAAGATAGGGACTTTACAGTGTTTTCTTCTTGCTCAGAATATTTTTCTGGACACAGTCCATTGTCATCATTGGCACGCCTAGTCCATATATTCACCTCTTCTGCACAGACGGCTCTGTGGGATCTCTGCCTGCCTGATAAAGAGGCTTCCATGATGAATGTGGTGCTGAGACTCAGCTGGTGGTGTCCATGCCTACCTGGGTCATTTAGATTTGGAGTCACAGATGACATCCTTAATTCCCAAAGCAACTCTTGTGACAATCACGTGCCCTTAAGGGGAACGGATCTGCAGATTGACACCACAGGCAGGACAAGTGGAGGGTGTAACCTCAGGGCAGCCCTCTAGAAGCTCACCCACCGGGAGCCCAGCTGCAAGGGGCTGGGGCTGGCTTTCCCCCTGCCTACAGCATCAGTGAGCAGCTGCTGCTTATACCCCGAGAGGAAGTGAGTGGCTGCCTCTGACAACCTTTTCTCCTCTTTCAGCAAACAACAAACCCAAACAGTCATCTCAGTTTGATCCAAATTTGCAGGACCCACCTGGCAAGGTAAGGAACCTTCTTTGGCTTGTCATTGTGTTCACAACCTCTGCCTGATTCCCTGCCCGTGCCCCAAGGCATGAACCTTGGCTAGGAAATGTCAGTAGTCCTTTTCCTTGAAATGTTCTCCCCTTTTTTTATTTCTTGAGATTGGAACAATGCTTGCCCAGCTATTCCAGTTATAAAAGAAGTTGTTAAAGCTGATGTGTGATTTGAAAGGGAATGAATTGTTCTGTATTTCACTACTATGGGAATTATAGCTTTTGGCAAGACTTAACACAAGCCAGCACATGCCACAGACAGACGTCAGCTCCTGGCAGAGCTGGCTGTGGCAGGAAATGTGGGGGGCAAGGCAAGGATGTGGGGCTCTGGCATCTGTCCTTCAAGAGCAGAAGAGGCGCACATGGCATCTGGCAGGATTGTGCTTGGTGCAAGGCAAGAGGGAGGGATCTTAGGGGCCATCGTGATTGCTTCTTGATACTTCAAGGCCTCAGACATTTGGCAGCGTCAGCTGAAGCTAGATGCAATTTCCTACAAGTCTTGAAGCTGTGTGAAGTTCCCCAGGTGACATGGCACCCTTATTTTTTCAGAAATGTGCTGCAGTTGGCAAGCCCAAGCTGCCAGCAGGAAACAGAAGCAAATCTTTCGTATCTGGAAAATCAGATAGGTATGTTGATGCACCCCATGTGTTCCCCGCTCAAGACAAGGTCGTTGGTGGGGGTAGGACAGGGAGGCCAGCCTTGGCTCACTTTGTCTCTAGGGCCACAGTGTCCAGCACACAGTAGGTGCCTCACCGTGTTTCCTAATTTAATGGATTCTTGGGCCAGTGATTGATTTTATACCTTGCATTCAGAAAGGTGACAGAGTTCACCCAGTGGACTCCTGGGTTGCTCTGGCAGAGCTGGACAGGGCCCTCAGGCTCTGGTTGCATTGGGGTCCCTCTGAAGGTTTGGAGAGGCTCTGGTGTGTGTGTGTGTAGATATTTTTAAATGGAAAAAAAGAGTCAATGATTTAGTCTTAGACCTGGGAACCTGAGAGGGGACCAGGATCCCACACAATGTGGGAGCCCTCTTACACTCCCAGCCTATGGGCAGCTCTGAGCTGGGGGGAGCCTGGGCCAGAGCTGAGTCCCTCCTCTCCATGCTGCACCTCCTGAGAACTTCCTTCTGAAGGAGCTCCTTGATAAGGTTGAGCTTGAGGCTCTCAGGAAGAAGATAAGGGACTTGAGTGAGATCACCTAGCTCCAATGCAAAGCTGAGAAGCCCCAGGGAGAAAAAGTAAAATGTTCTGTTTCCCAATGTTCTTTGCAGAGGCTTCAGGTACAGCTGGCCAAAGAGATAGTGTTTACGCCCAGAGAACAGAAGAGGCGCGCCTGGGGACCCCAGAGAGCTGCCGGCAGGTCGCAGAGGGTGCTGTTCTGTATGGACTTCTTGTTGAAATATTAAACAAAGAATTCTTATTGGAAGGAAGCCAGGTCTTTTCCTTTCATTGTCAGCAGAGACTTTTGGAAATTCTGTCACAGACCTAGCACGTGATGCTCGGATCACACTTAGGTGCCTGGGAAGGGGGGGCACCCCAGAGTTCCTGCAGGACGGGCAGGTAATTGCCATCGGAAACTGTCCTCAGCCCTCAGGCTCTAGAGGTCAGACGGTGCTCATGGCTTTGGCTCCTGTTTTCAAGAGTAGGGATGGCTGGGGAGTGAGCCAGACCTTCCTCACCCTCGACTTAAAACACACACAACCTGTTTTTACCCACTTGAAGCCTGGGCTAGAACCAGCTGCCTGGCTGGCCACAGTGCTTGGACGAGTGGCTGGAACCACATTGGAGCCATCGTTTAATAAAACTTTGAAAATTAAACTCATCTCATTTGCTAAATTAAAACTTACCTTCTGGAGTCTGGGGATCACTGCCATTGCTCTCTAGCAATAATCTTTTCATCCTTAAAACCTGTCTCTTGTCTTTAAAGGAGAAAGGCTAGACTCCTGAGTGAGTTACTAATGGTGCAGTCCCGAGCTGACATACAGAATGTTTACTACATCCCTGAAGGCTCATCCCTTAGGGGAGACCCAACGAGGAGGGGGGATTGAGGTCCCTGTAGGCAGACTTTGGGAGACAACCGCAAGGTACTCGATTCTGACATGAGTTCTGCCATCCTAGACAGTCATCTCAGTCGGCTTCAGTTCCTTGGCATTATAACCACATGTTGGGTAATTAGCATTTAATATTCTGTAATTAACATGCTTAATGTAATTCTGTTTCTGAGAAGTTATTTGACATTTTCATAAAAGCAGAAAGCATATTCGCACCCAGAGAGCAAAGCCCGGTTTATCAAAAAATGATATGCCAGTCTCTTTTTGGTGTTGAATATGTATGGATGTATTTTTCCTCTTCCAGAATACTGGTGGTAAAATTAGAAACGCTCATTTAGGGGACTTGAGCATCATTTCAATTCAGAAGCAAAACAGCATTTTCCTCTTATTACTGTCACGTCCCCAGCAGTGTGCTAAGCTCTCGATGAATCTAAACGGGTGGAGGTGGGAGGAGGGAAAAGTCGGCTGAATTTATCTTCGAATTATGTTCGGCTAAAGTTGTGTGGCTTGTGTGGCTTTGATTATATGTTTAGAGCAGAGAGAAGCAAGCCGCACTATCGCGGCCCCGGGCTCCATCAGTGATACAATCTAGGCTTGGGCAACAAAGTAACCGTCCTCCCTCGACCGGGGAGCTGGATTCATTTCTCCTTGGCTTTTAAGGATGTCAAAGGCTGCCGGGGGCTTGGCAGTTTCTCAAAGTCCGGACCGAGTCTGGAGCGGGCGCCTGGGTATTTGGGCCTTGCTGGTCTGGCTTAGACACTGCCCCTCCCCCCTTCCCACTCTGGCCCACTAGGCTGAGAGAAGGCAAGCCCAAGCCCCCTTACCGGGTTCCAGGAAAACAAACTCCGGTTGCACAACATTCCCCCCCCCCCCCCCCCGCTCCCCCCATCCCCAGCCACGGCTTTACGGGCTACATTCCTCTGGCACGGTTCCCGCAGCAGCCTCGATAAGCACCACTAAAGTGTTGCCGGTCCGGGCTGGGGCCAAGGCCCAAGGCCTGAATGGATGCGGGGGAGGCCCAGCGGCGGCCAAGCTCTGGCTCCCAGTGCCTTTCCTGCACCCGCTGAAGAAGCTTTGGGGCTGCCTACCGGGGGGTGGCTCCGGGGCTCCTGGCCCGTATGCCTGGCCTGGGGGCTGACTCGGGGTGGGCTGGCCAGCCCCCGGACCCCGGGACACGGAAGCCCGGAGAGGGTCCCGCAACCGGAGCCCACCTGCCTTCCCCTCCAGCCCCCACGTGGCCCCACCGAAGGAGTCAGACAAACGTGCTAGCGCTGACGGACAGCCCGCCCCAGCCACTAGGCGCCCGAGTGCAGGCCCGCGGACCAATAGGCGTTCGCGGGGCCCGGGTTCCTTCTAGACTAGCTGGTTGGCCCGCGGGCCGGCTACTCGGCGGCCATTGGTGGAGGCCGGCTCCGCCCCTGGGCCCGAACACCGCCCCTCCTCTGCCGAACGCTGGCCGGGCCGGGCCCCCGGGTTAGGCTGCGGCGCGGGCTGGCGGGAGGGTAGACGGGCGGTCGCTGCTGGCCCCGTTGTCCTGCGGCCGCCGCGGCCTTTGCGTCCCCCGGCCCCGCCATGGAGCCCGGACCCCCCGCCATCCGCGAGGGTTGGTTCCGGGAGACGTGCAGCCTGTGGCCGGGCCAGGCCATGTCCCTGCAGGTGGACGAGCTTCTCCACCACCAGCGCTCCCGCTACCAGGAGATCCTGGTCTTCCGCAGGTACCGCGGCCCTCCTCTCCTCTCCCACCCTCCCCGGGCCTGGCTCCCACCTACCCCAGCCTCCCCGCCTGGCTCTGGCCTGGTTCCATCCCTCCGCCTTGCAGGACCTGGCTCCTTTTCCCTATGCTACCTCTTCCCTGCGGTGCTCCCCACTGCTCCCAAGTCTGCTTCCCTCTATCCCCCAGCTCTGCTCCCCTGCCCCCCTTCCCCCCCGCTCTGCTTCCTTCTGCCCCCCTGCTGTCTATCCGTGTCCATCCCAGCTCCGCTCCCTCCTCTACCTCCCAAGCTGTGCTTATTCTTCTTCTACTCCCCCCACCTTCACCCATTTTTCTCCTTAGCCTCTGAGTTTTTTCTCCCTACCCCGGGGTTCTTCCTCATTCCCGGCTCTCTCTTCTCTGACCTATAGCCATGTCCCATTTTCTGATCTCACTTGTCCTGCTCTTCCTCATCTCTGGCCCAATCTAACAGAGCCCTGGCCGCTCCCCCACCCCCCACCCTGCGCCGGTCCCCCTTCCAGGAATCTCCGACTTAATGCTATTTCCCCCGTTCCCATCACCCTGGTTCCTCTTCTGTCCATAGTACACTTTCTATGCAATCGCTTCGTTTTCTTTTTCTTTTCTTGTTTTTCCCTCCTCCAATCTCCTATCCTTTCCCCATTTAGGGTCAGTGTTTTAAAGCCATTCCCCTTAAAGGCTCTTTTTATCTCTAGAAAGGCAAAGTGAGGGTGGGGGTGGGGGGGAGGGGAGGGAGTTGTGGTGGAGAAAGCTCAGGGCTCCAAGCATTGAACTCCCATGCTAGGGGGTAGCCCAGGCCCACGCGGCTTAGAGACCTGCCACGTTTGCTGGTCTGGCCCGGGGACCAGCTGGCAGCTGTTTGTCAAAACTCCCAGGGAAGTGAACTAGTTGTCTTGGGGGGCAGGGGGGAGGGGGAGGGGAGGGGTGGGTCTGCTTTCTGTGTATCACTGAGGTGCCCCTGTGGCCCCTGACACGCTTTCCTTGGGGGGGGCGGCGCTTCTACAGTAAAACCTACGGCAACGTCTTGGTGCTGGATGGAGTCATCCAGTGCACAGAGAGGGATGAGTTCTCATACCAGGAGATGATTGCCAACCTGCCCCTGTGCAGCCATCCCAGCCCACGAAAGGTAATGGGCCAGCGGGCATGAGCCGCTGTGTGGGGTGGGGGAGAGGGTGTTCCCCCGTCCCTGCAGTTAACAGGAAGGGAGCTGAATCTGGACTCCAGAGGACCCAGGCTCCGGTTCTTTCTCAGTTCCTCCCCTCCAGTGTGATCCTCAGCAGATCACTTCATCCCACCAGGTCTCACCAGATTATGTCCAAAGTTCCTTCCAGCTCTAATGCTCTTGGGATTCCATGACCTTATGACTCTGTCACTCTGGGTGGTTGCGGACCTATTAAGGAGAGCCTAAAACCCAGACTTACAGTCTAACCTATTGCCCTTGGAACTCAGCAGTTTGCTCAGGACCCAACTCTGGTTTCTAGGGCCATTCACCCTGTTCTCCCAGCAGAAGAGAAGGGCCAATGTCTAAGAGAGATCCGAGCAGGGACTCTGAGACCTGGGCCCTCTCAGAGACCCGCCTAATGCAATTAAGAGCGGGACCTCTTACGGTAAAGTGGAAAGACTCACTCCTCCCCACTTTTCAAAATATTCTTTCCAAATGAAATTACATAATCCAAGGGGGAAAGAGAATTTAGCCTGTTGGTTGAGTCAGATCTGGACCCTTATAAGGGGAACTATAGATCAAGGGTCATTGATTTAGAACTAGAGGGGAACTCGGATGATCTACACTTTTGACAAATGAAGAAATCGAGATCCAGAGAGATTTCAATGACTTGCCAGGCCACGGTCTAAAATTCAGCAAACATTGTGGGACAGAGCTTGCTCTGTGTTTACTTAAGAACTTTTCGTACCCTTGGGTGTTTGATGTCTGTGCTGGCTCAGATTCTGGCTTCCTTCTGGGCCATCCTGAACATCAGGAATAGATGTGTCTCCGGAGTTTAGGATCTCGGAGCCGGATGGGAATCGAGTGGCCATCTTGGCCAACCTGTACCCAGCCACCCAGTGATGTTCCAGCCTTTACTTGTAGGACCGGGGAGAAAATATTGGCTTTGGAGCCAATGAATTAACTCCTGCTTCAAATCTTGGCTGTACTGCTTGGATCTTGGGAAGATTACCTAACATCTTGAAACTTCAGCTTGATCCTGTTGAAAATGAAATGGGCTCCATAGTCCTTTTCAACTAGGAACAGGGAACTCACTATCTCCTGAGACATCCTGTTGCACTTTTCGGGAAAAAAGCAAATCTGGCATTGAGATTAAATTGGTGTCTGCAACTTACTTCTGTTCCCTGGGGTCCAAAGGGACCTAGAGGAATTCCTCTTCCCTCCAACAGCCCTTGCCAAATCCTCGAAGGCAGCTCTGATGCCTCTTCCCACAGTCCTCTCTTCTCCAGGATCAACATCCCCAGCTCCTGTCCCATGGCAGAGTCTCAGTCATCTCCCTTCAGCAGTGTCCCCAGTAATGAAAGGGCCTGACAGCAGGTCTGGTGCACAGGAGGGCAGGATCACTCTCAGGAGAGACCCTGCAAATCACCTCGTCTGACCTCTCCCCACCTTCCCCCGGACACTTGAGGAAACTGAGGGAAAACTGACTTCCATGAAGGAGTTACAGGTGGTTTGTACCTGTAAGGCTCTAGCCAAGATCAAGATCAGTTCTTCTGGGGTTTGTCTGGGTTAACTTGGACTTGTCACTCCCTTCTCTGGGTCTCATTTTCTTCCCTTGTAAAATGGACACAGGGTTAGATATCACAGAACCCGAGAGCTGGAAGGGACCCCAGTCTAACTGATACCTGAAAGGCATCCTTCCCCACTCTGACTGGGACTAGACTGAGACCTGGAAGGGAACCTAGAAGCCAGCTGATCCAGACTCCTGGGGACTTGGGTTTTATTCTGCTTTTCAATGAAAAATGTCTTTCTTTCCACTTCCCTGGAGAAAAAGAGAAAAGCCGAGCCTTTGTCACACACAAGCCTAGTGCCCCGGCTCGGTCTGCACCCTGTGCCCGGCGCCTCCGCCCAGAGGAGCAACCCGCTTCGTCCTCGGGCCTGGAATCGGCCACTTGGCCCTCGCCAAGTGGGAGGGAACCGAAAGTCCGGGTTAAGAGGTGTGCTCGTGGTGACAGAGGAAGCGGCAGAGATGGGTCCGGAGCACGTGGGACTCGTGTCCCAGGCTGGGCTCCGGCACTGAGGGAATGGGAGGGAATTCTTCAGCCTGGCTCATGGCAGGGCTCCCACAACCAGTGAGCATCGGCGCCCTTGCTCCGGGGTAGCATGCTGCTTCCTGGGCCTCCTGACTCATTGCCTCGTAGGGAGGTGAGTCAGTAAAATGAGAAGATCCGGGGCCCCCTGAGCAGCTCCCACCTCCCCCGCTCCATCTCCGAAGGTCCGGGGGTGGGCTGGGCTTGCTGGCTCGGGTTTGCTTACGGAACTCCAGGGCCTGGATAGCCAAGGGGGCTGCCTGTAAGAGGAGATAGAGTAAGGCACCTGCCCTGCTGGGTCCAGATTCCTGCTGGAGGGTGTGGATCTGAGGCTTTGCCCTTGGGGACCGCATTCGTCCCCTTCCCCTCCCATTTTTATGCCTCTCTTTCCAGGTGCTAATCATTGGTGGTGGGGACGGGGGTGTCCTTCGGGAAGTGGTGAAGCATCCATCCGTGGAGTCGGTGGTCCAGTGTGAGATTGACGAGGTGAGTGACCTTCCGGGAGAGAAATGGGCCAATCATGAGTCCTTCCCTCAGCATATCCCTTGGGAGCAGAACCGCTACAGCCCCGGGACTTCCCCAGGCGTCCGTGGCTCTGGCGGCCAGTCAGCAAGGCCTAGGGGCTTCCCTGTGTGCCGGGTCACAGCATAACGGCGGCAGCAACAACCGAAAAAGACCACAACAAACTTGGGTTCCATTGGGGCGATGGTGTGCAAAATCAAGGGCAGGATTGTACTCTGCCATTCAGGTTCGAGGGGCAGCAGGTGCCCCAGTGGACCTGGAGCCAGTTCTGGAGTCAGGAAGGACTGTTGTTCAGTTATTTTTGTTGCATCTTACTCTCTGTGACCCTATTTGGGGTTTTCTTGGCAGAGATACTGGAGTGGTTGATCATTTCCTTCTCCAGCTCATTTTACAGATGGGGAAACTAGAGCAGACTGGGTGAAGTGACTTATCTGGGATCACCCGGCTCGTGGTTTGCCATTTCCTTCTCCAGCTGGTTTTACACTTGAGGAAACTGAGGCAAGACTTGCCCAGGGTCACACAGCTAGGAAGTATCAGAAATGGGATTTGAAATTGTGTCCTTCTGAGTCCTACACTTAAAAAATAACAATAATGAAATAAAATAACAATAAACTATTTTAAGATTACTTAACTCCTTTGGCCACTCCCTTTTGGAGTAAGCAGAGTAATCTCCCTTGTGATTGTGTCCCTTAATCCGCAAAGATATTGATTATCCCAAGTTTGTTTACCTTGCTCTGTGCCCTTTCCCCAGCTCCTTTTACAAATTTTCCAAAAGGGAAATACCTAAACTTGGGTTGTTTCTTAATATTCTTCAGCTGAACTGAAAAGGCTTTTTATATTTCCCCAAAGTATGAGGTAATTTGGGATGTCTGCAGAAATAGCCACTGGGGAGAGGATTAGCGGTGGTGGACATGAAGAATGGGCCATCTACAGAGTTGTATTGGAAGAGAAGATAGAAAACTGAATTCACCTGGTCCCTGTTCGGGGAACAATTGATTTTAGAGCTTGTTTTTAAGGTTGCAAAGGGTTTATCTCATTGGATCCTTGCCACATCCAAGGTAGGATTATTGGCCCTTTGGAGGACATGGGGCCGTGAGAGGTTTTCCCAGGGATCACCCCAGTAACTATCGGAGGTGAGACTTCTGGTCTCCCCATCCCTGACCTCTCTCCGCAGTCTAAGATTGGAGCAAAGACAAATGACTTGCTCAGGATCACCTAGGGATTAGGTTGGGGGGTGGGGGCAAGTTCCTTTGAATTCCCCGAGGTTTTCCCTCCAAGAAACCAGCTTGGCTGGATCTTTGCTGCCTCGGGAGTTGGGGAGGATGAGTCAGCTCCGGTCCCTTTCTCTGAATTCTTGCTCATCTTCTAATCCTGGGCTGGGCCTTCACAGGATGGCAGCTGATGGTGGCTGATCCGTGAGCCCTGCCCAGCCAGCAATGGGCTGGTGGTGGGTGGGACGGTCTGTTTTTTGTTTCCTCTGTCTTGGGTTTGAGAATTGGGTCAAAAGCCCTGATTTCACATCTCGGTCCCACCACTTACTAGCTCAGCATATGGGCTGTTGGGTTGAAGCTCTCTAGTTTCCCTCCAGACTGACCTGGAATGCCCCCACCCTGAGGCTGTTCTCTGGGCCAGGAACGTTCCCCCTCTCCCTTCCCCCTCCAAAACAAGCTTGTAGTCACCAAAGGTATCTGGGGTCACAGTGGGCCCAGTGCCGGATTCGGAATCAGGATGGGCCGCGTTTAAATCCTGCGTCACTCACTGGCTGTGGGTCTGGACAGGTCATGTCCTCATCTCTAAAATAGGGATGATAGAGCCTGCCCCCGAGGTTACTGAGAAGACCCAAGGCGACGATGTGCTCCCACAAGGAGCACTCTGCCTGCATCTGTGTGTGCTTAAGTGGGCGTGTAGCCCCCCAGGATGGCAGTGCCCGAGAGCGGGAAGGGGTTCACTTCCATTTGGAACCCCATTGAGCCCGGCCCATAGGAAGCACATATTCCGTGCTCAGTGGGCGACTGGCTAACCCCCAGCCCTTCTCCCCACCCAGACCCCCACAGCCCCCCGAGGAAGTTCTCTTCCTCCCCCGGGAATCTCCTGCTGACTTTCTGGTTTTGTGTCGGCCGGGGGCCTGGGCGCACCGTGCAGCGGTAGGCCGGGGCCGGGGGTTTTGCACGAGTGTAACAGCGCGTCAGCCGGGAGGCTCCCGTGTTCACACTGCGGCGGCCCGTGTGTACCTGCGTGTGCACAGGTGCGGCGCCGGCTCCGGGGGGCTCCCTCCCTCTTTCGTGGGGGCCCCGCGGATTGGCTGGAGTTTGGAGGGGGGGGCGCGCTGTGGGCCCTGAGACCCTGCCCTGTGTCCCAGGACGTGATCCAGGTCTCTAAGAAATACTTGCCGGGCATGGCCGTGGGCTACTCCAGCCCGAAGCTGACCTTGCACGTTCGGGACGGGTTCGAGTTCATGCAGCAGAATCAGGACGCCTTCGACGTGATCATCACCGACTCCTCGGACCCCATGGGTGAGCAGAAGCCGGCCTTGTCTCCCCCGAGCTGGGTGGGGCGTGGGAGTGGCGAGGTAGCCGGGGAGGGGGCCCTCTCTCTCAGGAAGGGAGGCGGGGCCCGGAGAAGCAGGCCCAGCCCGGGCAGTGGCTCCCCGGGGGCCACCGTCTCCCCCACCCCCGGCTTCTGCCCAAGTCCTGCCCTTGGCCTTTCTCCGGAGGGCCGGCCTTGGCTCCCTGACCTCAGACTAGGGCAGATCCTTCCCCTTCCTCAGCCCTCCCTCCCCCCGGCTCCCCCGCTCCCGGGCAGGTACTGGCAAGCGTGGGCATCCCTGGCTTCTCTCCTGTGCCAGGTCCTGCTGAGAGTTTGTTCAAAGAGTCTTATTACCAGCTGATGAAGACGGCGCTGAAGGACGACGGGATCCTGTGCTGTCAGGGTGAGCTCTGGGAGAGGGCGGCCCCCCAGGCCCTGGGAACCCTGCCCACTGCGTACCTCCCTGCGGGCAGGAGGCAGCACCTCTTTGAGGGAGCTGGAGTCTGAGCCTTCCTAGCTCTAAGCTTCGGGTCCCTTGGGAAGGCTGTATTGGGGGGGAGATGGTGCCGGTGAAATGGCTATAGTCCCAGCATGGCCTGGGTGAGCTCTCCCCTGACGAGGCAACCTCTCCTCCTCCCCCTGCCTTCCCCATCACCAGATGACCCTCCTGCCCCCCCATCACCAGATGACCCTCCTGCCCCCCCATTCCCAGATGACCCCTTCTCTCCCCCCCCACCTCCCAGGGAGCCCATCTCACTCCCCCCCATTCCCCAGGTGACCCCTTCTCTCCCCCCACCTCCCGAGGGAGCCCATCTCACTCCCCCCATCCCCCAGGTGACCCCTTCTCTTCCCCCCCACCTCCCAAGGGAGCCCATCTCACTCCCCCCCCATCCCCCAGGTGACCCCCTCCGCCACCCCCTTCTCTCCCCCCACCTCCCGAGGGAGCCCATCTCACTCCCCCCATCCCCCAGGTGAGTGCCAATGGCTGCATCTGGACCTCATCAAGGAGATGCGCCACTTCTGCAAGTCTCTGTTCCCCGTTGTGGAATACGCCTACTGCACCATCCCCACCTACCCCAGCGGCCAGATCGGCTTCATGCTCTGCAGCAAGACCCCGGTGAGCTCCAGACCTCACTGCTCTTGCCCCCCCGCTCCCCAGCCACCCCCGGGGCTCTTCGGGCCAGTCAGAGAGGCAGGAGAAGGAAGCTGCTGTTCTTGGGACCCCGGCACAGAAAGGCCGTGGGGTTGGGGGAGCGGGGCCTGGGAACCGATCTCCGCGCCCCTGGGTTGCCTGCTCTCTCTGGGCCCCCATGTCATAGCTGGCAAGCTGGGCAGACTGGACGGTGCGCCAGAAGCCGGGGGATCCAGCTGGCTCCGATTGAGGCCCGGAATCCTGGACGGGCTTGAGTAATTTGTCTTAAGCCCTCTGTCCTGATCTGTAAGATGAGAGCCGGGGCAGGCAGCCTGGGTCTGCCCCCTGCTCTCGGCCAGGGCCTTTTTTGGCCCCAGATCATACCCAGAATCCTTTGGTCTTCTCTTCCCCTCCTGCCCCCTTCCACCTTTCTCTCCCTCCCATCTCACCCCCTCACCTGCGTCCTCCCAGAGCCCCTTCTGCGATATGTGGGGCACCAATTTCCTCCTCTCCGAGACTGAGGCCTCCTGGGATGCGTCCGCCCCCGAGCGTCGGGCCTCGGTTTCCTGGAAGTGCGGGGAGCCTGGCTGGGCGGCGGGAGGCGGCAGAACACCGAGGGGGTCTTGGGTGGAGGACTGAGGCCCTGACCCCCCCCCCTCCCCCCGTCCTCCCCTTTCCCCCTCAGAGCACCAACTTCCGGGAGCCAGTGCAGCAGCTGAGCCAGGAGCAAGTCGAGAAGATGAACCTCAAATACTACAACTCGGATGTCCACCGCGCGGCCTTTGTGCTGCCCGAGTTTGCCCGCAAGGTAACACCCGGGGTTCTCAGCGGTGGCGGCAGCAGCATGTGCTCACGGGGTCTGAGTTCTAATTCTCGGCTCTGCCGACAACTTCCCCGGGCAATCCTGGGCCAGTGATTTCTCCGATTGACTCTTCCGTGAAATGAGGGGGGTTGGATTGGACAGGGGTCCTCTTAATTACGTCCATCCAAGTTGGTGGACCTCAGGAAAAAAGATGGAAAGACCCCACCTCTTGTGGGCACTTCTGCCCTGTTTCTTCACCCCTCTCCCCTCTGACCTTTCCTCTCCCATGATCCTCCTTGCTCTCTTCCCCAGGCCCTGAGCGACGTGTGAGGAGACTCTGTCTACCTTGGTCTCTCCCAGGGACTTCAAGCCACAAGCGCCCATTCCAAGATGCCCCTCTTCTTGCTCTGAGGGCATCGACTGGCACCCGGCACCCCCTCCCAACGGAGGACCTGCCCCTCGCCAGCCATCTTGCCCGTTGACCAAGTGTTACCGAACCCAGGACATGATCGGGGGGCTCCCCGTGCCACGCTCTGCTGGGCGGGTGGGGGGAGAGTACAAGATGTCTGTCTGTCCGTCTCTGTCTGTCCAGTCTGGTCAATCAGCGTCTCTTACATTGATCATCTGTGTACAGAGCGATCCTTCTCACCTCTAACAGGCCCCTCAGCAAACAGTGTATTTATAACTGAGTGCTTGTTGGCGTCTTTGTTTGGGACCCTCAGGTGGCTACCTTTCCATGAAGTGTCCGCCAAGACCGACGGCTCGAGGCTTTCCCCGGCCCCGGGCAAAGGTTCTGATTCCCTGGGGCTGGGGGGAGGGGACCTCGAGACCGCCATATAAAGGTCACACGTGGCTTCAGTGACCCTTCGGATCTGAAACTATCACCCATGATTCCCCCTCGGTCCCTGTTCCGGCAGAACAGATCTCTGACACGCCTTCCGAGCTCTGTGACGCTGGTTGGGGCTCCATCTTGTGCTTATTTAGTGGATTCTATTCTTCCAGAAGAGCAGTGACTTATCCCAAGGCCTTCAGGGAGGGTGAGACCCAGTGCTGGAAGCCCTCTGCGGGCGGGAGGTGGAAAACAGTGAAGTTTACTAGATGGTAAGCCCTGTGAGAGCTGGGATCCTCGAGTGGCTTGCAGGATCCCCTTGGGGTACAAAGGGGATCTGTTCTTGGGGTTTGCGCTCTTGTGGAGGAGACACTAGTGGGAGGCAGAGGCCAAATTTAAAGGCTCTTGGGGCCAGAGAGATGAGTCGATCCTGCCCTGAGAAGGCTTCGTGGAGATTTAAGCTTGACTTTGCCATCTAAGAGCTTTCAGGGCTTGCCACCAGAACAAAAAAAAAGTGGGAGTGTCAACCATCGACACTTTCCACTGGCTTGGAATGCTTGCTAAATCAAGGGACTTCCAGATAGGGGATCCGGGAAGATGGAATTGGGAAGGGAGAAACCAGAGCAGCTGATCGTAGAAAAATCTCATTCATCGGCAGACCCTAGCTAGCCCATTCTACAGATAAATGTAATGAACATCCTCAGGGGTTCCTGACCCAGAATCCCCTCTACAACATGCCCAGTGAGTGGTCAGTTAACTTATGTTAAAGATCCCTAGTGGAGGGGGACTCATGTGACTGATTATTCCTGGTTTTGCCTTGCTGGCCAAGAATTCCTTACTCGTGGCAGCCTTCATCTCCAGGTTCTAGATCTGTTCCTTCAACAGATTCTTGTTTGAAAAGGCTCACTGTCTACTTTGTGCCGAGCAATTTGAGGCCCTGGGAATAGAGACAAAAATAAAGATCTGCCCCAAGAAGTTGATAGTCTGCCCACTAACCCTTTTTATTAGGTTGGCCCTCAGCACCATACAGCAAACCCTAGGAGTTAGAAGAGGAGGCTCGAGAGTAAATGTTCTAGATAAGTATTTGAAACTCTGGAACAGAGAAAATGAGTCTTGCTCTGTTGGACTCCATTGGGCAAAGCCTGGAACCGAGAAGAGAGGGGCAAGTTGTGGCTTTATGGAAGGACAAACACTGGAAAAGGAAATCAAAGGGGATGACTACTTGGGTATGTTGTAGGAGGGATTCTTGCCTTAGGTGTGGGTTCTGCCAAGGCTCCTTACCAAGACTGGTGATTTTTCTGTTCACAATTGTTAATGTTTTTGAGAGTTTACCAATCCGATCTAGGACTAGGGAGACAAAGTAAATCAGCCTTTCCCTCTCCGTGGTGCTGAACCCTGGCTCCCTGCCCTTCCTGGGCAGCTCCACACTGGGAGGTTTGGGATTATCTGGGTCCTGGACCTTGAATTTTATTCGGGCCAAATTAGTGCTTCTCCTCTGAATCCGACTCATCCTCGATTCCCTCAAATTGACCCTGCGGAGGGAAGCTGAGAGTTTTTAAGGAAATGAAAGGGATCACGTCTGGAGGGAGGAGGGAGGGACTTAAACATGTCTGACAGGGGCCTGAGGTCTGGATTGTGGGGGTTTGTGCAGGGAAGAAGCTGTACTGGGAGGCAGACACGTTGCTTCAAAGACCATGTTGGGGAAGATGGTGGGTCCAGGTCGCCTGGGGCAGGGATGGTGTCCTCAAATTAATTGAAAATAATCTGGTTACCCCTGCCCATCTGAAAAAGGCAAGAGAGCTAATAATGAGGGGAATGAGCTAATAATAGGGTTTACCAGCCTAAGAAGATCAGAGAACCAGGTGGGAAAGACTGGTTGATCTTAGGAGTTTGAGGAGTTTGAGGATGAGAGGGAATGGGGGCAGGTCCTGGGGGAATTTAAGTCCACTCCACCTCTTTCTCTCCATCTCCTTATCTCAGATTAGCTAAAGTGGAGGCCAAGAGGGCCATTTGCTCAGCTGTAGGGGAATTAGGGGACTAACCCCAGTGGGGTCTGGCTGAAGAGGGAAGGGCTAAGCACTCTTGGGGTTGCAAAATTGCACATTTCCAGCCTATGGATTTCTCCAGTGGCTCAGGGAGGAAAGGCTAGATTGGAAATGATGGTGATGAAGGTAGCTGGGGGCTGAGCCTTGGCTGCTGGGCTTCTGGAAAATAGAAAGTAGGCTCATCTGTGTAAGGAGGGTTGTGTCTCGGAGGAGGGGTGGAGTAGATATCTAGCCTCTTTTCCCCCTATCCTTGCCCAAAGGACACTTCCTTTCAGGAAGGGAAACGAGACAATTGGGGCCCACTGCTCTCCTTAGAGAAGAGGGGTACTGACCTAGGGGGTTAGTTTTCTGCTCCCTCAACTATTAATCTAGCAGATACAATCAAGTTTTCTCAGATCGATTGTTTTGTCATTATAGGGGGAAGAACTCCAAGCTCTATATCCTAGGTTTATAACCTTCCTTATCTAATACTAGTGGGACAGTGAATGCCCAGAGGGCATAACAAGCCTATTTATCCAAATCCTAGCAAAACAAAACAAATCAGACAATTCCGATTGGAGGAACTCTCTGACATGGAGAGAGTTCAGTCAAGGAAGTTTTAGACTTCACCTGAAGGTCAAGTGTACTGTAGCAAGCTGAGAACATGAGGTGATAAATGGCAGCTAGGGGATGTGGTAAATAGAGCCCTGGCTCGGGAGTTAGAAGACCGAAGTTCAAGTCCAACATTTAAAACCTGTATAATCCAGGGTATTTCCTTATTGGTAAAATGGAGATATTCACTTAGTTTCCAGGATTGTTGGGAGGATAAAATTTGTGAAGTCCTATATAAATGCTAAGTTTTATTATTATTCACCTCTCCATGCTTCAGTCTTCTCATCTGTAAAATGAGGGAGCTGAACTCTGTAACTAGTAAAGTCTCTTCCAGGTTTAAATCTGTGATCCTGTAGTAATGGCCATTGTTATAATTATACAACTTCTGGGATGGAGAGATACAGGAAGAGGGGTGGTCCTATCCTCTCACACAATCATTTTGGGGAGCCATTTCCCCATTAACTCTAAAACCTGGAGGAGCTGGTTAGTCCTTACAGTCAAACACACAACACACCATGCACACAGAGCTTAGGCTAACAGGCCCTCCAACACAGGGGCACACTGGGTAATAGAGATGCTTCAGCAGTGGACTCACACTGGCTTTGGAAATATGGACAACCCTCTCTACTCTTGAATGACAAACCAAAGATTTCTTTTTCTCCTTTCCTTGACCCACCACAATTTGAAAGAACAACATTCTAGGAAAAAGAAAATTAGATCAGATATGGGGAAGGGGAACGGGAGTCTTAATTTGGACCGAGTGTAGGAAAATAATATTTATTCAGACTGTAGCCCTAAACTTTACAGGGGACAAAATTATTTCCTTGAAACAACCTTGTGAGGTATTGTAATGCCAGAGAAACTGAGGCAGGAGAGAGATTAGAGAGTTTTAATATTTTTATTAATGGAAGAGTAAGATTGACTGGACAGGACTCTCGTCTCAGATTATCCAGTCAGACAGAGATAAGTATACTGGGACCAAGGAATCCATATTGGTCCCAGGGCTGGAGGACCCAAAGAATCCAGCGTCCAGCATACAGCTGCCAGATGCCATTCTCCAGCAATGAATGGAAGAACCCCAACTTCTTAAATACCTTTTTGGAGACAAAGAAGAGAAAGGGAGGGAAAGTTTTTATCAGGGAGGGGAAGCCATAAAACCCTAAAAAATCCGGAGATAAAGAAGTAAAGATATCGTGGGTTATCTTGGAATATTTTAAGGGATGTTGTAAATCCATAAAAGAGTCAGGAGATCTACTCTTTTATCTTGCTAATTTATAACCCGAGAGCGAATAATTCTTAGTTTTACTGGGTCAGAGACAGCACAGTTAAGGAAACTGAGTCAGGACAGTTAAAGAGAACTGTGGCATAACAGTATCAAAGATTATTAGCCCCATTTTTTCTTTTTTTCCTTTGTGTGACTTGTCCAGGATCACACCTAGGAAGTGTTAAGTGTCTGAAGTCATATTTGAACTTGGTCCTCCTGACTTCAGGACTGGTGTTCTCTCCACTATGCCATCTAGCTTCCTTCTATTAGCCCTATATCTCAGAGAAGGACTAGAGAGAGATGACCTGAAGGGACAGTGGCTGAGCTATAAAGTAAAACCCAAGTCTTCTGGCTGCCAGGAACAAGATCTACCCACCACATTAGAGAGGCAGCCTCATATGGTGGATAGAATAAAATCTAGAACATCATCGAACAGAATAGAGTAAAACAGACTTCTAAGCCATGTAACCAACAAGATGGAGAAAGAGAATTTATCTCTAATTCTCAAGAACTCTGAAAATTCTCCAAAACAGAAATCAACACTAAAGATAAAGGATCAGCAACTGCTTTGATGATCTAGAACAGGTCAACTCTGTGACTTTCGGGTTGTATGAAGCCCATAGCAGTTCTGAATGCTGCCTAAACCAGGATTAAGTGGAATTAGAAAGATTTAATAAAATAAACCAAAATGAGCTAAAACAACATAATATTAACATATGGTTTTCAAGTTACTGTTTGACTCACAGGGATCCTTATGTATGATTTCTCTGATTTCTATTTGTGTTTGACGATAGTATTCTAGAACCCAGCTTCTTAAATTATGGCTTATAACCCCAATTTGGGGTCTCAACTAAATGTGAGTGTCATGAAATCATAATTTCTTATCAGCAAGTATTTGATTTGTATATCTATTTTATAAACCTACATACCCAGGGCCACACAAAAATTTTTCAGGCAAAAAGGGATTGCAAGTAGATAAAGTTTTAAGAAGCCCAATTCTAGATCACACTGAATCCAAAAGAAAATCTTTTTTAAAAGTTTTTTTTTTTAACTTTTCAAAATGAATACAGATAATTTTCAACATTCATCCTTGCAAAACCTTGTGTTCCAAATTTTCCTCCCTTCCTCATCTCTCCCCCTCCCTTAACTAGCAAGTAATCCAATATAAACATGTGCAATTCTTCTAAACATACTTCCACACTGGTCATGCTGCTGTTGAGGTTGGGAAGGGGGGATCCCAGAAGTCTGGGGTTTCAGACCAGTGTCGCAAGGTACCTCGAAAGAATTTGTTGGCTTGAACCCATCTCCTACTCAAGGGGCAAAGCATTACAAAGTGAACTGAATTGTAAGGGAATTCAGCAGAGAGACAGAAGCAACATATACATTTATCTAGCTTTCAATCATGGCTATGCTAATTATGTGGCTCATAGGTAGGAAGGAGTGGTTCTTGGTTGACCAGATTATTACTGACAGGATTACCAGTTGCCAATGAGTTGAGGAGTTGTCTTATTCACTATTGCCTCAGGAATTTGATCTGGGGAGTTTCCTGAAGCCAGAAGCTATCTGATTATGGAGTAGTCAGACAGATTGGATATAGGAGGCTTCCTGAGGCAGATTGCAAAACTAGAAGATTTAGGACTACTGATTTATTGTTAAAACAGAAGCTTCCCCTAAAAGTGGGGGACCACAAAATCATATTACATCACTGCAAAAGAAAAATAAGATCAAAAGGGAAAAACATAAGAAAGAAAAAAATTAAACAATAACAAAAGGTGAAAATATTACATTTTTATCCACAGTCTTCTCTCTGGATGTGGATAGCTCTTTCCATCATAAGCCTATTGGAAATGCCTTAAATCACCTCAAAAAGAAAGTTTTTTTAAAAAACAAAAGACAAAAAACCATGAACTGAAACCTACCTCTTCATGAGAGCAGAAAAAAAAAAAAAAAAAAAAAAAAAAAAAAAAAACAGGGAAAGGAACAGAACATTTGTCTGAGCTTGAAATGCAGCTCAACACTCCTATATCCCACCCTTCTTTCAGCCCTCAGAGACCCAAACTGTAGAAATCAACCCTCTGAATTGCCAGTGCCAGGCCAGAGAACTGAGGAAAGAACAGAGCTGAATAGGACACCAGGAAGGGCATTAAGCATGTGAAAAGGGCTTTGTAACACTCCACTAAATCTGAGGGAGAGTTCAGCATCCAACTGAGGTCAGTTCTGTCCACTTGGAGCAGAACCAGGTCTGGTGAAAAATGAATTGCCCAGTATGAGAAGAGGCTGAGACACTCTGAGATCCTGCCCCCTTGGAAACCTCCAAGAAAAGGGAAAGAATCAAAAAGTGAGCAATAGAGGAGCAGAAGGGGATGAGGAAGACTAAAGTTAGCAATGATCTAAGAAGAAAACCCAAAGACTTTGAATGTAAACAAATAAATCAACAGGAAAAATCCTAACAGAAGGAAATGTGGCCTCTTAAATCAAATAAATGAATTCCAATATCTCTGAATAAATACTTTGGGAAATCACCCGATACTTGATGAAACAGAGGACTTTATGAAATTTGAAAAAAAACATGGAACTACAACATGCTATTCCTGATGGTTCAAAAGAGCAATGAGAATTACAAGAGTATAATTTATAGTCTGAATAGCAAAAATAATGGCCAGAATTTAAAAATGGCATCTCGGATGGCATTTCATCAAATAAAAGAGAGAACAATTGATTGGGAATGCAAATACACAGAAGTAAAGGACAATCTAGAAGCAAATAACAATGGCATTAAAAGAAAATATTTTCATCTTGTGAGCAAAACATAGTGATATTAAAGACAGAGACAATTTAAGGATCATAGATTTCCAAGAAGAATATGACAATCCTGAGCACCATAATTCAATAAGTAATAAAAGAGAACTGCCTGCCCAGAACATTTGAACATAGAAAACAAAGAACCATTTGAAAAAATTCATAGATTGTCTCCAGAAAAAAAACCTGATGCTATAACCTCCAAGACACATAATGGTTAAATTAACAATTCAGTTCAGAAACAAGTTCTGCAAGTGACCAGGAGAAAGACCTTCAAATCCAAAGAAAAGGATATTATAATAATATCAGCTCAGAAAATGCAGGATAATTGGTCCAAAGAAAAATGAAGCTCAGAATGTGGTCTAGGGTCACCTATCCTATATATCGGAGCTTAATCGTAAATGAAAAAAAAAATGAACATATAATAATAAAGAGATGTTTAAAACACTGTTAGAAAGAAAAATAAATAAAAACACGATCTGCCTCTCAAACATTCTCAGACAACAGAAATGCAAAAGGGTGAATAAATACAGCCACAAGGACAGCAACAGCAACACTGACAGCAGAGCGATCACTAAGAAATTTCATTTTAAATGAGATGAGGTAAAGACAAAAGTCTGATGGAGATAATAATGAAGAGGTGGATGGGAGAATTAAGGACAGAATCTGGTGAAAACCTACATACAGGTGAATCAGTGTTTTGTTGTTGTTGTTGTTGACTGAGAGGGGAAAAAAGGGAGGAAGAATTATGTAACCAGAAAAAAAGCAGGAAAGAAAAAAGTAACTAATAAAACCCCAAAGGGAAAGGATAATAAACAAGAAAGGACTTCAGAGGTGAAGGGAAAAGAGCTGGTGGGAATAGTGCCATCTTAAAAAACATTAAGCTAAAATAACTGAAATAACATAGTTTTTACATACCATGAAAAAGCAAGGGATCACAACTTGGGAAAAAAAAATACTAACTTTTATAGCTCATGTACACATAAAATAAAACTAAAGGGATGTGAAAAAAATTATCATGAATCAATAAGAATCCAAAAAATTATACTACCTGACAAAGCAAAAACAAACATTCAAAAACTAAAAGGGGATAAATAAGGAAACTACATTAGGTTGAAATGAACTATAGATGACAAACCAATATCAATAATAAATTTATACATCCCAAACACTTTAGCATCCAAATTAATAAAGATCTGATCTACAAGAAGACTTAGTAACACAATAGAAAAAGAAGATTTAATATCCATTTCTAAGTTTTGGATGAGTCCAACATAAACAATAGGAAAATATGGAACTGGACAAAATTCTGGAGAAATTAGAGTTAAAAGATGTATGGTGTCTTCTAAATTGGATTGCAAAAGAAAATACATATTTCTCAGTACCACATGGAATTTTACAAAAATTAAGCATGTACTAGCTGATAGAGATATTGTTCATAAATATAAAAAGGCAAAAATAGGTAATATACCCTTTACAGAAAATAACTCAATAAAAATAATAATGGTTCAAGGATCTCAAAAGACATGGACCCAAATGGAGACATAATAATGAAATCCTGGTTGAAAGAAAAAAAAAAACCTCAAAAAAAAAGTAAAATTTATGTAAAATTCTGATAATGAACCAACATGCCAGAATATCTGGGATACAGCTAAAGTAGTCTTCAGGACAAGAATAATTTCCATACAAAAATACATGAAGAAAATAGAAAAGGAAAAGCATAGTGGAAAAAAAAATAATAAATAAGCAAAGCTAAATAATCACAAAAGAAGAGATACTAAAAATTAGAGGGAAAATAAATAAATTGAAAACCAAAAAAAAAAGAAATTAAAAGTTAGTTCTTTGAAAAGATTAACAACATGTATGCATTGTTAGCTAATTTGATTAAAATGATGAGATTAGTAAATCAAAGCAAAAAAATAGCAAATAAGCAAGGTGAAATTGATGTGGCTGTTGTACCAAATGATGTGATTGTAGGCAGCGAGCTCCATATAAGATTGATGTATGCATCTATATGTTGGGGATTGAAGAATTCATAATGGCTATTTTCTTTGGCAAAAGGTAGGTTTATTTAGGAGAAGAGGTTACAGAAATAGAGTTGGGAGAGCACATAGCATGGAAAGGGATTTTAGTAAGTAATGATGGAAAAGATAAGTTCCCTAGTGGAACTCACAATCAGCCAGGAGAAAGGAAATACCCCATGAGGTTGGCGCATGCTCTTAGCTGGCAGGTTAAACCCTAAAAGAATCAATTAGCTATAAGGAGGAGAGAGATACCATACAGTACAGTGGGGGTTGGGGGATGAGAGGAGAGACACCACATGGTGTGAGGGAGGATGAAGAGAAAGATACCACAAGGCAGAGTGCTGTGATGGACTGACTCAGAGGAGCAAAGATGATGTGGCCACAGGCAGATTTATAGGTGAAATTGAACCTCAGGGACATGACTGGGATTTCTGACAGGACATAGCTGGGCTCTCCATGACCTCCACAGAGGGTGAGCCTCAGAAGTTTGACATAACTTGTCATTTCTTGGCTGGACGTGGCAAGGTGGGGCCATCCATGGAGGATGGGAGGAGGGGGGGACCACTACAGAGGGTCCACGAAGCTAAACTAATTCCTATCAGTGTCCTGCCCCAGGGAGCAATTTCATCAATATTTCATTCTTTCTTTGGCTACCACACTCAGAATCTCATCAAAAACACAAACTAGAAGAAATAAAAAAACAATAATCAGAAGACATTATGCATAGTTATATGTGAACATAGTAAGAACACTAAGGAAAAAAAGGAATACCTTTAAAAATATAAAATGCCCAAACTAATAGAAAACCAGATAGAGATCTCAACCTAATCTCAGAAACAGAAATAGTTATAAAAGAAAAAAAAATCTCTCAGTCCTTTTGGATTCACAGGAGAATTTTAACTTTTTAAAGGATTATTAGTACTTACACTTCACAAATTATTAAAAAAAAAAAAACTGAGAAGAAAAGTACCCTACTATAATATTTTAATGAAATCCTTATAGTCCTAATACCTAAATCAGGAAAAGATAAGACACAAAGAAAATGATAGATTAAGATCATTAATGAAATTAACTCAAAAATTTAAAACAAAATTCTACCAAATAGAAGAAATCATCCATTAGGGGAGGAAGCATAATCATATTAAAAACCATACATCCATCTCAATAGATGCAGGAAAAAGCCTTTGATAACATGGCACTTTTTTATACTAAAAATCTTACAACATATAAAAAACATAAAGGGCCCTTTTTAAAACATTATAAAAAGCATCTATCTAAAACCAAAAACAAGAATCATATACAATATAAATACCGCAGAATCTTCTCCAATAAGTATAGAAGTACAGCAGGAATATTCACTCTCCCCAGTATTATTTGATATAGTTTTAGAAATGATATCAGCAATAAGACAAAAGGAAGAAATCAAAGGCATAAAATTAGGTAAAGAGATAAAACTATCCTATTTTCTGATAATACTAGGGAATAATACTTAGGAAATCCTAGGGAATGAGCAAAGATACTAATTGAGATAATTCGTAGCTTCAGTAAAGTTACAGACTACAAAATAAACCCTTAAAAATCAAAATTTCTCTATAGTAATGATAAAACACAAGAAATAATAATAGAAATATCATTCCAAATGACAATCAAATGGATAAAATATGTGGAAATTGATCTATCAAAGCACACAAAAGACTTATAGAGATTTAATTACAAAGTTCTTAAAGAAATAAGGAACCAACTAAATGACTGGACAAATATTCAATGTTTATGACTAGACTTTGCCAATATGATGAAAATGACAATATTATCAGAATTAATTTATATTTTTAACGCTGTACCAATCAAATTAACCCAGTACCACTGGTACTAGAATTTGATAAAATAATAACAAAATTCATTTAGAAAATCAAAAGATCTAGAATATCGAGGGAAATGATGCAAAGAAGTAAGAACAAAGGAAGAATAGCCTCCAGACTTCAAACTATAATGTAAAGCACCAGTCAATAAAAACACCTGGGTCTGGAGTAAAAAGAGAAATAGATCACTGAAATAAACTAGATAAGGGAAAATTAAGAAACATTGGAATTTGATAACCAGTATTGTCTAGGATCACACAATTAGGAAGTATCTGAATTCCAAGCCTTTCCCTTTTAAGCACTGCACCATATATAATAATATTAGAATAGAATTGAAAAGGTAGCATTTGTCTAAATTTTCATTAGAGAGATGTAAATTAAAACAACTTTGAAATTATCACCAAAAAGGAAAGTGATAAATATTGGAGAAAACTTGGGAAAATTGGGACCCTCATTCACTATTTTTTTTTAATTTTTATTTAATAATTACTTTATATTGACACTCGTTTCTGTTCCGATTTTTTTTTTCCCTCCCTCCCTCCACCCCCTCCCCTAGATGGCAAGCAGTCCTTTATATGTTGGATATGTTGCAGTATATCCTAGATACAATATATGTTTGCAGAACCGAACAGTTCTTTTGTTGCATAGGGAGAATTGGATTCAGAAGGTATAAATAACCCGGGAAGAAAAACAAAAATGCAGATAGTTCACATTCATTTCCCAGTGTTCTTTCTTTGGGTGTAGCTGCTTTTGTCCATCATTTATCAATTGAAACTCAGTTAGGTCTCTTTGTCAAAGAAATCCACTTCCATCAAAATATGTCCTCATACAATATCGTTGTCGAAGTGTATAATGATCTCCTGATTCTGCTCATTTCACTTAGCATCAGTTCATGTAAGTCTCGCCAGTCCTTTCTGTATTCATCCTGCTGGTCATTTCTTACAGAACAATAATATTCCATAACATTCATATACCACAATTTACCCAGCCATTCTCCAATTGATGGGCATCCATTCATTTTCCAGTTTCTGGCCACTACAAACAGGGCTGCTACAAACATTTTGGCACATACAGGTCCCTTTCCTTTCTTTAGTATCTCTTTGGGATATAAGCCCAATAGAAACACTGCTGGATCAAAGGGTATGCACAATTTGATAATTTTTGGGCATAATTCCAGATGGCTCTCCAGAATGGTTGGATTCGTTCACAACTCCACCAACAATGCATCAGTGTCCCAGTTTTCCCGCATCCCCTCCAGCATTCATCATTATTTTTTCCTGTCATCTTAGCCAATCTGACAGGTGTGTAGTGGTATCTCAGAGTTGTCTTAATTTGCATTTCTCTGATCAATAATGATTTGGAACACTCTTTCATATGAGTGGTAATAGTTTCAATTTCATCCTCTGAAAATTGTCTGTTCATATCCTTTGACCATTTATCAATTGGAGAATGGCTTGATTTCTTATAAATTTGAGTCAGTTCTCTATATATTTTGGAAATGAGGCCTTTATCAGAACCTTTAACTGTGAAAATGTTTTCCCAGTTTGTTGCTTCCCTTCTAATCTTGTTTGCATTAGTTTTATTTGTACAAAGGCTTTTTAATTTGATGTAATCCCTCATTCACTATTGGTGAACTTGTGAATTAATCCAATCATTCTGGAGAACAATTTGAGACTATGCCCAAAAGGCAACCAAATTGTACATACCCTTTTATCCAACAATACCACTGTAAGATCTATATCCTAAAGAGATCATAAAAAAGGAAAAGGACTTACCTGTGCAAAAAAATTCATAGCAGCCCATTTTGTAATTGAATAATTACAATTGGAAAATGAGAGAATGCCCATGAATTGGGGAATGGCTGAACAAGTTGTAGTATATACATGTGATGGAAGACTATCATGCAATAAGAAATAATGAATAGGCAGATTTCAGAAAAATCTGGAAAGATTTATATGAACCGGTGCAAAGTGAAAAGAGCAGAACCAGGAAGACATTGTATACAATATTGACAACATTGTGTGACGATCAGCTATGAATGACTCAGTTCTTAGCAACATGACGAATGATCCAAGACAAGAACACAGGACTTATAAAGGAAAATGCAATCCATATCCAGATTAAAAACTGATGGATTTTAATACAAATAGATGCAATTTTCCCCACTTAATTTATTCTATTCTCATGGGTATTTTTTTTTTAATTAGGATCTGTTTCATCTCTCACAACTGTGATTAATATGGAAATAAGTTTTACATATTAGCACATGTATAAACTATATCAAACTGCCTATCATCTTTGGAAAAGGGGGAGGAGAAAAATTTGGAATTCAAAATCTTGTAAAAATGAATGCTAAAGCCTTTTTTGTAGTGACAAGAAACTGGAAACTGAGTGGATGCCCATCAATGGGGGAATGGCTGAATAAGTTATGGTATATGAAGGTTATGGAGTATTATTGTTCTGTAAGAAATGATAAGCAGAGTGATTTCAGAAAAGCCTGGAAAAACTTAAATAAACTGATACTGAGTGAAGTGAATAGAACCAAGAGAACACTGTACACAGCAACAAGATTGTGGGATGATCGATTGTGATGGACTTGGCTCTTTTCAACAGAAGATAATTCAAGGAAGTTCCAATAGTCTTGTAATGCAAAGAGCCATCCACAATCAGAGATCAAAGCATAGTATTTTCACCTTTTTTGTTGCTGTTGTGTGTTTTTGCTGAAGTTATTGGGGTTAAGTGACTTGCCTAGGATCACACAGCTAGGAGGTCTTAAGTGTCTGAGGTCACATTTGAACTCAGGTTCTCCTGACTCCAGGGCTGGTATGCTATCCATTGCGCCACCTAGCTGCCTCCCCCCCCCCCCCTCCCTTTTTAAATTTTCTCAGTCTCTGTCTCTTTTTTTTTTTAACTTTCCATCTGATTTTTCTTGCACATCAGAACAAATATGGAAATATGTTCAAAAGATTGCACATGTTTAACTATAATGGATTGGTTGCTGCCTATGGGAGGGGAAAGGCAAGGAGAAAAAATTGGAACACAAAGATTTGCAAGGGTGAGATGTTGAAATGTTGAAAACTATCTTTGCATATTTGGAAAAATAAAAAAGCTATTATAAAAAAATTTAAAAACAAATGCTAAAAATTTCCTTGACATGTAATCAGAAAAAATAAAACATTATTAAATGAAAAAATTAAGAAAATTATGATTTCAAAAATTAAAAAAAAGAAAAGATAGCATATAGTAGCTATTATTCTTCTCATTTTACAGATAAGAAAAATGAAGCTCTCAAAGATCAAGGGCTTTTAGTAGTGATGTAAATTGTATCTCCTTTGACTTTTGGAGGGCCCTGAGGCATTGTCCCCTTTTCGGGGAAAGTTTCCGAGTCTCAAACTCTCCTCTGGATGGTCTCATTCATGTGGCTAGGGATGTGTGCACATCCTCTATTGAGGTGAAGATTAGTCTGGAACCACTCCCAGTAGCTCAAACTCCCAAGATAAGTAATCTCTTCATTACTAATTACTAATTATTACTAATAATTACTAATTGCCAATATTGTTCATCTTGAGACCTAGGCCTGGGGCACTGACAGCATTGAGTGAATGTCATTCAATTTTGAACTGAAGCCCAAGCCTCAGAGGGCTAATGAAAGACAACTCTGAACCCTGAATCTTCACAGAATTCCAAAACAGGATTGTGCTTGCCAAGGAAGCTCTCTTCTTGGCAAGCTGCCTTGCCAGGACTTTTGCCCGCTGGTGAAGATATTGTCCTCTCAGGGCCAATAAATCCCTTTTTGCCACACAGATTTCAGGTTTGCAAATTCTTTCCGCAGAGGACCTGCTGCTCTGACCAGAGGGGATTTCCCACCCCAATTCTCCTACTTCATGACAACTACCACTGACCTCATCATTTTGGTTCCCTGACCTCACCAGTGGGCCACCAACCTGGTAAATGTCTGAGGCTAGGTTCTAAGACAAGTCTGTCTTCCTAACATGAAAACCTGCCCCTCCAAAATGATACCACCTAGAATTAGAAAAAATGTAGTTCAAAACCGGATTTATTTAAACTTTGTCTCACTTTCTCATCTATAAAATGTAAAGATTGGATTTGATGGCTTCTGAGGTCGCTTCCAATTCTAAATCTAGACTCCTATAAACCATTCTGTCTTGAAGTGAATTTGAGGAGATTAAAGTGCCAGGAATGTGATTAGTGTAGGTGAGAAACAGGAATTGAGGCCGATGATTTCAGGAAGGCTTATGGCCTTTCATGTCCTTCCCATTGGTTGGCCAGGAGTAGAAGACAGCTTGGGAAGATCTGATTCTGAGAATGCTTCTAGAGTATCTGGAGGAGGAAGAAAGCCTAAAAGAGCTCCCCAAGTCTCCCCCAAAACAGAAGCAAGCTCCCTCCAGTTCCCTTCTACCTCCACACAGCTAGTGAAGTTAAGTGCTAATTTGAACTCAGCTCCTCCTGATTCCTGGGCCAATGCTCTATCCACTGCACCATCTTGCTGCCCCAAAATATTCACCATCTGCTAATTGCTCCCTGTAATTTCCAGCCTCCCCAGTTTCCCCAAGCTTCCAGCCTGGATCTTCCTGGTCATCACCTCAGCTTGTACTTGAAGCCTTGCTCTAAGGTGAATCAGTCTCACAATTCATTGGATAAGATCAGTGAGCTGGGTAAGTCACAATGTCCCTGGGCTTCAGGTTACTCAATTATAAAATGGAGTCAGATGGAAGAGAAGGGCCCTGAGATCCTTTCCAGCTCTAAATATATGATCCTATATTTATTTAAATATAATTTTGCCATTCTCCAACAAACTAACGTCCACCCTTGTCTTTCTTCCTGTACCAAACCACACGGAGCATGTTTTGTGTTGAAAAACAAAATGTTTCCGTGAGACAAGTCAAGATTTGAGATCTTCTCTTGGTGAAAGAGTCAAGGGTAGAGGAGAGGAGGTAAAAAGTTCTCTTTACATCCTGGTCTTTGCTGGCCATAGATAAAAGATACAATCTGTCCTGATATGCACCCCCTGTGACAACCGCAGAGATACCCCGATACACAGAGACACCCACTTCCCACCCACCCCCACCCCCACTGCTATGGATAAATGGACTCCCTGGGCCTCTCTAGTGCCCGCAGCACCCTGTCCCGAGACCGTGCCAGTCCTGAGGAAACTGGAGGGAGGACAGAAGTAGCAAGCAGGCCGGCTTTGGAACTTGGTGGGACAGTGTATGTCCAGTCCTGACTGTCGGAAAGGGAGGACGGTGACTAAGTAGATGAATTTATAAATGGGTGAATGAATAAATATACATACACATATATGGGACAGCTAGGTTACCTAATGGAGCAGAATATCAAAGAATAGCGTTAACCACTAATTAGTTGGTTTTGCCCTCTGTAGAGCCAATTGGTGACTTAGAGCATAGAATGTCAAAGTTACAAGGAATAGAACATAGAATATCAGAACTGGAAGGGACCTTAAGGCCCAGAATGTCAAAGCTGGTAGGGATCATTGAACACAGGATGTCTCAAAACATAGTATGTCAGGGCTGGAGGAGTCCTTAGAACCTATCTGATATGTTCTATCTGATAAAGTTAGAAGTCTTCCTAAAACATCGATATCAGAATTGGGAGGGGTTTTGAAGAATGACTTAGAATTTAAAATGTTTGAGCTGGAAGTCCTTAGACTATAGATAGTCTAAGCTAAATTACTCCTTAGAACACAGACTATCAGAGCTTAGAATAGAGAACAAGTCTTTAGAATAGATAAGGTCACAGCTGGGAGGTGGGGCATGGAACACAGAATGTCACAGCTGGGAGGGCCCTTAGAACCCAGGATATGAGATCTGGGAGGGCCCTTAGAACCCAGGATGTCGGAGCTGGGAGGGGTCTTAGAACATAGGATGTCAGAGCTGAGAGGGGTCTTAGAACACAGATATTTCAGAACTAGGAGGAGTCTTAGAACACACGCTATCAGAGTCAGGAGGAATCCTGGAAACCATCTGTTTGACTCCACTATTTTATAGGTGAGAAAACAGGCCCAGGAAGTTTCCCTTCTTATTTCTTCTTCCATACTCACTTAAGCCACCATAATGCCTGAGCTCTCTGAAAGAAAAAGAAGACAGAACACTGGTCCTCAGAAGTCAGTCCCATCTGATAGAGAAAGTGGAACAGACCCTAATAGTGGGACTCAGAGTAAATTCCCTCCAAGATCAGACTAATCTGGGCCAAGGCAGAGGCTCCAGCAAGAAGAATCTGTGTGGGCAATCATGTCTCCATCACCCTTTCAGCCTTCACTTCAAAGAATTTAATGAATGAATGAAAAAGCATATGTTAAGTGTCTCCAGTGACCAGGAAATAGGGTGAGTATTTTAATAGACAAACAGGGAACTTACTTTGTTAAGGGCTAAACTAGTAACCTTTTCTAGCTGAAATGGGGCAGATATGGGGAAAAGATTTTCCCCCAGCCCCAGCCCCACGCCCATCTCCTCCACGAGGGGGCGCTATAGAAAGCATGCTTAACTTGATCAAGGGATAAGGCTTACTTATAACTTGGGTGCAGATTGCTAGACTCTTGGGTACATTAGAACTCACCTCTCCTTGGTTCTTAAAGGAAGAAGAGATAGGGCCAGATAATTGGAAGCTGGTAGGAGATCAACTATGTGAATACTACAATGATAAAGGTCCTCATTCAATTTCCAAGGAAACATTCTATATATACAACATAATACAATTGGCCTTAAAGAATCCTGCAAGTTATAGAAAAAAGAAAAATTCTAAGAACAGCCAGATGAGGAAGTTGAGGAAAAAAAGGAAGACAATGAACAAACTAATGGCTATATCACTGGAGGACATGGGAAGTTAAGTGAGGATGAAGGACATGGTGAAGGGCATGGAGATTCTTGTTCTTACAAGGCAGCTTCAAAGCTACCTAAATCAGAACTAGTTCTTGACACACTCCCATTAACTCCACCTTTCAGGATGGAGGGAGGAGGAGTAGTGGGAGGGGCAATGACACCACTAACACCTCCCTCCTAGCAATCACCCTCTCCTATGACTATATTGCAAAAGGCAGTACTTAAAGCCACAAAGGAAGGGAACGATATAGCTGCTTTGAAACTAGAAATGTATCCTGTGATTCAATAGTTTGATTCTTCAGGTCAAGAAAGTAGAAGATTCGCTCCTTTCGATACAGAAATCCTCAAAGACCTGAAAAAGGCTTGAACTTTTTATGGGGCTACATCAGCTTATGTTAAGATATTATTACAGAATTTGGCTTATGAAGTTTTAACCCCTGGGGGCTGGAAATCTATAGCAAGGACATGCTTAGAACCTGGACAAAATTTGTTGTGGCTTTCTGAATGTAGAGCTCTGTAGGATACAAGCCCAACAAAATAGTCATAATGGACTTAATCCTCCAATCACCTGTGACCAACCAACAGGTGTAAGTTCTTATGCAGAAATTTCAGTACAGAGTAATTACTCCATAGCAGCATATAAGCAAATTGGTGCTGCTGCTATCAAAGCATGGGCTTCTCTCCCCAATGAAAATGACAAGGGTGAAGCCTTCATAAAAACAACACAAGGGCCAAATGAACCCTTTGCTGATTTTGTGGATGTCTGCAGTATGAACTAATGGTGAAAATGCAGTAACAGACATTATGATTGTTTGTAGAAGAATTATACTAGGACTGTAAAAGGATGCTCCTTTAGAGGAGTTCATAAGACACTGTGCTACAATGGGCAAAAATGCCTTTTATAGCCAGGCTATGATATAGATGTCCCAAGATCCCAACATGGGAAGACAGTGTCCTTTCTGGAAAGGGACTTCCAGAGAGACTCGCCAATGCTTTCAATGTGGTAAAGTAGGACATCTGAAAGCTCAATGTTGGCATAGATAGTCAGTTCTGTTCCGATTTTTCCCCTCCCTCCTTCCATCCCCTCCCCCAGATGGCACTGCATATACTTCCAAACATTTTGCACACTTTTGTGCACAGTATAAGATTTTACACACCACTGGCAAACCTGTTAATCCTCAAAGACAGGCAATAGTAGAGAGGAGAAACAGAGACGCTGCTCCAAAAACAAAAAAAAAAAAAGGGGAGCCACAGGTAACCCTAGAGAACTTCTAAATCTAGCTGTTTATACTATTAACTTCTTGATTTTTGACAAAGATGCACTGGCTCCGGCAGACAGGTTTTATAACCCACCGGAAGGGCAGCGTCCAGTACAAGCAGCTCCACAATCTTTAGATAATCATCAGTTGATGTGGAGAGACCCAGAAAATAGTGAATGGAAGGGACCAGATAGGTTAACTGCTTGGGGGAGAGGGTTTGCTTGTATCTCCACCGATGGAGAAGGAATCAGATGGGTGCCAATGAGCCTTATTTGCCTTGTCCATCACAGAGAGACGGAGGAGGAGACTCTTGAAATGAAGGAGAAGACCCAAGAAACATCGGGTGTTTCTGTCTCTGACTGTGCCCACCACTGAAAGAACATGGCAGTTATGGTGTTTGACTCATGGACATCAAAAATTGTTGGACTTCAAAACCCTAAGGAATCATTGTATTCTCTGAGACATGATAAGACTGTTGTAGGACTTCAAAACCCTCAGGAATCATTGGATTCTCTGAGACATGAAAAGACTGTTGTAGAACTTGAAAATTCTCAGGAATCATTGGATTTTCTGAGAAATGATAAGACAACAGTCCTGACATGTGAAGCAATGGATAATAGATTGGTTTTGGACTATCTCTTGGCTGCTGAAGAAGGCGTATGTGTGACTGTTGTTTATATACCCTCCTTCTAGGACTTCTGGAAATCTTTTATAATACCATGTTGATTTATATTGTTTGTTATTGTACTTGCATGTACAATTCATGTTTGTTACACCACATTGAACCTGACTGGCTGTGGGGAGAGTCACCACTAATAGCCTGTATGTTATTGCTATGTGCTTGTGTAATACCTCCCATGCTGATGGGTTTGTGCATACCTGTTTCTAATAAGACCCTTCAGCCCAGAAACCCGCTAGAAACCCTCGCTTCCTTTTGATGCTTTTCACCTCCCTTCCTGAGATGTCAGGGATGGCGTGACCACCTGTGTTCTAAAACAAAAGAAAGCAGGAGATGTAAAGGGCTGAAACTCTTGAGTTAATGCACTGAGGTCTGTTAGAGCACTTAAGGCTCATTACCAATTGGACAATACTCTATAAGCATATGCTTGGAAAATGGCCCTTCCCACTATCATGTGCTGGCTTGATAATTGTTGAATACAGAGAATTATAGGAGGGACTAGGAGGTGGAGTAAGACAAGCCAGAGTCACTTTGGCAGTAGACCAAGAGAGAAGGAAGGTTGTGGAGATTCTGCTTCCATCCAATTCAATCTACCTCTAAAGACCAAGGAATTTTGCTTATCCTGACTCCGGCTGATTCTAAGGTATCCAGGGTACTAACACGGTCATCATAATCTTGGGCAAACTACTTCCTTGGGCCTCATCTCAAAAAAGTAAGGCAGTTGAACTAGATGGATACTGAGGTCCTTTACAACTCTCAACCTACAATTATTATTCTGAAATGCCGATCCAGAAGATCCAAATTCAAATCTCACCACAGACACATGTATGAGCCTTGTTTTTCCCCATCTGCCAAATTTAACTTTAGGTTGTGTGAAATTGATAATCTTCTGCACAAATAAAATTAATGCAACTAATATAAGGAAGCAGGCAAATAAAGATTAGGTTGTGTGTGTATTTACATACATACTTATATTTATATACTTTATCTCTACACACACACATACACATTTTTACTGGCTGTTTCCCTCTGCCTAGAATACTCTTTTCATTTCTTGCCTCCTGGCACATTTAGCTTCCTTCAAGTTCCACCAAAAACCTCACTTTTTGAAAAGAAGCCTTTTTTGGTTCCTAACAACAACAACAACAACAACAATTACTTCTACTACTACTACTACTACAACCACCACTACTACTGCTACTACTACTATTACTACTGTGACTACAACTATGTCTACAACTACTATTACTATAATAACAATGATAAAAATTTTCCAAAAATCTTACACATATAATATTTTTTGGTTTACAAAGTACAAATATTATCTCATTTGATTCTCATAACAACCCTGGTAAATATGTGAATTATTTTTTTTTTTATGAAAGTAAAATTAGAGGGGCAGATAAGTGGTGCAATGGATAGAAAACTAGCCCTGAAGTCAGGAGGACCTGAGTTCAAATCTGGCCTCAGACACTTAACACTTCCTAGCTGTGTGACCCGGGGCAAGTCACTTAACCCCAATTGCCTCAGCAAAAAAAAAAAAAAAAAAAAAAAAAAAGTAAGATTGAATGCATTCAGACTTTATCAGTTCTTTCTCTGGAGGTTAAGAATATTTTTTGTCATAAGTCTTTCAGAATTGTCTTAGTTCAGTGTATTGCTGAGAATAGCTAAATCATTCACAGCCAATTATTGTATAGTATTGTTACTGCCTACAATGATCTCCTGGTTCTGCTCATTTCATTTGTATCAGTTCATTTAAGTGTTTCCAGGTTCTTTTCAAACCATCCTACTCATTATTTCTTATAGCACAATAGTATTCTGTTCTAATCATATACAACAACTTATTCAGACATTTCCCAGTTGATGAGCATCCCTTCAGTTTCCAATTCTTTGCACCAGTAAAAGAGCTGCTATGAATATTTTTGTACAAATATGTCCTTCCCCCCACTTTTAAAAAAATCTCTTTGGAATACAGATCTAGTGATGAGGTACAGCTCGTAGGGGGAAACAGAGCAGTGATGGGGTCCCCTGAACATAGAATGTTTATGCTCTAACAATGTATCAAATTCTAAAGTCTTCTGGCCTCAGGATTGTCCCACAAACCAAATTCCTTAGACAATAGTAAATAGACCACTCCTTAATGCCACCACTAGAGCATTAGCATATCAGTGATATAAAGCACCTGATCTCTCTGAGACTTTTTCCTATAAAATTAATTATCTTCTTGCTCCTGGTTCTTTCCTTTTTTTTTTCTTTTTTGTATCTCCTATTTCTTTCTTTTTCTTTTTTTAAATAGCTTTTTATTTACAAGTTATATGCATGGGTAATTTTACACATTGACAATTGCCAAACCTTTTGTTCCAATTTTTCCCCTCCTTCCCCCCCATCCCCTCCTCTAGATGGCAGGATGACCAATACATATTAAATATATTGAAGTATAAATTAAATACAAAATAAGTATACATGACCAAACCGTTGTTTTGCTGTACAAAAAAAAAAAAATCGGACTCTGAAATATTGTACAATTAGCCTGTGAAGGAAATCAAAAATGCAGGCAGGCAAAAATATAGGGATTGGGAATTCAATGTAATGGTTCTTAGTCATCTCCCAGAGTTCTTTCAATGGACGTAGCTGGTTCAGTTCATTACTGCTCCATTGGAACGGATTTGGTTCATCTCATCGCTGAAGATGGCCAGGTCCATCAGAATTGATCATCATATAGTATTGTTGTTGAAGTATATAGTGATCTCCTGGCCCTGCTCATTTCATTGAGCATCAGTTCATGTAAGTCTCTCCAGGCCTTTCTGAAATCATCCTGTTGGTCATTTCTTATAGAGCAATAATATTCCATAATATTCATGTACCACAATTTACTCAGCCATTCTCCAAATGCTGGGCATCCACTCAGTTTCCAGTTCCTTCCCACTACAAAAAGCGCTGCCACAAACATTCTTGCACATACAGGTCCCTTTCCCTTCTTTAGTATCTCTTTGGGGTATAAGCCCAGTAGAAACACTGCTGGATCAAAGGGTATGCACAGTTTGATAACTTTTTGAGCATAGTTCCAAATCGCTCTCCAGAATGGCTGGATGTGTTCACAATTCCACCAACAATGTATCAGTGTTCCAATTTTCCCACATCCCCTCCAACATTCCGCATTATCTTTCCCTGTCATTCTAGCCAATCAGACAAGTGTGTAGTGGTATCTCAGAGTTGTCTGAATTTGTATTTCTCTGATTAATAATGACTTGGAGCATCTTTTCATATGGCTAGAAATAGTTTCAATTTCTTCATCTGATATTTGTCTGTTCATATCCTTTGACCACTTATTAATTGGAGAATGGTTTGATTTCTTATAAATTAGGCCTGGTTCTTTCCTAATCTCTTTTGGAATTGGATAAATTCCAATGGCTATCCTCATCATAATCTTTGCCTCTTAACTTGGAGACAAATTGAGTCTGTGAATTCTTTTGACACTGACTTGGGAACCCCTAAACATTGTTGGGGTGCTTTATCCCTCACCACTAGTAATGGTATACCTGAGTCCATAAGGTATACACAAATTTTGTAGCCTTCTAGGCAAAGTTCCAAAATGTTTTCCAGAATGGTTGGATCAGTTCACAACTCCATCAACAATGTATTAGTGTCCCACTTTTCCCACATTGATCCCAACATTTGTCATTTTCTTTTTTTCTCATAACCCAATCTGATAGTTATTTTTATTTGCATTTTCCTAATCAATTGTGACTTAGAGCATTTTTTCATATAAATATAGACAGCCTTGGTTTCTTCTGAAAGCTACTAGTTCATATCCTTTAATCATTTATCAATTGGAGAATAATTTATAAATTTGACTCGATTCTCTATAAGTTTGAGAAATGAGACCTTTATCAGAGAACCTTTCTGTAAAAATGCACAAAAAATAGATCCAATGACCCAACAGTATAAATGGAAAGAACATATGGATGTTGCAAGATTTCAAAGAACAAGCCTGGTCCCAAAGAAGAGAGATGAGAAGACATCTTCTTCTGTATCTTTGCAGAGGTAAAAAGATTTATGAGGATGGACCATTGTATATATGATCAGATTTTTTCAATGTACTTATTGATATTGCTTTTTTTTCCCTTAAAAATGTTTTTAAAGGGGCAGCTGGGTGGTACAGTGGATAGATAACTGGTCCTGAAGTCAGAATCTGAGTTTAAATATGGCCTCAGATACTTAACACTTCCTAGCTTTGTGACCCTGGGCAAGTCACTTAATCCCAATTGCCTCAGCAAAAATAAAAAAAATTAAAAATTTTTAAAATAATTTTTTTTTAAATATTAGAATGATTCTCTGAGAGTGAGTAGGAAGAGAAATACAGGGGAAATATAGGCAATGTGAAAACAAAAGATGATTAAATAATAAGTAATAGTTTAAACCTCACAGGGTTTTGTTGGGGAAAGGGACTGGACCTATGATTTTGTGGGTAGAGGGAACTATCTGAAGTATTCTATCTGAATAGTACAACACTTTCTCTGCCACTCAGTCTCAGAGTTAGTTGCCTAGAGCACTGAGAGATTAAGTTAGTCTTGCCTAGGGTCACCCCACCAGGATTGGTCAGAAGTAAGAGTTCAACCTGGATTTTTGTGGTTTGGAAGTCTACTGTCTTTCTCCCCTAGTGACCCTTCCTCTTGTAGGGTTGCTCTGAAGAGCCAATGAAATAATATAAGTGAATTGTATTACAAAATTTAAAGCCAAAATAAGTAAAAGATAAATTTGAAAACCAAGGAAAATAACATTAGTAATGTACTTATACAGTACTTAATATAGTAGGTGTTGATAAATGCTAGTTCCCTTCCTCCCTGAAATGCCAGCTACCTGGCACAAAAGGCTTAATGTCTGGGCTGCAGTTCTTGCATTAGTAAAATCAGGGTTGGGGGAGGATTAGTTTAATATCAAGGGTTCATAACCTGATTTTTTATGAAAAATATGGAAATTTTAAAACTATGTATAACTATTTCAATGTGATTGATTTTCTGTGTAATCCCATGTGTTTTACAAAGCATTTAAAACATGACCAGACATAATTAAAAGGTCTAGGACACAAAAAAGGTTAAGAACCCCTACTCCAGATGGCCTCTAAGGTTCTTTCCAGCTCTAAATTCAACATTGCTTTTCATCTACTATCTTCCCCCGCCTTGGAAATAAGAGTTAAGGTGACGTACTATAAATTTCCAAAATTTAAGAAATAATATGGAAGAGAAAGGCGTGGGAGTAAGGTGGGGGAGTGGGTTGTTTTTTGTTTCTGCCTTTGTTGGTGATGTGCCAGAGGGTCTGTCTGATGTAGCTCATGGAGAGTCAAGAATAAACACTTCTCTGTCTTTGATTCTTCTCCAAAAGAGTCAGATTCCTGCCAGGAAGTGAAGAAGCAGGTTGGCCATTCCGTTCTTCTCAGAGAAAGGAAATACCAGGCTAGAATTATATCTAATTACTCCTTTACATATCATTAGTCTAGAGAATGTAATTTTTAAGTTCAAGCTACATCTCCTGCTTGCTATTTTTTTTTTAATTGTTGTTCATTTTTCCCCTCAGGCAATTGGGGTTAAGTGACTTGCCCAGGGTCACACAGCTAGGAAGTGTTAGGTGTCTGAGGTCAGATTTGAACTCAGGTCCTCCTGACTTCAGGTCTGGGGCTCTATCACTGTGCCACCTAGCTGCCCCTTGCTAATTTTTTAATGGAAAAAGAATGCCCTGAGTTCTTATCTAAAACTTGATCCACCCACATTCCCACTAGATTTCGGTTCCAAAAGGATGATAGAGCAGAGCAAGTATACTAGGAGAATATATACACCCGACAATACATTGGGAAAACAACTCAACTGAGAGAGAGAGTTCCAGTTCTAACCCAAGGGGAAAATTCTTCCAAAATCTCTAGTGCAGCAAGCTGGTAATAAGGACACGATCCAAGTTTTACATGTTGGTTTCTTTGCAGAGTCTTTCTCTCCCTTTAGCAATTGAAGAGAGGTTAGAATGGAGTAGTTTCTCTCAGAAGAACATGAATCTCATTTCTCCAGTTCTCACAAAATCCACCAGTATGAGTCATTGAATAATCAATCTCCATCAATGAGAGTATACAAATGGCCCTTTGAGCCAAGGGTTACAAATAATAATAGCTAGTAATTAAATAATGCTTTACAATTTGCAAATTGTTTTGCAATTATCTCACTTTGATCTTCACAGCAAGCTTGGGAGGTAGGTTTTTTTTTTTTAACTTATCCCCAATTTGACATAAAAGGAAACTGAGGCAGAGGTTAAAAGATCACACAGTCAGTAAGTATCTGACCCTGTGTTTGAATTTAGGTCTTCTTAACTCCAGCTTCAGAACTCTATCCATTTCATCATCACCACGTGTCTGATGTAGAAGAGAGAATGCTGGATTTAGTTAATGAGATCTGGGCTCCTATTGCTTAATTATAACGAGCAATGTTGGACCTGGAGGAAAGATAGCAAAGAGAACCTCCCTCCCTTCTTCACAGAGGTGGGGAACAATGAGTGAGGGATGCTATATATGCTATTAGATATTGGCTGGTTTTGCAGAACTGCCTTTCTCATCTCTTCCCCTCACACTTTTTTATTCAATTACTAGGCATTTCTCTCTGGGAGGAACATGGGAAAGTGATTTATTCTGACATAAAGAAGGGGTGTAAAAATAAAATGTCATTAAAATTATGTATGTGTCAAAAAAGGAGATAGGTCTGAGTTCACAGCACACCCCTGACACATCAGCTATGTCACTTTGGGCAAGTGACTAAATTGTGGCTCACCTGTAAAATAAGGACAATCATATCTGTAGTATCTGTCACACAGAGTCACTGTGAGGAGACCCACATCGGATCCCGTGGGCAGAATGGTATGGAAGCTCTAAAGCATAATAGATGTATTCACTTGGGATGAAGACTATTAATTTAATTCTATAACTAACCCTCCCAGAGAGTAGGTAGCATTTAAACCCAGGTCTTCTGATTCCACATTCAAAGCTTCTTCCCTCCTCCATCCAGGGTCACTGATCGAGAGTACCCTTAGGGAACCTCATCTTCTGCTCCATCTCTCTCTCCCACTTGGAGCCTCTTTGGTCCAGGTCAGCAAAGAAGCATTTATTAAGCACCTACTGTATGCCAGGCTCTGCACTAAGCATTAGAGATACAAAGATAGACTAAAGACAGTCAATGCCCTCAAGGATGGGGGAGAAAACACAGGATGTATATGATGTGGATGGAAGGTAGTCTAAGAAGAGGAGGCACTAGCAGCTGGGGAAGACCAGAAAAGACCTCCTATGGGAGATGGGATTTGAAATAAGTCTTTTGAAAGGAGGCTAACAAAGCCAGAAGTCATCAAGGAGGAAGACTATTCCATGGATGCTGTCCTTCGTTCTTGGAGAGGATCAAAAATGACATCACTATGTTAGAGTGAGTTTCAGTGTGTCCAACCGTGGCCAATCAGACCAATACGAGCTCAGACTGCTCTGCCACAGGTTGGACACAAAGAGTCCCTATGAACATTTGAGGGGCTTCTCCAACTTTGCGCATCTTGCGCTTCTTCTGAGCTGATTCATTCTGCCTTTCTCATAGAGCTCAGCCCCTTCTCTGAAGAGGGCACGCCCGGCTGGGATGTCCCGTGCCTGTGTCTCCCGTGTCATACAATCGATTCTAAAGTTCTTAAGAGAGACCTTGGCAGTGTCCTTGTATCGCTTCTTCTGGACCATCATGAGAGTCCTGCCCTGTGTGAGTTCTCCCTAAAACAGAATGGCAGACTATTCCAGGCAGGAGGAGGAGTGAGGGAACAATGCAGTCGGGAGATGGATGTGAGCATCCTCGAGTACTTGGAAGGGAGTACAGTGTGAGACTAGAAGGGAGGAGAGGACAGGCTATAAAGAGGATGTTATATTTGGCTCTGAGCATGACAGGGAGTCCCTGGAGTTTATTGGGTAAGGGGAGTGGCGCGCTCAGTCATGATGTACAGGGAGATGCTTTGGCAGTTGAGTAAGTGACAGACGGGATAGAGACCAAGCAGAAAGTATTGCAGTGTCCAGGTGAGAGGGGGCGAGGATCTGCGTCGGAGGGAGACTGTTGGACGGACAGAAGGGGATACAGACATGGCAGGGATTAGCAACCGATATGGGGGTGAGAGAAGGGAGAGGGAGGAATTAAGGGTGACAGGGCAGAAACCTGGTCTTTTGCAGAGAGGAATAGTGGGTTCAGTTTGGGACACGATGAGTTGGAGATGTTAGGGGAAGTGTCCATGAGGCAACTGGTGTTAAAGGGAGAATAAAGATAGATTATAGACCTGGGAATCATCTACATAGAAGGATAATGAACCCAGGGAACTGAGGAAGTCACCGAGTGAGATAATATGGAGGGATCCAAGCCAGAGCCTTCGAAGACACTCTGGTCAGTGGCTATGACCTGGAGGAGACTGGCCAGGGAGGTGGGAACCTTTGGCGTCAGCAGGGACTCAGCAGTGCGGGGGCTGGGGTCGGTCTCCCTCTGCTCACGGGGCCTTTGGACAGTTTGCTTCTTCTCTGAAGGCCTCCACCCCACCCCGCTCCGTTGCTTTGTGCCACACTGGAGGGAAGAGGATCCTTTCATCCCTGGCTCCCTCCCTGCCTGAGTACTCAGGAGGTGGGAAGCGAAGTGGGCAGCTGTTTGGGACCCAGGAATGGACAAGGAGAAATTCGGTAACTCCTGTTCGGGCTGGATTCCCAGAAACCCTGGGTCAGGGAAGGGGTGGGGATAGACCTAGATAAACAGACCAAAGGTGAATGGAGCCTGCAGGCCGCTGAGTGAGCTCCAGCTAGGAGAAGGGGACATGGACTTCCTGAGGTGAGTGGGACGAGGGGGATACCGCACTCCCCATAGGAAGGACGTGAAATTTCCACCTTCCAAGAGGAAGGAATCATTCCGCTGAGCCAGGTCTCCTGGCCCAAGTCCTTCCTTCAGCTTGTATCCCACACCCCGAACCTGAACTCTCCTCCGCTATCCTTGCTTCCTGAGCCCTGGACCTCACCCCTACGTCTGACCCTTCTGTACCTCACACACCATAACAGCCTTTGGATTAGTAGCCCATGTCTGTCGAGATGGAAACTATGGCTGACTGACCCGTCTCTAGACCCCAACCCTGAGCCTTTAAGCCTCATTCCCAAGTCCTTCACTCTCCATGCTCCTGACTCACCTCTCCTATCCCAGTCTCTAACCTAATAATCGAAACCTGCTCTGTCCTCCTGGCCCTCCGGTCTCTGCTCCTTGTCCTGAATCTGAATGTCCTTACCTTGGACCCCCATCCCCTAAACTCTCTCCGCTCTGTGCTCTGGCTCCCCAGTCTCTGCCCCGTGTCCTTCATCTGAATCCCCTTGGCCTTGGACCCCCGTCCCCCAAACCCTCACCCCCGTCTTCTTCTCTCTCAGCGTCTCTGCCCCCCACTGCCCTCCTCATCCCGTCATCTCCCACCAGGCTGAGTCTCTTGCTGGCAACGGCCCTGCTGCAAGTGGGCGGAGACCCATGGCCGAAGGCCGTATTTGGGCGCCTCGCATCCCCCGGTTTCCCGGAAGTGTACCCCAACAACGAGGAGCAGAGCTGGAACCTGACGGCCCCCCCCGGCTACCGAATCCGGCTCTACTTTACCCACTTCGATCTGGAGCTGTCCTATCTCTGCGAATATGACTTTGTGAAGGTAGTGGAAGCACTTGGGTGTGTGGGGGACAAAAGGAGCATGGAAGGAGCCGAGCCCTGGGGGGTGAAGGGGACGCCGGCCCGCAGGCAGCCACAGATACCCCCCACCCCCAGGCTGAAAGGGAGCGGGCTGCCGCAGCGGCCCTGGCACGTAGGAACCGCTTCCAAATGCTGCTTTGCCAGTCTGGCCCAGGGTTAAAGGGCTTCTAGAACCTTTAGTTCTCCCTGCCATGATCTGCCTGGACCCACCCTATTCTCATTTGCAATCCCTGAGGCATAAGTGAAGGGATTTGTCCAGGGTCCTACAACTAGTGTCCGAGCCAGAATTCGAATCCAGGCTTTCCTGACTCCAGGTGCAGAGCTCTGTCCATTGTTCTGCCCACCCCACCTCAGGGAGACGCAGAGGGCTGCTCAGGGCTCCGCCAGCATAAGGGCTGGGAGACCCGGACTTTGGGGATCCTCGAAGGGGCCCCCAAGGAAGGCCTGGTCACCGATCGTTCCTCTCTCCCCGCCCTCCCCGGGAGGCAGCTCTACTCTGGGGACAAGCTGCTGGCCACCCTCTGCGGGCAGGAGAGCACGGACACGGAGCAGGCGCCCGGCAACCACACGTTTCACTCGGAGGGCAGCCGCCTCCGCGTCGCCTTCCGCTCCGACTATTCCAACGAGAAGGACTTCACCGGCTTTGAGGCCTTCTACGCGGCCGAGGGTGAGTTGTGTGGTCCGAGCGGTCACCGGCGTGGAAGCCCACAGGAGTGAGAGGCGGGAGGGGGACTGGCCTGAGCCCCACACACATCCTAGGACTCAGTTTCCCCGTCTGAGAAACTGCGCTCCTCTCACCTGTTTCCTGAAGAACTGGGACAGACTTAGGAGCTTAGAGCTGGAAGGAATCGCAGAGCCCCCTGCCCCTGTTTTACAGAGGAGGCAGCTGACTTTCCCAGCAGGATCTAAGAGCACACTAGGCGGTCAGTGGATGGTTGGATTGCTGACCCTCCTTTCTCCGTCTGGGCTGTGGAGCAGGGGGCCTGGCTCTGCCCTAACTCTCCCCTGGGCCCCAGCAGGCGGGGGGTCTGACATGTCGCCCCCTCCTCCTGCAGACATTGATGAATGCGGGGTGCCACCCGGAGCGGACCCCATCTGTGACCACCATTGCCACAATTACCTGGGCGGCTTCTCCTGCTCCTGCCGAGCCGGCTTCAAACTCCACAAAGACAAGCACACCTGCTCAGGTGAGAGGCTGCCCCGCAGCTTAGCTGCCCTGCTTTCCCTGCTCATCCTCCCTGACCTTTCTGGACACGATGCCTGCCCTTCCCTGCCCGCGGGCTGCCCCCCAGATCTGGGACTCGTGGCTAAGGAGAAGGCGTCTCCTCTGAGGGGGACAGGGCACAGGGCATGGGCCGGAGGGGGAAGGAAGGGCCGGGAAAAGGCCGACACGAGGCGTGACGGCGGCAAAGGCGCAAGCTCCGGGTTCCATCCGGCCCTTGAGGTTTCCTCCCCTCTGACTTCGGGGGAATCACCTCCTTTCTCTGGTCTCAGTTTCCTTCTCTGTAACATGAGGATGAAGGGGCCTCCGGGGTCCCTTCCAGCCACGGGGTCCATGAGCCCAGAACGGGGCAGCCTTGCAGTTTGCCTCCCTCCCATCCCGTCCTCCTCGCCTCGTCTCCCGCTCCCTCTAGCTCGCTTTTCCCAGCATCCTTTGGTGCTTGACTCCCTCCTTGGTCACGAACCCCAATCCCAGCCCCTTCCGGGGGATACAAACACACGGCACCCACTGGCGGCTCGGCTGGGGCAGATCTCAGCTCTGAGACGGATGGTCTGATGGAATCGCTGCAGGCTTCCTAGGAGATATCACTCTTGTTATTAACAATTATTAGTGGATCTTTCCTGCTCTCCTGTCTCTGTCTCCTTGGACAGTCTTCCCGGAGCCCCTCCCCTTGGCCCCCTAACCCCCTGTCCCTGTCTCAGGGTGAGAGCCGAGAGCCTTGCTCTTCAGGATAGCCTCTGATATCATTTCTTTCCTATCTTTATTTTCCAGCACAAGATAATTAACATCCCCTTAGCCAGGAAAGCCAGCGAGGGTCCTGGGGCCAGGGCCAGGCATGGGCCCTGCTGGATGAAGCATCAGTGCCAGGAGGCGGCTCTCCGCTGCCCACATCCAGACAATAAACCTGGCTTTCTCCCAGTGCTGCCCAGTGGCTGCCTCCAGGCGTGTCTTTGTGGGGGAGGGCAGCCCAGGGACCTAGAAGGCCATTGGGAAAAGTACTGTGGCCTTGGAGACCAGCCCCTTCTGCAGGGGAAGGGGGAGGTGGCTACCGGCCTATGGGGCTGAACAAGGGCATAAGGCTTGGCTTGTTTTCTCCTGTCTTTCTCCCTTTTCACAGAATTAGGGAATGCCCAGAGCTGGGAGGGCTTAGAACCCGGGATGTCAGAGCTGGGAGGGCCCTTAGAACCCAGGAGGTCAGAGCTGGGAGGGCCCTTAGAACCCAGGAGATCAGAGCTGGGAGGGCCCTTAGAACCCAGGATGTCAGAGCTGGGAGGTCTCTTAGAACCCAGGAGGTCAGAGCTGGGAGGGCCCTTAGAACCCAGGAGGTCAGAGCTGGGAGGGCCCTTAGAACCCAGGAGGTCAGAGCTGGGAGGGCCCTTAGAACCCAGGAGGTCAGAGCTGGGAGGTCTCTTAGAACCCAGGAGGTCAGAGCTGGGAGGGTCCTTAGAACCCAGGATGTCAGAGCTGGGAGGGCCCTTAGAACCCGGGATGTCAGAGCTGGGAGGGTCCTTAGAACCCAGGAGGTCAGAGGTGAGAGGATCTTTATTGACCAATCTCATTTAATGTATGAGAAAACTGAGTCCCCTAAATGAGAAGGTGACTTTTTCAGAGTCACACGTGCTAGTGGCAGAGCTGGGCCCAGATTCCAGGTCTTCACCTTGTTTGCACCACGTTTTTCCCCAAGGCTCCTGGTAGTTGTGCAAAGACGACCTCAGCCCAGCGGCCCCACAATCATCTACTTCCTATGGAGGCAACTCTTGGTTTCTGTCCCCGCCCTCCCTGAGGGACGGTTCTGATCCTTTCCATTTATCCCCAAGACTCCGGGTCCCCTTCCATCTCCCCCAGACCAGAATGCTCCTGCCCTCCCTCTGGTGGCTGCTGTGCTCATTGCATGGGAAGGCTCAGCAGCTGGTGTATCTGGGGCCCGGCCCAACCAGCTCCCCCGCTCCCAGCCCCCACTGCTCCGACTCCCCCAGTCTTGGCTCCATGTTGGTCCGCAAGAGAACTGAACGAGGTTCTGTCCCTCTCTAACTGCAGGAATGCTAAATGCCGGGGACGGAAGGGAGGGTCACTTCTCAAGCCTGTGCTCTCGGGTCACCGGGATCTGCACAGCGCTGGGGAAAGAATCCTGGGTTCGAATTCTGGTTCTGAGTCTCGCTAAGAGTGTAGCAAGTTGTTTGGGCTTCCGGTTGTTCATCTGTAAACTCCAGGGGCCAGAAGCAAGTCCCTTCTGACTCTCAGCTGACCACCCTGCGAGCTCTGCTGGGGCCCAGGGTAACCTTTCTCTGAGAGGGAGCCAAGGGGCATCACAGCCCCATCCACCAGGGAGACGGAGGCCGGCCGCCCTCTCCTTCCCCCAAAAAGCTGGATCCACCTCCTGCTCAATGGCCATCTCTTGAGATCATTAGGTTGGAGAACTGGAAGCTCTGGGTTCTAGCCTTGAATGCTGAGACAGAGACAGAGAAAGGCACAGAGAGAGAGAGACAGAAAGAGATACACAGAGAAAGAGAGAGAGAAAGAGAGAGAAAAAACAGAGAGAGACAGAGAATCAGAGAGACAGCAAAACAGAGACACAGAGACAGAAAGAGAGACAGAGAGAGACAGAGACAGAGAGAGAGAGAGACAGAGACAGAGAGAGAGACAGAGACAGAGAATCAGAGAGACAGAGACAGACAGAGAGAGAGACAGAGACAGAGAATCAGAGAGACAGCAAAACAGAGACACAGAGACAGAGAGAGAGACAGAGACAGAGAGAGAGAGAGACAGAGAGAGACAGAGACAGAGACAGAGAGAGAGACAGAGAGAGAGAGACAGAGACAGAAAGACAGAGAGAGACGGAGATAGAGAGAGAGAGAGAGAGAGAGAGAGAGAAAGAGAGAGAGAGAGAAGAGAGAGACAGAGAGACAGAGAGACAGAGACAGAGAGAGACAGAGATAGAGAGAGAGAGAGAGAGAGACAGAGAAAGAGAGAGAGAGATAGAGACAGAGACAGAGAGACAGAGAGACAGAGAGAGACAGAGAGAGAGAGACAGATTTTATTTCCAACCCACTTGGCGGGTGCATAGAGGCTTAGACTTACATACAGTGAGGTGGTCTCCGGGTTTAGATCCTGCCTCAGACACCAGCTGTATGATCTTGGATAAGTCATTTAATTGGGGCTCTCTGCCTCAGTTTTCCCATCTATAAAACGAAGGAGTTGAACTTCATGAGCTGTAAAGTCCCTTCTACCTCTAAATCTATGGTCCCCAAAGTCAGGAAGTTCATCTCTGCCACAGACACCAGTTATCTGACTGTGAGAAAGTCAGTATAACTACATGCCTCAGTTTCCTCATCTGTAGAATAAGGGTTTTGGGCTAAATGACTTTGAATCCTTCAAACGAGTATTTATCGAGTACTTACTATGCGCTGTGGGCCTGTGCTGAAGGCCGGAAATATAAAGGCCCAAATGGCACAGTCTCTGCCTCCGAGGACTTTACATTCTAATGGGGGAAGCGGCATGTGCAGGTTTGAGAACGGCTCAGAATCTGGGCCTCCGATATATATATATCAACAGAAGCTAGTTTGGGAGGGAGGCCCTCAGGGAGAGTCTCAAGGAAGTAGGACCTTGTGCCTGAGCCCCAACTTGGAGAACAGAGACCCCCGGCCTGAGGGGGGAGAGCTCCAGGTCTGGGGAGTTAGGGGAGCGTGTCCAGAAAATTGTCAGACCAATGTTGGCTTGGCTGGAAGAGTGCATGGAGGGAAATACTCTGAGAGACAATTGGAAAGGTGGGAAGGGGCCAGTCTGAGAAGAGATTTAAATAGCAAAGAGTATTTTATATTTGATTCCAAAGAGATTAAGGAACCGCTGGAGCTATTTTGAATAAGTGTCTACAATGAATATGGATTGGAGAGACACAAGGCCCTGAGACCAAATAAGGGCCAGACTGGGGATGATGAACCAGGATTGTGGCCGTGTGAGGGAGAGGAGGAGACTGTTGCAAAGACACTGGAGGGAGAAACGACAAGATGTGACAAGAGAGTGGATCTGTAGGGAAAGTAAGGGAGAGGAATCAGGGTGACATGGAGGGCGTGAGCCTGAGTGACTGGGAGGCTGATGGTGCTCTTGACATTAGGAAAGCCAGGAAGAAGGCGGGTTGGGGAAAGATAATAAGAGAAAAGAAAAATAATATAATAAATAGTATATATATATATGTGTGTGTATATAAATGTGTGTATAATACATATATAATAATACAAATATAATAGCATAGTATAATATAGAATAGTACAATACATATATAATAGAATAGAATAATATGTATAATACTGTTATAATATATAATAGTAGGATAATAGTATAGAACATATAGAATATAATAGTGTACATATATAATAACACATACATAAAAATGATATATGATAGTATAGAGTATATATATATAGAATATAATAGTATATACATATAAATATAATAGCATAGTATTATATATAGTAGTAGTATAATCGTATATGTATAATAGTATAGTATAACATATATAACAGTATAAGTGTGTGCATAAATAATATATATGTTATATATAGTATAGTACATATATAATGATATAATACATGTATAATACCATATATATCATATGCATACATAGTGCACATGTAGTATATATAGCATATATAGAATACATAGTATGTATAAATATATAATATAATACATATATAATATTACACATGTAATAATAGCATATGTATAATAGTATAATATAATATGTAAGAGTTTAATAGTGTATATATAACAGTATAGTATTATAACATATAATAGTACTATAATAATACAATATAGTAATATAGTATATATGTAATAGTATAGAGTATATATATAAAGAGAATATGATAGTGTATATATGTATAGTATATATATAATAGTAGTATAATAGCATAGATTATATATGTGTGTGTGTGTGTGTGTGTGAGAGAGAGAGAGAGAGAGAGAGAGAGAGAGAGGATATTTAATAATATAGAGAAAAAAGAAAAGAGGACCACACACCATTAGTGGGTGTGACGTGGAGGAGAAGTGAGCGAGGAATGTTGCGGGTGCCGTGATCAGCCAGGTTGCCCGGGTGGCAAGCCAGCACCCTTTGACTGTTCCACTTACCTCCCAGAGTGGCCGATGGGGGTTCCAGAGGCTCTCTGGACAACGGTCATTTGCAGGCAGATCTGAGTTTACCTGAGAAGTTTAGTCACCTGAAGACTTCTCTGGGCCGGCGAGTTGCCGACACTCTCAGTCAAGCCTCAACTCTCTGCAGACCAGGGAAACAGCCCCAAGGGCTGGACCTGGGACCCCTTGATAGCCGGGACCCAGCTTCCCAGCTTTGTGACTCAGGCTCCTTCCTAAGCAAGAAAGGGATATTCCAGCTCTGGGTCTGGAGTTGGGGAAGGTGGTCAGATGTAACCAAAGGTGATTTCTATGGTGAGAGGAGTGAGGGGGAGGTTGAAGGAGTCAGGTTCTCACTCTGGCTCTTGTCCGTTCTCTTGACAGCCCAGTGCTCAGGCCAGGTCTTCACCGAACGATCTGGAGTGATCACGAGCCCCGACTACCCCCAGGCCTACCCCAAACTCTCCAGCTGCAGCTACAGCATCCAGGTGGAAGATGGTTTCAACATCATCCTAGAATTTGAGGACTCCTTTGATGTTGAAACTCACCCAGAGACCTTGTGTCCCTATGACGTCCTGAAGGTGGGTTGCCCGGGATGTTTTCCAACAACGTGGCTCATGTGTTTAGACCAGCAGTTCCCACACTTCAGCCCACTATTTTGTTTCCTGCTCTTGGATTAGCTTCCTACACCCCGCTTCCGATAAACATGCAGATGGGAGTTTGGTGCTTCTGGACCATATTGCTGCTATTTACCCAGCATTCATTTCCTTTCACAGAATCAATCCCCAAAGCTCTCCTGCCCTTTTTAGCCTCAAATAAATTTCCAAGCCCGCTTGAGGTGTCTATGCAGAGAAGTGAGGGACCTCGCTAGGTCGGGCATCCTCTGTCAATAACTGCCCTTATAATGAGGAATATTCTTTTTTTTCCCCTGAGGCAGTTGGGGCTAAATGACTTGCCCAGGGTCACACAGTCAGGAAGTGTAAAGTGTCTTGAGACCACATTTGAACTCAGGTCCTCCTGACTTCAGGGTTGGTGTTCTATATCCACTAGCTGCCCCATGTCCTTATAATGAGATAATAAACTAGTAGCATGACTTGAGTTTCCCCAAGGGGGTCTTGTTGTGCCCCCATATCCCTTCCTCTTCCCAGGAGTCATGGAGCTGGGAATTCTGGCATTACTGAGTCTTTCCTTTGGGGTTATTACTGTCTTCTCTCAGATATACACTCATGGCGCTAATAAATAACGGGAGAAACATTAGTTTCTTCATCAGAAAATGTTAGATGTGTAGGGAATCTTAGGGCATAGAATGTCAGAGCTAGCAAAGACATTAGAACATAAAATGTTAGAACCCAGGAGGTCAGAGCTGGGAAGGCCCTTAGAACTCAGGAGGTCAGAGCTGGGAGGGCCCTTAGAACCCGGGATATCAGAGCTGGGAGGGCCCCTAGAATAGACAATGTCAAAACTGAGAGACACCTTATAACAGAGGATATCAGAGCTAAGTGGGCCCTTGGAATATACATATAAAAAATTAGAAATAGAATGTCAGAAATAAAGATGTAGAAATCAGAAATATAGACTATGAAATGCCACAATATGGAATATCATGAAATGTTAGACCATAGAATGTAAAATCAGGAGGGATCTCAGAATGGAAAATGTCCAAACATTTCCCTTTAACAGTTGTCCATTGGGACCCAGACCATCTGGGAAAACTGGACCTGTGATGGTCAGATATGGGGGACGCACTCACTGCTCTCATTAGTTTCTTCCCTGTGCCATCATCACCATCCCCACCGTGGCTGTTGCCACCGAACCTTCACTGCTATTGTTCTTTTTGGCTTTCAATGTCATGCTGCCTCATCAATTCCTTGGGCCCCTCCTCCCGCTTCCATTTTGTCCGTAGAGATGTACCTACAACTTTGTGTGACTTTATCGTTTCAGATTAAAACAGACAAAGAAGAATACGGTCCATTCTGTGGACAGACCTTGCCCCCCAAAATTAACACTAAAAGCCACAGTGTGACCATCACCTTCATCACCGATGACTCAGGAGACCACACCGGATGGAAAATCCGATACGTGACCACAGGTAGGAGTCTCAGAACCTCATCAGAAGTCTCCGGTGTTACAGCTTTCAGCAGGCTTAGGAGTTTGTTAGGAGAGGAGGAAGTCACATCTTGGAGCCGTTACGGTGCTTCCTTTAGAGAGTGGCAAGGTTACTGACACTGGAACCAGAGGATCTGTATTCAAATCCTATCTCTGATACTACCTATGTGACAAAACAGTTTACAACCTCCCTGAACCTCAGTTTCATCATCAGTAAAATGAGAAAACTGGAGATGATTTCTAAAATCCCTTCCAGATCAGTGGATGAATTTGGCCAAAAACAATTGGCTGCCTTCTCTGATTTGAGCTGATGATACAGATGGTCTTGTGTTCCTTTTGGAGGGATGAGACTCTCCCTTCTTCAGCCCAAACGAATCTTCCAGTACTTTGAAATGTCACTATGAGAGATTCATTTCTTTGGGTGAAGGTTTAGGGCAGGTACTCTTTTGTGTGTGTGTGTTACACTGGGTACGCTTCTCAGAAAAAAAGTTTGTGGCCATTATTCATCATTGAAAGAAATAGTAAAGTTTTAATGTTTTTGTTTGTTTAATTGTTCCTGACTCTTTGTGACCCCATTTCCAAATGGGAGTTTTTTTGGCAGTGGCTTGCCATTTCCTTGTCCAGCATTTTACAGCTGAGGAAACTAAGGCAAACAGGATGGAGTGACTTGCCAGGGTCACGAAGCTAGGAAATGTCTGAGACTTGTTTTCCTGACTCTAGGCGTGGTACTTTACTCATTGCTCCATTTGGCTGCTCCAGTTTTCAGTAAGAGATCGGAGAAGATAAAGATACAATTTTTTCCCCATCCAAGTTCAGAGGCCCCACTGAAATCTATTCATGAATGACCCCTTGAGGGTCTAGGAACTCCAGAGACTAAGAATCCCTGGCTTGGAGAGTCTTTTTAATGAGAAATTCCTAAAAATAGTCCTGGCTAGAAGACATAGTAATTTAATCCCAGTTTTTGTTTCAATTTAACAAACATTAGGAAGTGCCAAGAATACAAAGAAGGAAGGGAATAAACACGAATATAGCAGTTATCACACACTAAGCATTGTTAACAAATCTTATCTAATTCAATTCACACAAAAATCCTGGAGGTATATGTTATTACTATTTTCATTTTACAGTTGAGGAAACTGAGGCAGAGATTAAGGATTGGAACTCTGTCCTCCTGACTCCAAGTCCAGTTTTAACTGCCTCTGAGACAAAAAGGAACAACTCCTCCTCTCAAGGTGTTTATGTTCTACTGGGTGAGGGTGAGATAACAGGCACACAGATACACAAAAATAAAGTGATTTGGGAGCAGTGGTATAGATGGCACAATGGATAGAGTACTGGTTCTGGAGTTAGAAGAGTTTAAATCCAGACTCAGATACTTAACACGTCCTAGTTGTGTGACCCTGGGCAAGTCATTTAACTCCATTGACTTGCTAAAAAAAAAAAAAAAAAAGTGATTTCAAAATGGAAGAATGGGGTGCTTCCACTGGAAGATTAGGAAAGGGTTTCAGGTAGCCTCTGACGTGTGCTCTGAAGGAGCCTGGGGATTGATTCTAAGAGATGGAAGTGAATAGGGAGAATATTCCAGGAGTAGGAGATAGCCAGGTGGGAGAAGGAATAACTTATTTGGGGAACAATCAGTGGGCCAATTTGACTGGAATGGAGAGTAGATGGGAAGAGCTCCCAAATAGGGAGTTCTCAGTGAGGAAATAACCTTTATTAATGCAAGTCAGCATCTCTAGGTCATTTACAGAGTTCCCTGGGGACACTGAAAAGGTGAAGGTCAAGACTAGATCCAAGTCTTGGGCTCTAACCATTACACACACACACACACACACACACACACACACACACATGATCAACTAGATCAAGTGGTCTAAAAGTTCCTGTGGGTCCCAGAACATCCAATTAAGAGAAGAGTTTGTATCAAACTGATAAAAGGAAAGAAAATGGGATTCTATATAGGGACAACCAAAAATAACTAACTTATAGAATGCCCCTGAATCCAGATCTGGGAAAAGGAGCTATGGCCCCTTAATCTGGGGTCACATAAAGGCAAGATGAGTTTAGTTGTTTCTCTTGAAGATCCTTTCCAGCTTTGGCAATCGAGTTTCTAAGTTTTAAGTGAGGCCTTTTCCCATGCTGGATTGGTAGTTTTCTAGGTTAGGTCCTGGGGAAGGCTTTTCTAAAGCCAAATACATTTCTGGAAAACTTTATTTGGCTTCATGTGGGGAGTTAGTTAAGCAGGGAGCAATGAGATCAGATCTGGATTTAAGGAAAATTATTTTGGCAGCTATGTGAGGGATGGTCCAGAACACTCAAAACACTTTCTGACAACAGAGACTCAGTCTTTCTTGAATCATTCAGCTAATACTCCAAAAACAGTGACAAATTCTACCTTGTACACCAAGCACAGGCTTTGTGATTTTTAAAAACATTTTTTTTCCAATTTGGGGAAAATGTTTTATTTTTATTTAATCATCCCTATTTTCATTGCCTTCATCACTTTCTGTAAAATAAAGCATATGGACTTGATGAATGAGACTCTGGACAAGATAATCTTTCAAATTCCAAATTCTAGGTTATAGAATCTCAAAATCATATTGTCCTCAAAAGGAGTCTTACCAGTTCTATAACAAAGGAATAAACAAATGAATAAATCAATGAAAAATCATTTATTAAGTACTCATAAGATGTAAAGCTGGCCAAGATTCTCCTTTACAGCTTCTTAATAGGATTCAGTTGATAAGTAAACATGCAATAGTATGAAAGAATTGGAAAGGCCCTGGACTTAGGTTCAAATCCTGACTTGGATCTTGGATAAAGGGGAAGGATAGAGACTGGACTAGAAATCCCTTTAGTACTATAGCTATGATTCAAGAATCGCCTTGAATATAAAGCATTCCCCTACAAGGAGATCTCTGAATCATAAAATATTAGCATTGGAAGGATCTCAGAGGCTGGCTGGTCTAACCCAAGTCTCTAGGTTTTTATTAATAAGAATCCCCTGTACTATGGATCTGACAAGTGGTCACTCAGCCTCTACTTGAAGAGCTGTGATGGTGGAAATCTCTCACTTTCTAAGGAGGTATATTCTACTTTTGGACATCTCTTTTTTATATTACGCTGAAATCTGCCTCTCAAATAATCAATCAGTTAATAAGTATTTAAGTGTGTATTATTAGAGACATCTCCATTCCAAATGTTCATGTGAACTCTTTGGGCCCGACCTCTAGTACAGCCTCTCGAGCCAATATTGGTCTGATCAGCCACAGTTGGACACATTGTACCTTGACTCCAACATGGTGACATAATTTTGGTCCTTTTTGAAAAAGAACAACCAATCATTACAAGGCTCTGGGGATATAAATACATAAAAAGAAATAATCCTTTCAAAGATCTTATATTTTCATGGAGAAGACAACAATTACACATGAAATATAAACTGAGAAATCACTAACATCTACAAATTAATTCAATACCAGATGGTTTGGAAAGGAGCAAGGGTGTTAGCAGTTGGTGAGATCAGAAAGAGCTTTATGTAGAAGATGGTGCTTGAACTGGGACTTGAAGTAAGGATTCTGTGAGATGGAGATGTGGAAGAAGGGCATTCCAGGCATAGGAGATAGCCAGAATAAAGGCTTGGAGATGCTAAATGGAGTGTATTGAGGAATAGCTAAATGACCACTATGGCTGTATTACAGAGTGTGGGAAGGAAAATAATGTCCTGAAAATAAAGGCTGGAAAAAGAAGGGCTAAATTGCTTAAGACTTTAATTTTTTTTATGGGCTAGCAAATTTATTGGAGTTTTGTCAAAATGACACTTGAGCAATCATGTGGATTAAAATAGTATTTTACTTTTCAAAATATATGTAAAGATAGTTTTCAAGATTCATTTTTGTAAAACTTTGTGTTCTATTGCACAGGTTTTTTTTTTTTTTTTAATAACAATAGTTTTCTAAAAAAAAATTTTAAATACATGCAAAAATAGTTTTCTACATTAACCCCTGCATAATCTTGTGTTTCAAGTTGTTTTTTTCCCCTCCCTTGAGGGGTAAGGGCAGGGAAGGAGAAAAATTTAAAACACAAAGTTTTTTTCTTCTTTAATAGTATTTTATTTTTCCAATTATATCAAAGACAGTTTTCAATATTCACTGTCGCAAAATTTGTGTTTCAAATTTTTCTCCCTCCCTTCCTTGACTCCTTCTTCCCCAAGACAGCAATCTGATATGGGTTAAAAATGTGCAATCCTTTTAAACATATTTCCACATTTGTCATATTGTGCAAGAAAAATCAGAGCAAAAGGGGAAAAAAAAAAAAAAAACACGAGAAAGAAAGAAACAAGCAAACAGAAAACACAGAAAGTGTTTTGAGAGTTCTGGACCATCCCTCACAAAGCTGCCAAAATAATTCCCCTTAAATCCAGATCTGATCTCATTGCTCCCTGCTTAATTAACTCCCCACATGAAGCCAAAGGCTTCAGAAAGGCTGTGATTGGCATTCTCCATCCGAATCCACGGGAATTATTAAGGTTTTAAAATTAAACAGAGGAATTTATATTTTATCACAGAGGCCAGCATTGGAGTTCTGTACTTTAGGAAAATCCTTTTGGCAGCTGCATGGAGGATGGACTAGAGTGGAGACAAATGGGAGGCAGGGAGACCATTTGGGAGGTTATTGCAATAAAATAGGTGAGAGGAAAGACTAGAGCCCAATCTAATTTAGCAGCTATGTGAGTAAAGGAAAGGAGTCAGACGAGAGCAGTTCTATGAAGTTATGGAAGGGCCAAGATTTGATGACTAGTTGGTACACAGTGAGGAGCAAAGTAAAAAGATCAAGATGAGGGAGCCACTTCATCTGAAAACGATCTGGGGTCTTTAGTGGACAACAAGCTCAGTTTAAGACAACAGTGTGATATTAGGCTGCTGAGAAAGCTTAGGCAATCTTAAGGCTATATCGAGAGAGTTATCTAGGATGAAGGAGGTGATCCTCCTGTTTCAATCTGCCCTGAAATTGTGTCTTCATTTCTGGGTGCCCCCGTTTAAAAAAGGTGAAGAACAAGCAGAAGAAAACAGCCAGAATGCTGAGGGTTATATTTGGGATCGTGCCATATGAAGCTAGATGACCGCTAAGATAGAATCTGGACTAATCAGTCTCTGAGGTCCCTTCTCTGGTTCTAGTAAAATCCAGTTCTTGGTTCATCATCATCAGGTGCTCTTCACCCCTTCCTTTCCTCCTTTACCCACTCTACTAGTCCTGTATACCCCACATCCATCCAGACAGCTTGACACATAGGTGGGATAAGACCAGAGTGAACACCCCCATTTCTTCCTGTAAGATGGAAGAATCATCAAGCCTATCCATATGTGACCTGCTGATGCAACCTGGGGACCCCTCTGCCGCCCCTTAGAACTTGGGGGCCGTTTGAATTGCCCTCCATCTAAAATATGCTGTCACTCCCATTAGAACGTGAGCTTTCTGGGGGCAGTTCTTTGGATTTTGTTTTTTTGTTTGGTCTTTTTGCTCAGCACAGTGCTTGATACATGGTAAGCCCCTTTTCATCCATTTATCCATTCCCTTTCACCAGATTTGGGGGAGAAAAAAGACGTACATTGAGACCTCTGCCGCTCCTTAGAACTTTGGGGGCTGTTTGAATTGCCCTCCATCTAAAACGGGCTGTTCCCCCCCCCCCCCCCCCATTAGAATGTGAGCTTTCTGGGGACAGGACTTTGGGGGCTTTTTTGTTTTGTTTTTTTTTGTGTGTGTGTTTTGGTCTTTTTGCTCAGCACGATGCTTGATACATAGTAAGCACTTAATACGCTCCTTTTCATCCATTTATCCATTCACTTTCACCAGGTTGGGGAGAGAAAAAAAAGTGGGACGTACATTGAAACATTATTTCTTCTACGACCAAGAGTTTAATCTTGTAACATTTCTTCTCCATCTGCTCAGCTCAACCGTGCCCTAATCCAATATCGCCACCTCATGGCCGCATCGCGCCAGTGCAGCCGAAATACATCTTGAAAGACCATTTCTCTCTCTCTTGTGAGACGGGATACGTCCTCTCCAAAGTAAGTCCTAGAGAGCCAGAGGGTCCTAGCCCGGAAGTCCCGACGCCTGGTATGTCTGCCCCCTTTCCTTTGGAGGCCGGGACAAAGGTTGGGGAGCAAGAGAGCCGGTTTCTGTCTGTGTGGGCCCCCGCATTTAGGACCCACGTGTGGACAAAGGCTGAGCCCAAAGGCGGGCAGGAGGATGAGTTACCTGTCCAGTGAACCACCTCTGCATTAAAAAGGAGGCAGGCAGTCCCCCTGGCCCAGAGATGACCTTCCTCGGCAACAACTCCTGGGCCCCCATGCACCAAAAAAATGAGATGCCAACAGGAATTCGTATATTCTGCAAAGTTATAAATAGTGATCACTGGTCAGGGAGAGGGAGTATAATTTTAAAAAATGCTTAGCAAGTTGCTTAAGTGGCCCAGGTAGGAGATTAACATGTCCTCTTTATGTTCTTCAAAATTGTCACTAAGTCCCTGTAGTAAAAAGTAATAATCCTGAAACGATAGCTAGGCAATCCACAGTCCTGCAGAGGGACAAAAGAGAAGAAGGTGAGACACTTTTCTCACCTTAGCAAAACTTCTAGTTCCCCTTTCCCATGATGCCTCGGCTAACACCGATGCCGGATTGTCGGGAAGCCCCGTTCCATGAGCCTTTGAGTCACAAGGCGGTCTCTCGGTCCAAGCTGCCTCCTTCCTTGTTGGAGGCTTGTTGCTGGTTTTCCTCCAGAGGGGAAGAACTTCGAGGTCACTTAGAATGGCAGACTTTTTTTAGGAAGGATTTTTAAAGATCTTCTCTTGTGCCCTCCGATATTTTTTAAAATGAAAGTGGAGGCCCAGTTGGGGGATGACTTGCTCATTCCTACAGTTACTAAACAGCAGAGACTGGATCCACACCAAGATTCTTGGATACCCCAACTAGGACTCTTTGTTATTTTAATGAATATTTTATTGTGGCTTCTTTTTGACATCAGACGCTCCCCTACACACACACACACACACACACACACCTCATAGAATCTTCCCAGGTAACAAAGGTCAGGGTAGCAAAGAAATCCAACCCATTGACCACATCTGACAACTTCCCCTTGTGCCGCTCCTGTAAACAATGGATCACACACAGATTGAGAGCCAGAAGAAACACAGGGTCCGTGAGCTCAGAGAGAGGTGGAGTGATTTTCCAAGAGTCGCTCAGCTAATAAATGTCAGATTTGAGCTGAGAGCTTCCTGACTCCAATCCCAGAGCTCTAGCCACTGTGACTTCTCTTCCAGGGAAGATACAACTTTTCTAGCCTTGCCTCCCCTTCTTTCTCCACCCCCTTTCCCACTGCCTCCCTCTTCCTCAATCTTCTTCTCTTCTTGAATTGAAAAATTAAATGAACAGTTATCTGACTCAGATAGTTCCTAGCTGTGTGACCCTGGGCAAGTCACTTCACCCTGTCTGCTTCAGGTTTCTCATCTGTAAAATGAGTCAGAGAAGGGAATAGCAAACCACTCCAGTATCTCTGCCAAGAAAACCCCAAAGGGAGTCACAAAGAGTGGGATACAACTGAAAATGACTGAACAACAACAAACATCATGCAGCTAATATTTCTCAAAGAACAAACTTAGACCTGGGTCTTTCTGAATTCAAGGTGGACCCTCCAGCTGCCCTGCCATATGATCTCCACATCATATGTGAGTACATGGTATCTGAAAAATAATACAGCAATTAAAGCTACATTATACAGTGAATCCAGAGCTGGACTAAAAGTCAGGAAGTCCCAGGCTTTAGTTCTTCCTCTGACATTAACTATCTGATAACTCCCTATACTGATATAGAAACGAATTCTCTTCTCTCAAGAGAAAAACAACATCTCTCCACCCTGGCATACAAAAACCCAAATACAGCTCAAAACACAGAGAGATAATCGATGATAGATAGATAGATAGATAGATAGATATAGATAGATAGACAGACTAATATACATATGGATGGATAGTATGGATAGATAGTAGATAGCTGGATGATAGATTGGATAGATGGACCAATAAATGGATGGATAAAAGGATAGATAGTAGATAGACAGATGGACCAACATATATATGGATGGATGGATGGATGGATGGATAGTAGGTAGTCAGATTGAATAGAGTAGATAGATGGATCAATAAATGGATGAATGAATAAAGGAATAGATAGGCAGGCAGATGGATCAATAGAAAGATAGAAAAATGGATGGATGAATGGATGGATAGATAGATAAACAGATGGACTAACATATATATGGATAAATAGATGGACAGGTGGATCGACCAGCATACATATGAATGGATGGATGGAAAAATAGAGGGCATTTATTAAACCCTTTTGGAAGAAACTATGCCAAGTGCTGGAAATTCAAATACAAGCAAAAAGAGACAGCCCTGACTTCAAGGAGCTTACCTGCTAATGGGGAAGATAGTATAATGAGAGCTGAACAATAGGAGGAGGATGCTACCTACAAGAAGGAACGAGATAAAAGTACAGTGGACTTACACACAAGCCTGAACAATTCCTAAAAGGAGGTTCCATGATGGATTCCTCAGTGGGAGGAGCGGGGTCCCAGGAGTGGAGGTATCTTCAGGCTGAGAGGCAGTTGTTAGCCAGGAGAGTCAGGAGCAGAGTGCAAGAGAACACTAAGAAAAAGTCAGTTTCTACATTGCCATTTTTTGTGATGTCACCAACTTAGAAAACTTTTAGAAACCAATGTTTTCTCTTTTTCTCCTCAGGATGAAAGGATTTTGAAGTCTTTTACTGCAGTCTGTCAGAAAGGCGGAACCTGGGACCAAGCAATGCCAAAATGCATCAGTAAGAGGCTGATTCAGACAGTAGGGATGATAATGGTTCTTTTATTTCGACAGAGCAAATCAGAAAATAGGGTATAAAACTAAGCTTCTAAACCACGGAAGGGATATTTAAGTCCCACAAAGTCACCGACTTGTAAATCATGCTTTCTTCACTTATTTTGATACCAAAAAATAGTAATAGTGATCAAAAATCAGAATACTCCAGAATGCCAGATTACAAAATAGGAGAAGCCCTTGACCATATCCTTTTTTATGTTTTTATTTAATGCAAAACAAAAAATATATGAGTACCGGGCATAAAGTCTATTGTAAACTATATAAATACGGTATTTAAATGACCATATTTCAGATACACTAAATAGTCGTTGAACATCTGCTGGATGCAGACGCCTTTTGGATCTGATTTAACTACCTTCAAGAGGCCTTTCCCAAGTAGTTAGTGCCCGTCAGGACCTCATATTATTGGTATGCTATTTTTGTATTTCTACCACTGTTTCTCTCAAGTCTTTCCTTGGCTGTAACTATTTCTCACTTCCTCTTCCTCTCCTGTCTCTGCCTCTTTTTTTCTCTTCCTCTCCCCATCCCTTCTTCCTCTATGTCTCCCCTCTTTTCTCCTCTGTCCCTCTGTCTCTGCTTCTTTTTCCTTGTTCCTCCTTCCCCTTTTCCTACTCTTATCTCTTCCCAAATATTTGCCTTGAGGCAGGGATTGTAACTTTTTTTTTTTTTTTTTTGGTTCTTGTCTTTGCATCCCAGCTACTTAATATAACACCTGGCACCTAGTAGGTGCTTTAAGAAAACCCTTGTTGAAGTTTATCATGTGCCTCTGCAATCACCATTCCACATCACCTATTCATTTATTTAGCAAATATGTATTAAGTATTGTTTAGAGCTTGAAGCTGAAGAAAGAAGAAAGTTTAGCTCCCATATGGTCCCGGTTCCCATGGAACGTGCAGTCCGACAAGGTTAGGGAAAAATGCAAATACAGAGAAATCCAACACACAATGATACCTGATCTGTTCATTAGAGAGGGGCAGAACAGAAAGCCAAACTTTTCCCTAATAAATGGAGCCGTAAAACTTAAAAATTCCACATTTTATGGCGCAGCCCAATGTTTTCTTATCTGACCATCTCCAGATGGTAAAGTGATACTTCTGAGGACAGTCACCTTGGTGCCGAGGTGAAAGTTTTTACATTCTCTTCACAGAAAAAAACCTAGTGATAGTGAAGAACTTAGAGGTCATGTAGCCCTTTTCCCGTGTGTAGTTTTTTCAAGGTCCTTTCTGTTCTAATGTCTCGCCAAGTTATAAATTGAACATTATCCTTGAAGCCAGGTAGACCGTGTCCAATTTTCTCCACCTTATCTCAATATTGGTTATCCCCCTTCAGCACTAGAATAAGATAGACAGGGGACTCTGGAAGTCCTTTGGAATCCCTTTTTCTTAGGAAGGAAAGAAAAAGGTGGACCTGGTGGATGAAATTGTACAGGAGAAGATAATTTAGAGAAAGAAGAAAGAGGATCCTGTAGATTAAAAATTGTAAAAGAATTGTCATTCCAGGAGACTGAGTGTTCTAAAGCGATGAATGTGGATGCACAGGGAACTCATTGAAAAAGCTAGTTTTAAAAGGCAGGCGCAGATGGTCAAGCAAGGACTGTTAAAGGAAGGCCAGAGCGACACATCTCTTTGAGAATTATGCCAGAAGCCCCTGAACTCAGGAGGAGCTGGGGCTGGCAAGAAAAGCTAAGGACAAGGAGGATTTTTAAAAACTTATCTTGGGGCAGCTGAGTGGTGCAGTGGATAAAGCACCAATCCTGAAGTCAGGAGGACCTCAGTTCAAATCTGACTTCAGACACTTAACACTTCCCAGCTATGTGATCCTGGGCAAGTCACTTAACCCCAATTGCCTGGGGAGAAAAAAAAAGGAAAAAAGAAAAGCTTATCTTGGAGAAAAGAGGATTGTCAGAAATGATAGAACTACTGTTAGGGATAGATAGAACTACTGTTAGGGATAGATGAGGTGACAGTAACGAGTATGGAGAACTAGGGGTATGCAATTCCAGTTGTGTTTCTGGATTGGTTTTGCTATTTACCAGCTAAGAATTATCTTTAAAGTAGAAGGGGGAGCGGGGGAGAAGAAATGCCGACGAGGGTGTTGTTTCCTTTCAGTAATAGTAAGAGGACACCTAGCTCTGTTTCATAGGTTCAAATGACCAGATTGTCATTCATTTTTGGTCATGTCTCTTTATGACTCCAATTGTGGTTTTCTTGGCAAAGATACTGGTTTGTCATTTTCTTCTCCAGCTCGTTTTACAGATGAGAAAACTGAGGCAAAGAGGGTGAAATGACCTGCTCAGTGTCACACAACTAGTAATAATTGTCTGAGGCCAGATTTGAACTCGGGAAGATGAGTTTTGACCCCAGCTCTGGCATTCTATGCACTATGGAACCCCTGAGTCCACTTGATGAATTGTACTGGTAGATGAGACCTTTTGGCCACAGTCAGCAGTTATGGGGAGACAGTGGAAATGGGGGGGGGAAGAATTGAGAAACTGGAGAAAAGCAGCACTGTGAACTTTCAAAGGAAAGAAGAAATCTGAGGAAAGGCTTAAACATGGGATCAAAACTCCCCAACTTCCCCGGGGCTAGGGAAGGCTCAGCTAGGCAGTAATTTATCTGAAAAAGATAAAAGGTTAGTTGACTGTAATCTTGACTTGCGTCATTAGTGGCAGCCAAGTAGTAGACTGTCATCTGAGATTAGATTGAGGAGAGATCTAGGCAGATGGCAGTTGCTGCCGCTCGAGCCTATCAGACCGCATCTAGGGTACTGTGCTGAGTTTCAGGGTCCATATTTTGAGAGGGACTCTGTTAAGGTTCTTGTGATTAAGTCAACAAACATTTATTAAGTGCCTACCATATATCAGGTGGAGCCAGCTGGATAGTGTTGAGTTCAAACCTGGTCTCAGACACTTCCTAGCTGTGTGACCCTGGGCAAATCACCTCACTCTGTCTGCCTCAGTTTCCTCTTCTATAAAATGAGATGATGAAAGAAGTAGCAAACTACTCCAGTATCACTGCCATGAAAATCCAAAATGGGGTCATGAAGAATTGGACACAATTGAAAAAATGACTGAACTGAACCCATAGTTAACACTGCCATTGTTCCTGGAATGGACGGATGTCTCAATCTACTTTTATACAGCTCCATTCCCTCTTCTGTATCTGTATCCCTACTGCTCAGCACATAACCCCTTAAAGGATACTTATTTATTCATTCAATCCATATAGAAGGGATTGTTGTTTTGCCCCAAGAGCCAGAACTGGGATCACGGGGCAAAAATCACAAAAACATAACTTTCCATAGAAGGGAACTATACCAAAGTAGAATTGACTGCCCCAGAAGATAGTGAGCTCCTTCTCACCAGAGACCTTGAGTGAGGGCTGAGTGTCCACCAGTCAGGAATACTGCAGGAATCCCTTCCAGGAATGGGAGGCCATGTGGTCTCTTAAGGTGCCCCAATTTTGCAAGGCAACCTGTCCCTTCCTTCAGGAAGGGCACCGTCAAAGCCTAACATGCCATGCCAGAAATGGTAATTCGCTTATCTGTGGCCTTTTATGTATTAAATGCTTCGCTTCTTAATTTATAACAAAAGTTCAGAGAGGTTAGGTGTCTTTCTCATGATCACACAGCTAAGTATTGGACTAGCACTTGAACTCTGATCATCAGACTTTAAACACAGGCCTTTTTCCATCTTAAGGCAGCCAGGTGGTGCCATGGATAGTGCCAGGCCTGGATAAAATTCCTCTTCCCGAGTTAAAATCTAGCCTCAAACACCAGCTGTGTTCCTGGACACATGCTGTTTGTCTCAGTTTCCTCATTTGTCAAATGAGCTCAAGAAAATGGCAAACGACTCCAGTGTCTCTGCCAAGAAAACCCCAAAATTGAGTTGGACCAACTGAAAACGACTAAACAAATTGCATCTTAAGGATGCAGGTGATGTTTTGAAGTCGCTCCACAGAAGAAATTAAGCGATGCCCATGGTGTGCAGGCTAACGACATTGCTCGGGGATAGATGGCTCCACGCTGCCATGCGTCTGTATGAATTGCTTACAGGCTCTCTAGCCCATTTTCATCTTGGTACATAAAATATTTTACTTCATTTGCTTTTCCCTCCTCCTCTCCTCCCCCATCTTTATTAGTTGTTGACTGTGGCCCGCCTGATGATCTATTCAATGGCCAAGTGACATACATCACAGATAGTGAAGTGACCACGTATGAAGCCGTGATTCAATATAGCTGCAAAGGCCCCTTCTACACTATGAAAATGAATAATGATGGTAAGATAATTCTTTTTCGGCACTGGGGATGGACGATGTTGGGAACACATACACTCAAGGCCTGAAAATAAACTTTAACCAACATTTTTGGCCAACGCTAGAAGAAAGATTAAAAGGCACTTTTCCCATTGCTAAGTGAAATATTATAGCTCAAGTGACATTTAATGTCAATTTGCTAGAATTCGAAAACAGATCTTATCCAGTAAATGACTACTCCAAACACACAATATATTCCAAATGGTTTAATTTAACAAGCCAAAAACCGTATCATTAAGCACTTGAGATCTTGATACATATTCAAGTTACACATCTAAAAGGTTTCCACTTTGCAAGCAAACATGGTAATGCAGAGACCTCCTGTTTATGAAATCATGTAAAATGGTTATTCAGACACCTCTATTTCCCACTGATGCTCAAGAGTCAACATCCTTCAAGGTGGTATTCAGACAAATGACAACCATCTTATATATGCAGTTAATTTAAGCTTTTTTTTTTTTTTTTTTTTTTTTTTGCCTTTTCAATGATTTGCAGGTAAATATCAGTGTGGGGCTGATGGCTTCTGGAAGAACTCCAAAGGAGAAAATTCACTCCCAGTCTGTGAGCCTGGTAATGGATATACTTATATAAGAAATTTATAATTGATGGAGGGCAGAAGAACTTGGTATTAGAATATAACTAGGGCTTTTAGCTGTAGTAGGCAAAATCTGACTCCAGCGACTGGCCCTTAAACCCAGTTACTAGTGCCAGCTAACAAATTCTCATTACTCCCTTTCCATATGGAGCAGTTGTTAGGTGGCAGCTACATTAGCCATTTGATTGTGGTTGACCTTTTAACTAGGCAAGCATAAAAAGTTAAATGATTTTTTTAAACTACTATCTTTATCCATTTGTAAATATGTTCTTCCACTGAGTTACTTTCCTTCTATGTAAAAATGCTATTAAAACCCAGAGCTAATAACTTGTTGATTATTTCCCTAAGCTGCAGCTTTCGAGGGCATCTCATTTTTAAACATTAATGCAATTTGCCTTTAATAGTACTTTAATTTAAAATTTTACCAGAATTGGCTCTCAAGAAATATTTGAGCAAAGTGATTAAAGCCGAAGAACGTGAGGGTAATAAGTGTGTTATTACCTTCCTGCTTTTTTTTCCTTTTACTTAGATTCTATCATATAACACTTGTAAATTGTTGTTTTTATAAGTATCCTGCCACAATGGGAAGTTGAGAGATGTTGTAATAATCGGAGTTTAGTTAGCAATAAAGACCTCAAGTAAAATGTAATACTCATAAAAGCCAGCCAGGGAATAATAATTTCTGGACTGTAAATGCCCCAGCAACAACAGTAACCAATGTGGGTGTCCTATTTTTATACATTAAAACACAGCAAACTGAATGGTCCAAGTTGAAAGCACTTTGCTAATCTTGACATCCTAATCACAACAGCACCTGTTGTACTAGGATGGCAGGATGGCAGATTGCCCCATTTCTAAAGATGGGGAAAACTGAGGTTATGCAGGGTTTTATTCTTAGATACTCCAGCATGATTCTTTTATGAACTAGTCTAGGCATCTTATTCTTTATGGCCATCATCCTATAAGTTAATTTGTTTCTATCATGTTTATGGTCACAAAATGATTTTCAGAATCTTCAAAATTAGGAGCTATATAGCAGCTGGGTAGTGCAATGGACAAGCCAGTTAGAGATGGAGTAATAAAGCTTTGAGTTCAAGCACGACCTCAGCTATTTCCTAGCTGTGTGATGTTGGAGGCAACTGTTAAATTTTCACCATTACCACTTACACCTCCGAAATCAAAAGCTACAAATTAGGCCTTGATTTAACTTTGTAAACCTGAGGGGACACAATGTTAATGCAGGTTAAAATTGTGTCATGTACACTTTGGGGGAGGGGTGGGAAAAGCTGGTTATTAAAACATTTTACTGGTATACCCTGTGTAAAACTCTGGACAGGTCACATCCTCTGCCTCAGTTTCCTTATCTATGAAACAGTGATAATAGCACTTACCTCCCAGTTGTTTAAATGAGGTAAAGTGCTACATATCCTTATAGGGTGAAATTTCTGGCAGTCCATAAAAGTATAAAAGCTCTCCCTTGAGCACCTATCAGCAGGATTCTCTTAATGCTGCTCAATTCTTAGTGCTTCAGGGAGAAGTGAAAGCTAATAAGGTATGCCATATCCCTAGGATCTGCATCTTTTAAAACCATCATCTTATCCAAACAATCTGAAAATGAATTTCTGCTATCCTCTTTACATGCTCCAAGTTTTCCTTGGCTTTGCAGTTATCTCCTAACACAACTATCTGTCCTCCCAACAGTTTGTGGTGTGGCATCTCAGAGACTGGAGCGAGTACTTGGAGGGAGGAAGGCCAAGCTTGGCGAGTTTCCCTGGCAAGTCATGCTCCTCGGGGATGCTCTTGCTGGAGGTGTGCTTCTGCATGACAACTGGGTGCTTACAGCTGCTCATGCAATCCATGAGCAGAGAGACCTAGCATCTCTGGAAATCAAGATGGGGCTTCTGAAGCGATCCTCACCTCACTATACAGAGGGCTGGGCAGACAAAGTCTTTATACATGAGGGTTACACCTATGATGAGGTCAACTTTGACAATGATATCGCCCTGATTAAGCTGAAGAATCACATACAAATTAACAGTAATGTCACGCCAATCTGCTTGCCAAGAAAAAATGGAACCCGTGTGAAAGCAAATGATTTGGGAACAGTATCTGGCTGGGGAAGGACTGAAAAAGGTTTCAGAGCTCACAGTCTCATGTATGTTGAACTACCAGTTGTTGACCAGCAAACGTGCCGAGCAGCATTAGAAAACAAGAAGTCCCCAGGAGGCAAACCTCTCATCCTAACTGACAACATGATATGTGCTGGTTTTCAAAGTGGTGGCAAGGATTCTTGTTCTGGGGACAGTGGAGGGCCCTTTGCATTTCAAGACCACAAAACCAAAAAATGGTTTGTAGGCGGGATTGTGTCCTGGGGTTTGGGATGTGGTGAGGCAAATCAGTATGGAATGTACACCAATGTCATTAACTATATTCCTTGGATTGAGAATATAATTTTGAATAACCCTTAAATTACAGACACTTCCATTATCTTCTCCCTTAATAAAAATTATTTTTCCAGCAATCTGTATTGTAAACTTCTAACAAAGAAAACTGAATTTAGAACACTAACACGAAATTCAAAACAAAATAACCCCAAACATTCTAAGATGAGGTTTCTGAAAACACACAAGAGTACATTTTTAACAGCCCAGGTTAACCTTTCTACAAACAGGAAACATCTGCTCTGAAGAAGAACTATAGTTGGAATTGCTTCTTACTAATAAGCAGGATTCCCTTCTATCTACTCTTCAGCTAATCCCCCTTGTGACCAATGGGTAGAGTATTGCATTGCAGACCAATCATTATAGATCACTTTTGTGTATCTCTGCCATCATTTTGTAAAATGGGAAGTGTATAATTGATACTATTGCTTCCAAAACCAAAATGAAACTGTGAAGCTTTTTTGTTTGCAATATACTAAATAAATGTAAATGGTAAATGCCAAGGTACAACAGTCTGGGAAGGATTATCATACTGAGCATTCATAAAGTAGAACTAAGTTCCTCAGAATTTAAATGGCAACAATTGACAAGAGCAGCAGAAAAACTGTTCCATGTAGTATGATACACCTTGGCTTGAATATCTTCATTGAAACTCACTAGATATAAGTTCTTCACTCATACCTGGGATGCATAGGATCAAAAATGTACCAACTAAAGCTATTATGCAACCATCAAACTTCCCATCAGTTCCCAGCATACACTTAAGATAATATCTACAGGACAGTGCACTTAAAAAATGCTTTGGTTCAATCTTCTAATCTCTTTGATATTTAATAAGTCTATATCCCTAAAATATCATGAAACCTCTTCATTTCAGCTGCTCTAAGAAAAGCTCTACCATCATTAAGCTTCACTGTGGGGCTCAGTAACTATATACTTTTATGTATGAGGCACTTGCTACAGATGACTGTCTTCCAGTTTCCTAGGTACAAACAGAAGAAAAACAAACCAATAAAAAACCACCATGCTTTTTTTTTTCCATTAAGACTCCAGACACAATTATGATGGCAACAATAACTTTTATTCAATTAGTTTAAAAATATTTAGAATAAATGCATTTAGAGAAGACCAAATAATTTTAAAACAGTTCTACACCAAATAGTTTAAAAAATATATTTTTGCATATTTTTTTCTGAGGGCAAACTAATATCCCACCATAGCTGTTTAGTCCCATAAATAGATTTTAATAGGAGACTACTCAACACTGTACGCATTCTATAATTTGATTCTGGACTTATACAAGTGTAAATAAGGGATTAAAACCATGCCATTGACAAGTTAACTTACCATTGGGTTCCTTGAAGGCTTGCCCGTTTAGTCTTTGGAGGTTCCCGAATACCATTTTAAGTGTTACCATGTTACTGCTGCTGAGTAATAGTGCAAGGGCTAAAATGCAAAATTCAGATGGTACAGGATTTGGACATCATGCAGCTTTAGATGCAGAAAAAAATTAAAACAACTCAAGATCCTTTTACAGAGGAAAATGAATAATGAAACAATTTGGGGATTACTTAAAAAGCTAAAGGAAATCATGACTTCATTGTTTGAAACAGCTTGCAAAATGACAAACCTATTTATTGTAACCCAACTAGATAAGGGCATTAAAGGCAGTAACAACACAAGAACTCTAATGCTCTTACATGAAATACAATAATAAAGAATGAACATATTATTGCTTTCACATACTTAACAACGCAGCACAAGAGCCTAATCTGAGGTTTGCAAATAATTTTATTTACCATTACTATACTTCCACTTCAAAAGGGGAAGAGAGGGGAGGGATTGAGGGAGAGGATAAGGACAGAAACTCCTAACGGTTCTCTCCCCCCCCCTCCCCCCAGTAAAATAAGAAACCAACCCTATCTATTAATTCATAAGCTGTCACGTTTCCTAAATGATTATTTTAGGCACAAGATAAACTTTGTGGTTTCTTCAACCTTATCCCCATTACAATTAACTTCACTTTTCCCTCTTATATCCATCAGGTAAGGTGTCTGTATAACCATTTTTTAAAAAAAGCTTATCTGCTTTGCTACAAAGCATAAGAGAAGAACAATCTTTTAAACATTAACTGCTCTACCCAATTCCCCCAAATCAAAACATTCTAAAAGGTAGACATGATTTCCCCAAATGGAAATTCATATAAACTGTGTAATAAGAATTATCACCTAATGTGCAGAGGCACTAAGGAAAGTTGGAGGGTACTGCTTACCATTTTAGGTGAGGTCACCCAGACTCATTAAAAACTAGATTAAAAAAAAAATACAAAAAACAAAACTTATTTTGGACAATGCAAGAACAAATAGCAATTAAGTCTGGGTATCAGGTGTCAATGCATGACAGGTGATGAATCCATTTGACTTGAGACAACTTTTCAAACATGTTTATTTGAAGCAAAATGAACTATTGCCAAGAAACTTATGAAAGTTCCATCTCAAAAGGGCCAAAAAAGGGGAATTAACTGCTATGAATTCTTTGCATTCAGGGCTGCAAAACAAAGACACATATTATTTAAATCAGTTTTATTTAAGAATTTCCAACAGTGACAAATCTTCTAAAAAGCATCCAAGCACAGAACACAGAACTGCAGCAAACAGCATTCTTAGGGGTATCTTACAGACATTAGAACTTCCACCCTTCTTTGAGACACACCCTGAGCTCACTGGTGGACTCTGCTTCAAAGAAACCCTGCAAAGCACACCACAAGCTCAGTCAATGTTCCCAGTCACAGCCCCCATCATCTTCAGGTCACAGTACCACACTTACATATCATTAACAGAAAAGAACACACACCATACAGCATTCACAGCAGTTGACATAAGGGAAAAAATACAAATAATTCATTTCACTTAACACATTCAACTAGTTGAACTAGGAAGAGAACTCACTTAAAAGTCTTCCAACACATGTGGATGTCCTTTGAATGCAAGAAACATTCGTACATTACTGGCTATCATTGCTCTCTGCACACTCTCTCACCAAAGCCACAGGATCGAGAGACACATCTCGCCAAGTTCAATGCACCACCAAGTCTCTGCACGCGCTCTCTCCTGTTTCTCGCTCATACCATCCTCTCATGCCTCGGCACCACCATCAATCCCACACAAGGTTTCAGAAGTTCAAACAGCCTTCTGGTTCCATATCACAGCCTTGCGTTCATAGCGTTGATACGACTCCATGAAATAAAGAGTAGCGGATAAAAATGGGACACCCACCGTCAAAGACGCAGCATGTGCAGGGTGAGGAAGTATTCTTGAATGAGAAAGCATGTAGACAGAAGTATTCCTATGGCGGAATATTTACAGCACTACTTTCAATGAAGTGCTTCTTCCATAAACATTTGAAATGAGATGAACTGCAGAGATTAAATGAAGCCTTCATATCGTACTTTAGTATATGAGGAGAGACAGTGTTAAAAAACAAAACAAAAACCAAACGAAACAAAAATACCAACATCATGACACCATGTACTCCAGATCGGAGGTTTTTCTAAGGAAAAATCTGTATGGTGGGGATCAAATTAAAACAAGGAAAATGTAAGTTCTGACTAATGGTTTCCATTTTGAACATGCAAAGAAATTCACTTGACGAGAAGTCCAGGGATAAAATATCACAGGAGAAATCTTTTTTTTATAATCAATTGTAGTGTGTTAGTTTACCCATCAGGCAAATAGCAGTTCACTTTCAACCATTCAGTATTTCAACCCTTTATGTAATAAAACTTATAAAATTCCTTTATTTTTTTTTCCTCTTTTCCTAAAGAAAAATGTCAAAAATACTGCTGAATATACTGCACACGGAACAAACTGATTCTGAAAATTTTAGTACATATGTATTTTACAATATACTTACCATGAGTTTAGAAAAATTTAATTCCCACCATAGTATCAGAACTGTCTACATTCCCCAACCTGACGATTTGGAATCCATGCTTGAACCAAAGCCTCCATTAAATCCACTGCCTGAGCCTGCATTTGATGCTGAACCCCAACCAATAGCTGCACCAGAGTTAGAGCCACTATATGAGTTATTTCCAGAACCAAAAGCCTGGTTGGGTTCCCTCTGCATATTGCCTTGACTTTGGTTGTTGCCTGATGGGCCTGACTGATTCTGTTGACTGGCCAACATGCCCATCATCCCCCAGCTGCTCTGCAGGGCTGCCTGGGCCGCTGCCATCATGGCAGGGTTGATGCTGAAAGCTCCAAAATTCATCCCTCCACCCATATTACTACCTTGGTTGTTTCCCAAACCAGCTCCACCCCCTCTACTGTTACCAAACCCACCCTGATTTCCAAAGCCGCCTGGATTACCACCAAATCTTCCACTTCTTTCTAACTGCCTATTGCTATTGTGCTTAGGTTCAGCATTGGATATATGTACGCTGATTCCTTTAATGATCAAGTCCTCTCCACAAAGAGACTGGGCAACCTACAAGAAATAAGGGATGCAAATAAATGAGGTTAAACTATGGTTTAGGATGGTTAGAAAAGAACACTATTAACATCAAGATTAAAATCAGTATTTAAGAAAAGTTCCCCCAAGTTGATTGTATTAAAAAAATAAAGACTACCCTTTTTAACTCGGGTAAAATCAGCAGGGATTTTCAGCTAATTTGTTTTCAGAAAACAATACTACCATCAGTTGAAATGCATGTATTTACAGAAATTGATCATTCATAACATAGTGGTGTATTTCCACAAATAATCAACAAATACTTAAAAAAGTATACATATGTCCAATATCCAGCACCCCACATTCCAAGTTTTATATAAAGGCCAAGAGAATTTGATAAACATCTGAACAGCTGGAAGGGTAAAACTTATGGAAAAATTACCTAAATAGCAGGGACTAAAATTTTAAAATTAAAAAGAAAAAGATACCTGATCATCTGCAAATGTAACAAAGGCAAAAGCCCTGAATGGTTTGGGAATGAAGACATCTACCACTTCTCCATACTGGCAAAAAAACTGTCGCAATTCATCAGCTGTCATGTCCTCTGTACAGCGCCCAACAAACACCTTTCTGCTTCTCAAAGGCTCATCTGGGCTTTGCTAAGTCAAATCACATAGAAGAAAAGAGCAAATGAAAAACTGCAGATGACACAATAAATGTACTTTACAAAATTCACGGCTTGGAGATAAAAGGTCTGCTGAGAACTCTTATCTATAATGATGAAGACTCCGTGTTCCTAACAACAAGAGGTTTCTATGAAGAATCAAACTTGGGATTTTGGAAACATCGCTAGATTCTAGTAAGACTTATTATTAGTAACATACATTATGTCCTGGCAGAAAGTAGCAGTCGACTCAAATGGGCAAAGGTAGGTCTTTCTAATGAAATATATTCTAATTGTCACCAAGTACAGATTTTCCAATTTAAGAGATGACTAATTAAGCCAATTAGGCTAAGCCAGGAATAAACCAAATACAAGTGAATAAAAATTGGTGAAGATGTTATTTCCAGTTCTACTATGCAGTGCAAGGGCACAATAACCTAAAACCATGATTCTGGAGCCCCATCAAAAAAAAAAAAAAAAAAAAAAAAAAGTTTTTTAAATGCAAAACTTTTGTCATATTTTTCTTCAATGAATTGAATTTTTTTTTAAAGTCCAAAGTCCAAAGTTTAAAGTACAAAGAAAATAATAGAGGAAAATACCTTGGAATTAGGAAGTTTACAATCACACCACCGTCCATCTATCATATGGCGCTGTGACATCACTTTCACTTGCGTTTCATACTCCGTGAAACGTACAAAACCAAATCCTTTTGAATGGCCAGTTTTTATGTCTTTCTTGACCTGAAAAAAGTTTTTGAAGTCACAACAACAAAATTACAGGCAAAATATCAATTATATCTAGTCATAAAAGCTGAATGGGGCCATAAGCAATATTGTCATGAAACACAAGGCAAGACTACACTGACAGAACCTCAAAACAATCAAGCTCCTAACCTTTATTTAAACAGAAGCTGGCTTTTTTTGGCAAAAGGAAAAATCATGAAATCAAGATGGTGTAAAGTGATATTTGAGAATTTGTATTTAAGTTTTAGTTATTTAATTCATTTTTACAGGAGCTGACACTATTTTTGTCTTCTATAATTACCTAAATGAAAACTAATCCACTTCCCCCGTGTCTCCAAATAAAATGTTCAAGGTAAATGACTTTTATAAGACCCGTTTTTACAGCATGACTTGATACTTGACCAACCCCCTCAGTAGTAATGGGATTTGACTTTACCAAAAGCATTACTATATGTATCTAAAGCAAAAAATAGAGAGAGCTGCGAAGTCTCTTTAGATTCTTTTGTATAAGATGTAACATAGGAAGTATATTCTGTTGAGCATGAAGGATAATTACTCAAATAATGCTGGGGGAAAAGCCAAAGATACCATTCACTAGAGAAAAATAGAGGGGAAAATGTAGGGACAGCAAAAATTTTGAGTCAGCAAAAGCAAGGCTTACCTGCACCATAAGGACTTCTCCAAAAGTGCTGAAATATTCTTTTAAATCCTGCTCAGTTGTTTTCCAAGGAAGACCTAAGACTATTAAATCAGAGGTCTTCTGCACAGCTCTTTTCACTTTTACTGCTGATGAGGCATCTGTTTCATCCATTTTCCTTTTGTTATCTGAACAAATTGAGCAAGAAATCTTTTTAAAACATTTATTTTGAAACTAATTAGAATATATACACATACTATCTCCTGAGCTTTGGAGATAGAGAAGGTACCTCTTTTGAGGGTACTATTAATCCACTAAAAACACTATATTGAGGTTTGTCCTGAGCTTACTTGGTGCTAATCATTACAAGTTCTGGTTTTGCAACACCCAAGAACACTTAAATCTTGGGGGACTCTGGAGATAAACCTATAATCAAGATAAATCAAAACATGTTCCACATAACAGCATAGAAAGGAGAATGTTGTTTAAAAAAAAAAAAACACCAAAGAACCAAAAAACCAACAAATATACCAGCTGTAGCTGTTTAGCTAAGCACTAACTTTCTGGCTACTTCTTCAACACAAACTTTCTAGAGAGTGCCATTTAAACACTTTTCACATCCAGGCCAACTTTGGTATATCTAGAAAGATTAGAAAAGACATGCAAAGAGACAAGACAGTGAAAGTACTACTTAATGGAGTCACCAATCAATTTTAAGTAGCAACAACAACCTTCCTCAAATTTTTTTCTTACTTCTAGATTTAGCATGTAAACTGCAAAGGATAGAAGGAAGGAAGAATCAAACTAGTTTTTACCACTTTAAAACTTTGTCTGAACATATGCCAAACTTTGTCCTTGGGAATAAAGGTTTGCTTAAGTAAATTAATAGCACAAATAATTTACCAGAACAGAGTCAATCACCCAAGTTTTAAATACTTTAACAACATGACCCTACCAACAGTAAATTTACTATATTCCCAGGTTAACTAAGTTTCCTAAAGGTCTTCACTTAAAATTCACAGAATGTTAAGAAAGTGAGAAAACTGGATGTAGTCAGAAGACTCAGGTTTTCCCCATTTGGAGAATCTGAAGTCACTTTCATTATAAAATGGAGACGACAACACCAAATACTGCCACACTTTTCCTGAATTGTTATTAAATGAAATTATCTATGCAAAATATTTCTATCACTTTGTTGCTTTGTAAATGTTGCTATTATTAGAGCTGGATAGCTTTATTCAAACAGCTATGTTGAAATCAAAAATCACTGTTTTAATAATGTGACATTTTACTGATACATCTTTTAAAACAGTTGCCTAGATAAGAGCTCACAACTATCTGTAATGACAGAGGCCTATCTCAAATGATTTTGCCTTAAGGGGTTCTAGCTTAATACCATCAATGACACAAAAATTACCAGGACACAAACCTTTTGGATAGTTGACAACATATACCAGATTTCCCCAGCCAGCATCAGGAGCATGCAGAATTCCTTCTACAAGCCGTACACCCCTCATACACTGGGACACTGGATTCCTGTAGCGGAGTCCACACGCCCCTGGGAACTGGGCAGTGACCGTGGACAGCAGTACTGTCCCATCATCTTCTGAGGGAATTTCAATGGGTTCATCATTCTCATCTTCAGTTACCCGAATGTATTCAGACATCTTTACTTAAAGTTCCTAATAAAGGAGATGTGAATAAATACTTTTCAATCACAATTTTACTTTTATCAAAGTAACAACCAAATAATTGGAGTCAAGGAGTCTTACACTAAGTTGATGTTTTCATAGTTCCAATATTATTAAGACCTACAAAAAATAGGGGAGGGCGGGTGAAGGGTCAGGGTTAAAGGCCCTCACCAGGCTTAGAATGAGATGATTTGTGTTCAGACACTAGCTCAGACACCGCCCATGCCCTTTCTAGTCTCGGGATGGGGAGATGGGGCAATCTGGCTGGGCCTTCCCGGTTGGGGTCTCGGTTTCCACCTGTCATAGGAGGATAGCCGGCTCAGACGGGAGAGAACCTGGCCAGCACGTCTTCACACTCCTCCTAGGGCAAGCGGTAAAGTTTGGGAACTTCATTCTCATATTCATTAGGCGGCCGAAGTATGACGACATGCTGGCTCTGCCCCGCCCCCTTCCCCCCCAACCCCAGGAGGATCCCCAACCAAGGTATCCCTCCTTTTGGAGCCCTGGCGAAAGGAGACGGCTGCCTCTCACTCCTCCCTTCCTTGGGGGAGCGTGAAGAGGACCCCGCCCTTCGTCTTTTTCTTTGTCTCAGTCTCTCCCCGGGCTGAGCACCGGCCCGGAGAAATGTTTGCCGAATGAATAACGGACTGAGTCTAGGCTCGGTTGCTTCCATTTCCCTGTCCGTTCCTGGAGGTCAGGCCTACCTCCCGGCCTTGATAACAGCCCCCCGCCAAGTCAGAGCCTCGGTGATCGGGGTGTCAAGCGAGCACAAACTGATCCTCCGGCCGGGCCTCTGCGCAGGCCGAGGCCCGCGGGCTGCACGCGGCCGGAGCCGGCCGGTAACCATGGCCACGGGCACAGCGGGCGGGGCGGCGGGGGGGAGGGGAAGGCCGGAAGGGGGGGCAGCGTCACCGGCACGTGGCCTTGGCCCGGCCTTACCACCACTTACCCCACGGTGGGGGGAGGGAGGGCGGACCTGCGCCTCCCCCCTCCCCCGGCTCGCGCCCCAACTCCGGCCCCACCGTCCCCCTCCCCCAGGCCTGGCCCGAGCTGGAGAGGCCCTGACAGGACGAGGTCCGGGCCAGGCCCTGCTCTCCCCCCGCTGCCTCCGGGCCAGTCCGGCGCTGCACCGGGAGGAGGGGGGCAGGGACTCACCCGCGCGGCCACCTCTGGGCCCCGGACAGGCGAGCGAGTGGAACACAGGCTGGCCTGGCACCGACGCCGACACCGCCACCGCTGCGCTCCGACAAAATGGCGCTCGAGCCGCCTCCTCCCCTCGCCGGACGTCGGGCCGGCCCACCGGAGCCACGCGCGCGGGGGAGGTGGGCCGGCCGCGGGATTTTTCGGCCCCGTCCCAAGCCCCGCAACCATCACCTTGGCGAAAGACGCAGCTTAAAAAAGAAATGAACCGGACTTGGCGAGGGAACTTATGGCCTGGTGGAGGAGACCGACGAGGGACGGCCGCGGCAGATGAGCTCCCCCCACGCGCGGTCGCGTAGATGGTTCTTCCCGACCAACCGACGCTCGGGGTCGGGAGGGGAAGGAGGGAGCTCGCGCCCTTTCGGAGCACGCACGCGCGTGCGCGGGCTCTGCTGTGCCTTCTTGCAGTCGCGGCTCACGGTTTGCGTCCGGAGCCGGCAGGTGCACTAGAGGTGCAGCCCCAGTGCCCACGTGACGGACCTTGCTGCTGGCAACCTCTGGGCTTTTGCTTGTGCGGTGCCCGTCTCCTGCAGGGCGCTCCTTCCCTTTCTCCCTCAGAAATCTTCAGCCTGGTTCTGAACTAAACTCGGGCCGCCTCCTACAGGAAGCCTTCCTTGTAGTCCACGTTGTTAGTATTCTTTATAACAATAATAACCAGCAATCATCTAGTGTTTTCTATTTTTTTTTTATCACATAGCGCTTTGAGTCAGAAAGTGCTTTACAAACGTGTTTAATTCTCTATAGAACACAATATTGGTCGATGCTGTTTCCATTGTACAGATGGGGAAACAGAGGTAGAAGACTTTCGCTGTCGGAGGCGGGATTTCTGCACTATAAAACGTCACTTAACTGCCTCCAATTACTTGCTGCTTGCCAGTTACGTAAGCCCTGGCAAGCGGCTGAGAAGCAGGTGTGTTAGGGGATGTGCCCCTGCCAAGGGAAGGTGAGCTGCCATTATCCCTGCGGCAGAGAACGGGTGTGTAATTAGCTCTCTGCACTCATCTGTGGCTACTGGCGTGTAGTAGGTGCTTAATAAATGTCTATTGACTGTGACCCCCAATTTATGGTTAAGCAAACTGAGACAAACAGGATGGAGGTGATGGGGAACTCTGAAGCTGTCCTTCTTGACCTTTGGGGAGAGCCCTGAAATTCTGACAGGGACCCACCTTGGGGCAGTCTAAGTGGTTCCATTAAGATTGGCCCAGGACCACTCCCTACTTAGCTCAAACTTAAGTGGTCTCATTTAGCTGGAGATCTAGATTTGATATTTCTGTGGAGTTCTATTGAGCTAAAAATTGGCTCCGGACCACTCCCAGTAAGTGGTCTCATTCAACCGGAAATCTTGGCCTGGGGGCAATGACAACAAACAATCTCATTCAATTGAAACTTCAGTTTCAGATTTCCTATTTTTTTTTTTTTTAATAATTATAACTTTTTATTGACAGAACCCGTGCCAGGGTAATTTTTTTACAGCATTATCCCTTGCACTCGCTTCTGTTCCGATTTTTCCCCTCCCTCCCTTCACCCCTTTCCCCAGATGGCAAGCAGTCCTTTACATGTTGGATATGTTGCAGTATATCCTAGATACAATATATGTGTGTAGAACCGAACAGTTCTCTTGTTGCACAGGGAGAATTGGATTCAGAAGGTAAAAATAACCCGGGAAGAAAAACAAAAATGCAAGCAGTTTACATTCATTTCCCAGTGTTCTTTCTCTGGGTGTAGCTGCTTCTGTCCATTACTGATCAATTGACACTGAGTTAGATCTTCTCTTTATCGAAGAGATCCACTTCCATCAAAATACATCCTCAAACAGTATCATTATTGAGGTATATTATGATCTCCTGGTTCTGCTCATTTCACTTTGCATCAGTTCATGTAAGTCTCTCCAAGCCTCTGTATTCATCCTGCTGGTCATTTCTTACAGAACAATAATATTCCATAACATTCATATACCACAGTTTACCCAGCCATTCTCCAGTTGATGGGCATCCATTCATTTTCCAGTTTCTAGCCACTACAAACTGCCACAAACATTTTGGCACCTACAGGTCCCTTTCCCTTCTTTAGTATCTCTTTGGGATATAAGCCCAGTAGAAACACTGCTGGATCAAAGGGTATGCACAGTTTGATAACTTTTTGGGCATAATTCCAGATTGCTCTCCAGAATGGTTGGATTCGTTCACAACTCCACCAACAAGGCATCAGTGTCCATTTTTCCCACATTCCCTCCAACATTCATCATTATTTTTTCCTGTCATCTTAGCTAATCAGATTTCCTATTTAAAGGGCAATTTGGGGGCTCCTTTCTTTGCAGAGGCCCAAAAGCAGGACCATGCCTTGTCAAGGAACCCCTCTCTCTCCTTGGCATAGCTGCCTGCCAAGACCCTGCCTGCTGAAAAGGCAACCCTCTTCTCAGTGTTAACCCCCCTCTTTATCTCTCTCTCTGCCAGGATTTCTCTGCTAGACCTTTACTTCTCTGTCAGGATCTTGCCACTGAGGAAAGTAACCACCTAGCAAAAACTGACTTCTCAGTGTCAATAAACTTCTTTTTGCCAGTCTAACTTTTCGGGTTCATGAATTCTTTCATATTGGATCTGTACCGACCAGAAGGATTTCCCACAATTCTCTGCCCTTCGCCAAGCCTCATCAGAGGGACTTGCCCAGGGTCATACAGGCAGTAAGCGTCTGAGGTGGGATTGGAACACTGCAAGATGAGTCCAGACCAGGCACCCTAGGCACCGTGGCAGGCCAGCTGCCCTCCATGAGTTCTCTCAGTGTACCCTAATTTCCAAGTGTAAGATCAGAGATGGATGGTTCTTATGCTTATACATTTTAATATGAGACATTTAAGAGACAAATTGCTGCCAAGATTCCTACTCACCCCTCTTTCATTTTGTTTATACAAAAACTTTAGGACTTAAAATCAAAATTTCCCCATTTTGTCTTCTGTGATCTTCATATTTGGTGACGGACTCTTTCTCTATCCATAGATCTGACAGGTCATTTTTTCCTTGGTCCTCTAATCTATTTTTGATATTATCCTTCATGTCTAATTTAGATACCCATTTTGAGCTTATGTTGGTATATGGTGTGAGATGTTGGTCTATACTTAATTTCTGCCAGCCTACTTTCCAGTTTTCCCAGAACTTTCTGTCAAATAGAGAATCTTTACTCTAGTAAGTGAATTGAGTTGGCCAAACACTGACCTGCTGTATTCATTTGCTTCTGTATATTGTTTTTATTTGCTGTAAAATGTTTTTACACAGTTAGGATTACTGTATATTTCCTTCCTATTTCTGCCATTTATCCTCTTTTTCTCCTTTCCCAAAAATATTTTACTTCTGAATTCCCCAGTCTGCCATCCTTTTTATCAGCATGTCACTCTCTTATCCCCTTCCTTGTAAAGCAAGATAGATATTTCTACACCCAAATGTTTATTTTATTTCCTCTTTGAGTCAATTCTGATGAAAGTAAGGTTTATATGTTGTTCCCACCCTACTGCTTTTCCCTCCACTGTAAAAGCTCTTTCATATCTCTTTTACGTAAGATCATTTACCCTGTATCTCTCCCTTCTTCCTTCTCCCTACCACTGTCTTTCTCACCTCTTAATTTTTAAAAAAATATCATCCTGTCATATCAACTGTATCTATGTATCCTCCCAACTGCCCTAATAATGAGAAAGTTCTTAGGAGTTACAAGTATCATTTCCCACATAGGAATGTAAACAATTTAACTTTATTGAATTACTTAAGACTTATCTTTCCTTTTTACCTTTTTACCTCTCTTGAGTTTAATATTTGAAAGTCAGTTTTTCTATTCTGCTCTGGTGTTTTCATTAGGAATGTTTAAAAGCCCTCTCCTCCCAATTTTTCCTCGAAAAGGATTACATTCAGTTTTGCTGGTTAAGTGATTTTTGATTATAATTGTAGCTCCTTTGACTGGAATATTTTCTCACTGATCTGGAAATTCTGGAATTTGGAATTTTAATTTTGGGATTTCTTTCAGGAAGTGAGTGGTTAATTCTTTCAAATTCTATTGATAGTCTAGTTCTAGACTATCTGGGAAGTTTTCCTTGATAATTTCTTGGAAGATGATGTCTGCTCTCTCTATTTCTCTCTGTTTCTCTGTCTCTCTTAATCTTGGCTTTCAGGCAGTTCAATAATTTTTAAATTATCTCTTCTGGATCTATTTTATAACTCTGTTGTTTTTCCAGAAGGATATTTCACATTTTCTTTTTTCTTTTGTTTGATTTTGTTTTATTGTTTCTTAATGTGTCATGGAATCATTAGCTTCCACTTGTACAATTCTAATTTTTAAGGAATTCTTTTCTGCAGTAAGCTTTTGCCCTCTTTTTTCTATTAGACCAATTCTATTTTTTAAGTTCTTCTCTTCTTTGGATTTTTGTACCTCTTTTACTATTTGGCTTATTATTTTTTAAGGTGTTAGTTTCTTTAGTGTGTGTGTGTGTGTGTGCGCTTCCTTTACCAAACTGTTGACTCTTTTTCATGATTTTCTTGCATCACTCTCATTTATTTCCCCAATTTTCCTCTGCCCACCCTTATTTGATTTTTTAAAAAATTTTAAGCTTTTCCCAGGAATTCTTTTTGTCCCTGAAACCAATTCACATATTTCTTTGAGGCTTTCTGTATAGCTGTTTTTACTTTGTTGTCTACTTTGGAGTTTGTGTTTTGATCTTCCCTGTCACCATAGTAGCTTTCTATGATCAAGTTCTTTTGTTGTTGTTTTTTGCTCATTCTCCCAGCCTATTTCTTGACTTTATTTTATGCTAAAATTGGTGGAGCTGTGAACTGATCCAACCATTCTGAAGAGCAATTTGGAACTATGCCCAAAGGACCATAAAACTGTGCACAACCTTGACCTATCAATATCACTATTAGGTTTTTATCCCAAAGAGATCAAAGGAAAAGGAAAAGGATCTATATACACAAATAATATTATAGCAAAGTGGCAAAGAATTGCCCATCAATTGACTGAACAAGGTATAGAATAGGATTGTGATAAAATACTATTGTGTTATTAGAAATGATGAGCACTTTCCTAAGCTTCAGAGTTTTTGTTCTATTATTTTCAGAGCCAGTTCCAGGGGATTGTCAGTTTTCAGTTCTTCCAGGGTAGTATGATTTAAGGAAAGGTGTGGTCACTACTCTCCTAACCTGTGATGTAGTCTGTGAGTGACCACAAGCACTCTTTTCAGCCCTGGAACTGGGACCAGGGTCTTCACTCCCCTGTTGCCACAAGCTCTGGTGTGCTAATGCTTCTCCCTGTCCTTGAAGAGCAACTCAAGACTATGACCTGATTGGCTTGGCCAATGTAACAGAGTCTTGTACCTTGTGCCAGCCAAGGGACCCCTGTAATCTCCTTCTGATCATTTGTCCGACCTTTTCCTCCTTGCCCTCTATCCCTCCCCACCCCGATTCTTTACTGTTTGGACAGAGAACTCCAGGAGCCATCAGTGTGAATTCATCTTTCCCAAAGGGCTGCTGCTTACTTGCCTAGGTGCAGCCTATGCTGGACTGCGCTCTATCTACTCTCACCCTAGGGAGACAGACCTTTCCTGCCAACTTTCTAAAGTTGTCTTGGACTGGGAAATTGCTTTACCTTGTATTTTTTTATGGCTGCTGTCACTCCAGTGTTCATTTTGAGTCATGATTTTTAACATTGTTTAGAGGGGAACTTGGGAGAGCTTAGATGAATTCCTGACTTTATTCTGCCATCTTGGCCCCATTCTCTGTCTCTGAAATTTTGAAAAGACCTCTTATTTCTCTCCATTACACATAGTGATTGCTCTTAGTTTTAAATAGATATTATTTCCTTTACCATGGGCAATACTTTTGTAGTATTTTTAATATAAGTGGTTGTTAGATTTTGTAAAAAAAAAAAAAAAAAAAAAAAACTAACAAAAAAACTTTTACAGCATCTATTGATGTCATTCTACAGTTTTTATTTTTTTAAGTTATTATTATGTTTATGTGATTCTTCATATTGAATGTATATTCCTGGTATAACTCCATCTGGTTATAGTGTATATCTTTTTTTATTTTTTTATTTTTAATAGCTTTTTATTTACAAGTTACATGCATGGGTAATTTTACAGCATTGACAATTGCCAAATCTTTTGTTCCAATTTTTCCCCTCCTTCTCCCCACTCCCTCTCCTAAATGGCAGGATGACCAATACATGTTAAATATGTGTATATCTTTTTTGACATATGGCTAGTAAGTGTCAAGTTGTCTGCGGCCAGATCTGATTTAGCTTTCAATATCCTATTTGTAGTGAACAAGAGATTGGAAGGTAACCATCTTTTTGTTCTTTTCGCAAATTTATGTAATATTACAATCAATTCTTCTTTAAATAGAATTTACTTATATATGCATCTAGCCTTGGAGTTATTTTTTTCCATTTTTTTCTGATTTTGTTTATCCCTCTTTTTCCTTATAATCTCATTGACAAGGGGCTAGTTAAGTTCATCTGGGTCCAGAGACCCTATAGTCTCCCTGTTAACTAATCTTGCATAAATCAGGAAACTTTCCACTCCTGTATTTTCATCACCATCAACCAACTATTGTTATGAGACAGAACTTGAAACAAGGTATTAAGTCAATAGAATTAGTAGAAACAATGCTTGAGTTTACACTTTTGAGAATTCACATATTGGCTCATACATTGGAGTTCACAAGTATGGGAGATATACAAAACTTTGTAATTTTGTGATTTCACACCTCCCATAATCCCACTCTCAGAGGAGGAGTCAACCTTTGGGTTCACACCTTTAAGAGATCATATATAAGAAACTCTTAGAGCTTCAACCAGTCAGTCAGTTTGGAAGATTGCCAGGAGTTGGAGTTGGAGCTAGAGGCAGAAGCTGGAAGAGCAAAAAGACAAGCTGCAAGAGCTGTTGGAACCAAGGAGGGAGAGAGGCCTCTAAGAAAGCTAATCGGGCCCAAGGAAAGAGATAAGACTTGGAAGGAGAAAATAAGCATTTGGATTTTATCAGCTGGCTGCATTTGAAGTGATTATTACTTTGAACTGAAACTGAGGCTGCCTCCAGAAAATCTCCCCAAGAAACCTGCTCTCAGAGAATGACCATATTATACAAAAGAAGAGAACACCACAAACTACTGCACTCACAGATCTCAAAGTGTTTTTCTAGGAGCTGAGAATGCAGATAATACCTTACTTTATCAGTTATCATCCTGGAATCCCTGAAAACAAGGGGTAGCATCTCCAATACATGTCAGAAATACAACTTGCCATATACAAGAAGGAAAAGCTGGAAAGCCAGCATAGAAGTTTCCATACTTCCTGGTTGTCCTGGTCAGGATGCAGATTTGGATACCCACAGTAGTCCCTTCCTGTCTATGGTCACTTATAAAAGTTGTACCTTTTTTTGGTAGCTAAAGGACTTTTTCCTTTTCCTTCCATCTTTTTTGGATATTGGTCTTGCTGTGGTATAGCTGGGCCAAATAACTGTATAGTAACTTTTTGAGAAAAATTCCAAATTGCTCACCAGGATGGTTATACCTATTCCCATCTCACTATGATGTCTCCAATATTTATAATTTCTGTCCTTCCTTCCTTTCTTCCTTCCTTCCTTCCTTCTTTCCTTCCTTCCTTCCTTCCTTCCTTCCTTCCTTCCTTCCTCCTTCTCTTCTTCTCTCTTCTCTCCCTCCTTTCCTCCCTGCTTCTCTCTCTCCCCCTCCTTTCTTCCTTGTTTCTCTCTCTCTCTCTCTCTCTCTCTCTCTCTCTCTCTCTCTCTCTCTCTCTCTCTCTCTCTCTCTCTCTCTCTCTCTTCTTTGCTACTGTAATGTGTGTGTGAGGCAGAATCTCAGAATCAATGTTTAATGAGTTCTCTTCTTCTCCCAAATGTGGATGTGAGATCACCACATAATCTCTCATTTGGAAAGGAATTTGTCACCAAATGAAGGAATTACAATAGACAGTAGAAACCAATCACCTCTCCAATTCAGTGAGCCCTCATACCAATGGGAGTGACTCTTCCTACTCCCCCAAGTTTTCTACAACCCCAGTTCTTTCAAATGATCCTCAAATGTCACAAACTTTTCATCATCCTGGTTACCTCTCTGTAAATGCCTTTTAGTTTAGAAATGCCTTTCTTATACTGAATGAAACAGTCTGCTACAGATATTGTCTGACCAGGTCAGAGAATAGCCAGACTGTGGCTTCCCTAGTCTTGGACACTGCCTTTTTCAGGCAGCCTGAGGTTGTGTTATTTTTCTTGAGACTCATACTGAGCTTTCAGTCTCAGTTCCTTTTTGGATGAACGGTTACCATTTAATCCCACTTCTCCTATCTTGTATTTAGAAGGGAAACAACTGGGGGTGGTGATGGAGGGAAATATCTATTTAGCAAGTTTCTCTAATAAAGGTCTTATTTCCAAGATATAAACCACTGATTCAAATTTATAAGGATAAGAACTATTCCCCAGTTAATAAGTAGTCTAAACATTTGTATATATTAACAGGTTGTTCTGAAGGGAAGAAATTCAGGCTATCTATAGCCATTAAAAAATGCTCCAAATCACTATTAGTTAGAAAGTGCAAATTCAAGTGATTCTGAGATTCTGCTTCACACACATCATAGTCACAAAGATGACAAAAGAAGAAAATGATAAATGTTGGAGATGTGAGCCAAGGATGGTGGAGTTGAGAATGTATATAATCATTCTAAAGAGCAATTTGGAATTTTTCTCAAAAAGTTACTGTATTGTTCTTTGGCTCAGCTATACCACTGCAAGTCTATACCCAAAAGAGATTGAAGAAAAAGTAAAAAAGTCTTTTAGCTACAAAAATATTTATAGTAGCACTGATAGTGGTGGCAAAATTAAAAAAAAAAAAAAACTTGAGCAAACCAAAAAGGGTAGTTGAGTGGCACAGTAAATAAAGTACCAGGCCTGGAGTCAGGAAGACCTGAGTTCAAATCCAACTTCAGACATTTACTAGCTGTGTGACCCTGGGCAAGTCACTTCATCCTATTTATCTTAGTTTCCTCATCTGTAAAATGAGCTGGCGAAGGAAATGGCAAACCACTCCAGTATCACTGGATAACCCCTCAAGGAAGACATGACTGAAATGACTGAAGAGTTTTCCTTCCCTTCCACCAAAACTCAGAAACTCAGGGGTTACTCAACAATTGAGAATAGCAGAATAATTTGTGGTATATAAAATTAATAGAATACCATTGTGAGAAATGAGAAAATAGATCACTTCCAAAAAATCTGGAAAGATGTCTATGAACTGGTATGGAGGAAAGTAAGCAGAACTAAGAAATAATTTATAGCATGAGTTCATTATTATAAAAATAAACCATTTTAAAGCTTTTTAATAAACTGATGAAGAATTAAATTCAAGGAATGAGAATAATTTATACAAAAACAACCCTGTACAAAAGCAACAACCAGGAAAGTCGTAAACTGATCCCTGAAATGATCATCCACGATACCAGTAAACCAATAAGGAAACTTGCTGTTACAGGAAAGTGATCCTGAATTTAGGACATGTAATGAGACATCTTGATAATTGTGAATTTTGAGACATTTTAATTGATGATGTGGTTATAAATGATAAGTGGAGTCACTTACACTAAGTAGTCCTAATGTCCATAAACTTATAAGCAATGACAGACAATTTGTTCCTTTCCATTGTCCTGACTCATTTTGACCTTGGGTAAAACATGTCAATGATTGGTTTGAATTGGATTGTCTTCTGATTGGTTTGGGCTCTGGTAGACTACCATGACTCCTTGTAAGAACATTAGGACTACTTAGGGTCCCCATTATCAACTCAAATCCTTACCCAGTTTCTGGTCCCAATTAAGAAACTCTCCCATCCAATTCTGCTATTGATAAGTAGCCTGGGAAAATTCCCTGTTGCATATGGGTCTAATTAGGAATATTCCCTCCCATCCCTGGCATTGATTACCTGTTCTCAGCTAAGCCCATCACTAAAGTGTAAAATTGCCAGCTCACACCCCCACTCTGAGCATGTTTTCCCACCAAGGTCTTCACAACAGTATAAATCTCCTGGTACATGCCTGTCTGCCTCACGTGGGCAACCCTGGTCCTGTGTGTGGGCAAACCTCTATTTCTCTGTATTGTCATATAGACTATGAGCTTATGTATGCTTTGTTTTTGTTCACTTGCCGTATCACACAGTAATAAAGCTCTTGCTTGTACTATCTTTCTGACTACCAATTTCTTCTGTATCCTTCAGCCTGGGTCTTTGCTTTATCCTGTGCCATGAGGCCAATAAAAACTGTTATATATATATGTGTATAAACACACAATATACAATGCATACATATATACATAAATATAGGTATGTATATAGATATACATACATGTATACATGTGTACACATATATACACATGTATATTTTGGCTTTTGTTCTCAAAAACAACTAAACATCAGGGAGATGATGCTGTGACGTGTGAGTGAATTGGATTTTTAAGTGAGGGAGGGCTGTGCAAAGTCACCTGCCTCACTTTCTCCTCCAGAACTATCCAGGTCCAGTGACTAGATATAGATCAGGATTGGAGAAGGCCCTGGATGCAATGGGGGACTTTGGCCCTTTTAAATTAATATCTTTAATAGATCTTCTCAACTCCTATTTTTCCTGTGTTTATTTCAAACTGAATCTTTGTTCAATCCTGTGCTATGAAGCCAATAAAAGATAAGTGTTTGTGTGTGTGTGTATGTGTGTGTGTATACACACATTAAAAACACATATGTATGCATATATATTTATGTATAAATATATGCACACCTGTGTATATGTCCTGTGAAAGTCTGTGTGTGTTTGTGTATATGTGTGCTGACTAGCAGAGGGAATATGATAAAACAAAAAACATGCTTTATCTGGAGATAGAGGCCCTGAGTTCCAATCTTGGATCAATCTTATCTGTATAATCTTTTGTGAATCTAATTCAGTACCCCGGCTCTCAGTTTCCTCATCTTTAAAATGAAAGAATTGGATCAGATCATCTTTAAGTTTCCTTTTAGCTCTGAATCTATGGTCTTAGATGATGTCACTGCTACCCTCATTCTCATGGAGGAGTGAAGAATTCACAATGCAGATTCAGACACAGATTTTTATATAGACATAGGCTAAAAGGGAATTAGTTTTGCTTGATAATGCATATTTGTTACACAGATTTCTGTGTGTGTGTAAGAGAGAGACAGATAGAAATACAGAGAGAGAGAGAAAGACAAACAAAAAGAGATAAAGAGACAAAGACAAAGGGAAAATAAATGCTTATTGGAAAAATAACCCAAAAATTATAATTAAGAAAAATAATCCTTTGATCCTCATTCCCATTCTTGGGGCTGTGATACCTAGGTTTCTATTATGCCTCAAGATCTTGTCTCTTGTCCTGTCATTTCTTCTCAGTCTCTTTTGCTGGTTCACCATCTATCCCTTGACTTTAAAGCTGGTCATTCCTCATGGTTCTCTCTTGGCCCTCTTTTTTTCCTCTGTCTCTTGATGATCTTATCCATTTCTGCTGCTTTCTTGTCATCAAAGCTTGCATGTGGGCCTCTTCTGTCTCCTAGCCCAGGGCCCTGAGCTCTGATTGGTTAACTCTCCCCAGGCCCACTCTCCAACTTGTGGGCTATCTCTAAACCATGTCATCTGTGCTGTGCTGGCATCTCCCATTCCCTCTTTCCAACCTCTAGATGTAGTATTTTATTCCAGTAGAATTTAAGCTTTTTGAAGTCAGACATGGTCTTGCTTGCTTGGGTGCTTAGCACTTCATTTTCACTTTTTCACTTCATTTTTAAATAAATTTTAATTAAAATCTCAATTTAAAACGATCCATCTTCATGGATTTAATAATCAACTCTACATAGATGCTTTCTCAATCTATCTTTCTAGGCTCCACCTATATCCTGGGCAATAATATGGTAAGACCAACTATCTGGTGGTCATCTCCTAGAAGTTCAAAGATATCTCAAACTCACCATTCTCCCAGTCACCTTTTTATAACCTTGGAGTCATCCTTGATGCTTTCCTCAGGTATCCAATCAGTTACAGAGATCCACTGCTGTATAGCTCTTACAGTGCCTTCATTCCATTCTAATCCTATAGCTATAAACAGCCCTTATTACTTGTCATTTAGACTGTTGTAATAGCTCCAATCTATTCTGCATAGTGTCCAAAATACCTTATTTAAAAGCACAAATCTGATCATTCTCTCTTCCCCTGCTCCAATATCTTCAATGACTATTGCCTCTAGGAAAAAATGGGAATTTTTTAGTCTGTTATTTGGCATAATTTGACTCCAGTGTATTCTTCCATTCTTATGTTGCATCATTCCCCTTACACTCTAATCTTCCAACCAAACCAAATTTTTGGAATTATAGCTGTTCCCTGAACATGACATTCTATCTCTTGCATCTGTGCATTTGTAAAAGTCATCCTTCATGGCTCATCTCTGAAAAAAGGCTTCCTCCTCTAGGAGACTGTTCTAATAACTCCAAGCTTCCTCTTCACACAATATGTTTACTTTTTGTGGACATGCTGTTAATCCCCTCAGTAGAAAGCAAGCTTCTTGAGTAAAGAGATTGTTTGGACCTCACTGCCATGAATCTATCCCAAAGATTTCTATGGATCTAGAATCTTATCAATGTAGATCTACAAAATCTCTGCTTCCTTTTCTGGTCATCCATTTTCTAGAGGGCTGGAGTTAGTAAGGAGATCAGGAAAGGAAGCATGTATTTGTTAAGCACCTACTCTGTGTGAGGCAAGTTACTAAGCACTTTACAGATATTGCCTCATTTGATTTTGGGATCACTAGGTGCTAATCTTAGCACCTCATTTTACAATTGAGGAAACTGATAGGCTAAGGTGAAGTGATTTGCCCACGGTCATACAGTTAGTGAGGGCAGCTAAGTGGTACAATGCATAGAGTGCTAGGCTAGGAGTTAGGAAAACTCAAATTCAAAACCAGCCTCAGAAAGTTTTTAGCTGTGTGATCTTGGACAAATCACTTAACCTTTGGTAAACTATATCCTCCAATATCTTTGCCAAGAAAACCCTATGTTCAGAGGTCCACGGGCTCACAAAAATCTGAACTCAGGCCTTCCTGACTCCATGTTACGGGGTCTACCCACTAGATATACAATGTATGTCAGACTGAAAATTTATTGCAGTCTATTTACTTCCATTGTCTTTCTATTGTCCTTAGGCTCACCTATAAGGTTTGACTCTTCAGAAATTGTGGTGTTCCATGATTCACAATTATACAGTCCATTGACAGAACATTTGTACTTTTAAAAGACAGGTCTTTGGATTGAGGAGCAGCTCAGGATCATTAAAAACACTGTAGCATTGCCCCCAAATAATCTAACCTGTTCTTTTCTTCCCATTTGTTTTTGGGCCCAACTCACTCTATATTTTAAGTATCTGTCCTAGATTTATGTACTGATAAATTAATTGGCTTGCCAATCCAGACAGGAAAGATAAAGTGGATGAAAAAATCGCCCTGCATGTAATCAGTGAACATTTGCATACATTAGTGCCTAATAATTGTTAGCCAAAATGAATTCTAGTGTTTTAATCTGCAAAATGTCCTTAATCATGATGAATCTCCTAGAGATTAGCTAATTGAAAATGCTTTGGGAACTTGACCTTTGATCTCACAATATGAAAAGAAGCCAATGAGTGGGTCTATAGTTTCTGCTTTTAAGAGTGGGCGGAAAATAGTTCAGCACACAAAATAACATCTAGTTTAAAAAGGATTTTGCAAGTTCTTATTTGAAAGAGAGGGAGGGTATTAATAAACCCATGATGAAAACCTAGTGTGGGTGTGATAATATACATATATAGCCAACACCCAATGATTTACATCTATTGTGTAAAAACAGCTGAAAAATAATTTTCAACTTGACTAAACAGAGAGAAAGAAAGAGACAAAAGTTGTACTCAACAATGCAATATGGGATTCTATCTGATGAAGCACAAGAACCAAGGACTTGAGTTCAAATTCTTCTATCACTGTGTGTGGTTTTATGCAAGGTCCTTAGGCTCCTTAGGGATCAGTTTCCTCATCTGTAAAATGAGAGGTCTTTTAGCTCACATAGAGGATCAAAAGCTGATACTGCTATTGTATTTTAGAAAGTTCATGTACCTTATCACATTCAAACCATAGAGGTATTATTAGCTCCATAAGCAAACTGACATTTTTGGTCATCAGTAAGTATAGTTGGTAGCAAAACTTACAGTTTTGGGGAAAATGTTGATGGAGTAGTAAATTAGAGGAGGTGATAGGATGCAGTGGAAATTGTAAATTTAGAGTTAGATGTCTTGCCACGAACCACCTGTATGAACTTGGGCAAAACACTCCACCAATCTCTGAGCCTCTGCTTTTTCCTCTGTAAAATGAAGGGCTTGGACTGAGACTAGAAAACCTGTTTTGTCTATTTCTTGTCTGTTTTTTCTTTTGCAGTTTAGGGACATTGGGGCAGGGGTGGGTAACCTTAGCATTTCTGTGTGAGGCTTGGTGGGAAGGGGCGAAATGTCCAGTGGTCCTTTTTAAAGGCAGGGGCTCAAGGATTTCTAAGGAGCCCCTCTGAGTTCTCACCCAGTGAAGGATCACTTTCCTATTTGTTTCTCTCTGGCCTGGCAGGGGGCCCCACATCTGACATATCCTGGTGATTCGTGACCAGCAGACCTTACCCGCATCCATAAATGTCACATCGAGTCTTCATTGGCATTTCCCAGTAAACCAGTAAATGTTTGAGTGTTGCCTGGGAGAAGGAGGATTAAAGAAAGAACTCATTGGCATTAGAGTGGTGAGGTGGGGGGAGAACTTCAGAGCTTTAATGTGCCTGGTGACCATTCCAACAGGAAAAAACAAAACAAAACAAAACAAAACAGCGGACCACTAACAAAACGAGTGCCTGAATTCATTACATTTCAGTCTGTGGGAGAGAAAAGTGAGGAGATACTGAAGCCTCCCTAATCTTTTTATGAAAGATTATTAAACTTCAATACTACTAGTTAAACTTGCTTTGTAACTGTGAATTTAAATACATTTCAACATAGAACATGTCATAACTTTTCAGTCACTACAAGTCTGGTTCTGCCTGCTTCAAGTCTTTCCCCACTCCAGTCCAGCTTCCATTCAGCCACCAAAGAGATTTTACTAAATTGCAGATCTGACCATGTCAACCCCTACTTCCCACTCTATAAACTTCAGTTGCTCCCTATCACCCTCCAGGATCAAATACAAAATCCTCTGATGTTTGAGCCAGTGTCACTGAACAAAACCCTCCATCTCTCCTCTCTAGACATTCTCGTAAACTCTTTCTCCATGTCTGGAATGTTCTGTTTTCCCTTCTCCCACCTCCCCAGCTTTCTTTAAGTCTTTACTAATATTCTACTTTCTGTTGGAAGCCTTCCTTAGCCCCTCTTAATTTTAGTGCCTTCTTTTTCATAATATCTATATACAGCTTGTTTGCTTGCTTGTTGTCTCTTCCATTAGATTATAAGCTCTTTGAAGGGCAGGGGCTGTTTTTTGCCTCTTTTTGTAACATTGGTGCTTAGTTCAGGGGATCACAGTAGATGCTTACTAAATGTTTATTGACTGACTGCATCATGAGCCCTTGTTTATTCATTCTTTCCTTCTTTTATGTGATTCCAATCAGTATCCATCTGCCCCATTCTTCAACTTTTGCCTTTTTTTTAAACTTTCATTATTTCATATAGTTCTCTCAGATTTTCTGCATTTTTCATACTTGTAGATTTTAATTGCCATTACATTAATATGCCATAATCTAATTTAACCATTTCCTTAGTGTTGGACATTTAGTTTGCTTTCATTTGTTTCTTTACAACTGGATTTTGCTTCTATGAAAAATTTTTGAATAGCTCCTTTGTTTTTGAAAGTGCTCATCTAGAGAGAGTCCAACAATAGAATTAATGAGTCAAAAGATATGACTATTTTTTGTAGCTTTCATTGCATGCTGCTGGAATATTTTTTTAAAAATTTAAAAAGTTTGCAATTCCACCAACAATGAATGAGTATATCTGTTTCTCTATAGCCTGCCCCTGTCACATCATTGAGTTTAATTGGATTCAGTTATCTTCATTAATTTGATGAGTGTAATCTCAAGAGGTTGAGGCCAGAGTTTGGTTATTCCATTTTTCTCAGAAAGAGAGGGTAACAGGCTAGATTTATATCTTTTTGCTCCCCTAAATATTATTAGCTCAAAGGATATTCTTTAAATATTCACACTATACTCTCTAATCAAAGAGGGAGGAAAGGAAGGGGAGAGAGACAGAAAAACAGAGAGAGGGGAGAGGTGGAGAGAGAAAGGGGGGAGGCAGAGAGGGAGGGAAGGAGGAGGGAAGGAGACCCCACTTCCCATAGGGAAATTCCCTGAAGTCTCTAATACAGCAAGCTGGATATAGGAATATGATAGAGCTCCTCTTTTGTTGATTTCTTCCTGGAGTCTTTCTCTCCTTTCAGCAATCTGGAGAGAAGTTGGAATGGCCACCTTCTCTCTCAAAACTGGAAGTCAAAAGAACCTACGATCTCTCTCCTTTTTCTTTTCTCCTTTCCTATCTTTCCAATTCCAGTCCTAACCCATGGTCACAGAAGAGTAAGAACTGTTTTTGTACTTTTAGGGCAGAGTTCTTGAAGCTTTGTCCCAGGATCTCTTGGAGCCCCCAGGACCTTTTTAAGGGGTCTGTGATGTCAAAACTATTTTCATTTTAATATCAAAGCATTTTTTTTGTGTATTAAAATCATCCTCTTTTTTCCAACTACATATTTGTGTAAGTTTAGGTTTTCTTCATAGATTTCAAGTAAAACAAGATAGCACAACAGATTAAATGCAGAGAGAGAAAATCTAGTTATTTTCTGTTAATCAAGAAATTAAAGAGATAGAGCAGCTAGATGGCACAGTGGATAAAGCACTGGATCTGTAACGAAAAAAACATCTTCCTGAGTTCAAATCTGGCCTCAGAGACTTATTATTAGCTGTGTGATGCTAGGGCAAGTCACTTCATACTTTTTTGCTTCACTTCTCTCATCTATAAAAAGAACTGGAAAAGGAAAGGAAAAATTTACAAAAAAGAAATAACAAACAGCATGATACCAAATGGGGTAATAAAGAGTTGAACATGACTGAACAACAAAACAAAACAAAAAGAAAAAAGATTTGGCAAAATGTGTAAAACAATGCCACTCTTCTCACCAAGTTGTTTTTATTTTGAAAAACAGTTTCTTCATAAAAATTATATTTATGTCAACATATATATATATAAATCTATTACTAAATGTTCTAAAATGAATAAATATTTTGAAAATTTATGTTTTGTTTCTAATGTGGTAAATATTGAAAGATATGATTCACATAAACAAAAGCTCTTGGGGTCCTCCATAATTTTTTAAAATGTAAAGGGGTCTTGAGACCAAAAAAAAAATGTTAACAACCTTTGCCCTAGAGCTAAGCAGGCATCTAACAAATATTTATCAAATTGAATTGAGGTGGGATTTGAACCCAAGTCTCAACTTGTGATATGTTAGGGCTCTTGCTACTGTATCACATTATCTTTGTAGAAGAGCATTGATAAGATTGCTGGACAGGGATGCTATTTGCCCATTAACATTATAATTTAACAATGGTAACAGGGGATCACTGTTCTGTTCTAAGTACCAAGCAAAAGTTTCAAAGAAGAAAAATTTGGCTAGATGCAAGAGAATCTTTAGCAATTAGAGGTAGCCCCAGAGTGGAATAGACCAGTGGTTCTCAAAATCTTTATACTATTAAAACTTCTTGAGAATCTGTCCAAAGAGGTTTTTTTTTTAAATATGGGTTGTATTTATAGATATTTATCATATTAGAAGTATAAGTTAATTTTGAATTAATAGACCCTCCAAAGGCTTTCAGAGGCCCTCCAGTATTCTCTGGACCATACTTTGAGAACCTTTGGAATAGACTGCCATGGGGGAGGAGAGTTGCTGGTCTTTCAAGTTGCTGGTCTTGTTCAAACAAAGGTTAGATTTGTTTGAATCTATCTAATGGCCTCTTATTAGAAGTTCTATAGAAAGGAGTCTTGTTCAGGCAGGGATCCTTCTAGTCCAGGGATTGTGAATTTTGTCTGTACTATGGATCCCTTAGGCAGTCTGATAAAGCCTATGAATTCCAAAACAATCATGTTTTTAAATGAATAAAATAAAATACAGTGTATTACAAAAAGAACCAGTTATAAAGATGCCATTTTTCTCCATCCAAGTTCATCCCTTTTCCTTCCCTCCCCCTGGAAATCTGTGCATGGACCCATAGGTCCATGGACTCCTTCATCTACAAGATGGCCACCCAGGCCTTGATATGATATTAAAATTAAAACTTTTTTTCTTGTAAGTGGGAACAATTCAGATATAAGAGCTCTGAGGAATTACTTTATTATCATCTTCCTCATTATTATTATCTCAAGTGCCCTTGAAGCTAAAGCCAGCAGTCTTACCAAAGTAAAATTGGTTTCTCTCCCTCCCTCCCTCTCTTTTTCTCTTTCCTTCCCTTCCTGCTTCTCTCTCTCTCTCTCTCTCTCTCTCTCTCTCTCTCTTCTCTCTCTCTCTCTTTCTCTCTCTTCCTCTCTATTTTTCTGTCCCTGTATCTCTCTGCCTCTCTCTTTTTCTCTCTCTATTTTATTCTTTTTTCTCTTTATTTCTCTGTTTCTGTTTCTGTCTGTCTGTTTGCCTATCTCTCTCTTTCTCTCTCCTTTCTGTGTTTTCCAACACCTAAATGACATTTTGAACTGAGGATTTTACCACCTGAGAATGCTTTGCAAATATGGGGTGAGGGGAGAGGTATTGAGTTTTCATTCAGCCTGTTGTTTCTACCCATAGCAACTGGATAAATTCTCCTCCTGAGCCTATATTGGGCAAGAGAAGAATAAGCAGAAAAATGAGGATGAAGGGTCCATCGGCTACAGTCTGGTAAGTGCCCCCTGACTTAGTGAAAAAAAGGAAGGAAAATACAGCTTTAGGATACTAAGACACAATCCTACTAAACCATAACCAGGAGAGTGGTTAGTCCATTTCTAAGAGCTTCAGCAAAGATTTAAGAAACCTTTGTTAAGCACCAATTAGTATGTTCCAAAACTGTGTGTTGAATGATGTGGTCCCTCCAGATTTTCAGTGGGTCTTAGATCATTGTGGACATTCCCTCCAATGATACAGATTGCTACTCATTCATGTTATACCTGACCTACATCTATGTCCTCCCATAAATCCAATACAAGTGCTAGGGGGTACAATAAAAAAGGACATTGTATTGGTGGTGGTAATGTCACCTGTACATAGATAAGTATAATTTAAAGTAGGGAATGGTAAGGTTGAAAGAGAAATACAGACAAAATGCTCTAGGAAAATTGGAGGAGGGAGAAGACTTTTATCTGGGTAAATTAGAGAAGGCTTCATGATGGTAGTGGCACTTGAATGGAAATTTATAAAAAGACAACACTTAAAATTTTTTAATAAATACTTATTATTTTTGAATAATTTTTTTCCAAAATGACTTTCAATTCTCTCCCTTCATCCTGTGCTTCCCCAATCCACTGAGAAGGCAAGCAATCAGTTATACATGTGAAATCATTCCATGTTAGTCCTATCACAAAAAAGCAAGAAAAATGAAGAAAGTAAGAAAATTATACTTTGTTTTACACTCCTAGTTCATCAGTTCTGTCTCTGGATGTGGATAGCATTTTTCATTATGACTTCTTTGGAATTTGCAGGCAATATTTTGGAATGACCAAGATTTAGCAAGCGATCCAAATCTCTTAACCCCAAATTAAAGAGAAGGAAATTGGGTTTGAAAGAAATGATATTAAATTAGGAACGATAGAAGTGATTTGAGGGTGAGATGATCTGATTATATATCAGTTATTGCCTGTTTCTTATGCTAGAAATGCTGTTCTATACCATCTGATAATTTAAGCACTTGTATAGGAGCTGAAGGCCCTGTTATTCACAGGTGTGGAAACATAGACATAAGATGTAATTACGTTCTCTTTTTAAAATTTCCAAAGTAAATTCTGAATGGAAATCATGATTCAAAGAGAGAATGCTTTTTTGGGGTAGTTTCCAAGATAGAACATGATCCATATGAGCCATTATCAGGATCCATGGACCATGAACCCCTCATATTTATTTTCAGAAGACTACAATTCTGTAGTTGGAAAATATGCCTGGAACCTAGATTCTAGATTCTCTGCTTTAGTAATGATGACTTATTCACTCCATATCACTATGTGACTCAGTTCTTTCCCTTGTCAAATTACCAGAATTGTGTTTACTCATGAAGTGCTTTAAAATTCTTTGGAGTTCATTCCTTTTGTGGGGGAAAAAATTACATATTGTTCTCCAGGAAAATACTTTCTGTTAGCCAAAAAGCTAATGATCTTGGGCTTCACTAAAAGAAACTGAGTGTCTAGGACTAGAGAGGTGAGAAACTTGCCTTTTACTCCAGTCAGAAACCATTTGGGATGTGGTGTGCTGTTGTGAACATAGTAGGAAGGATATTAATAAGCTGGAGGAGATTGTCCAGATGGCAAATGGCCTGGGCATCATGGCGTGTGGGGAGTTATCTGAAAGATCTGGGGGTCTTTAATGTAGTGAAGCCTTGGGTAGGGCCACTGTCTTCAAACATTTGAAGGTTTGACTCATGGAACAGGGACTGGAGTTGTTCTGTTAGAGACTGGAGTTGTTCTGTTAGACCTCAAACAGCAAAATCAGGAGCAATAGAGGATTGGAGAGCAGAATCTTGGCTTGATAGAAGGAAAAAAATTGCTAGCAATGAGTTATCCTAGAGTGGGATGAATTGTGCTGGGAAGTAGTGAGTTCCTCACTGTTAGAGACTTTCAAAGACTGGCTAACCACTTGGTGGGAATGTTGTACATGGAATTCTTGTTCATTTATAGGTTGGGTTAGCTGACCTCAGGAGTCTCTTTCAATCCTGAGATTCTGTGAGATGTTCTTCAAGGTGTCAGGTGTAACAAGGCGTGTTTGAATTTCACTGACTCTGCAAATAAACATAGTTTGTCCTTTCCCGGGGATTTTAGCACTAACAAAAAGAAAGGGACCAATGTCCTAGCTGACACTTTGTTAGTGCTTTTATTTTAAAGGATTTTTTTGTTGTTGTTATTTTGGTGTGGGGTTTATAACTGGGGATACAAAAAGGGCAGGGCGGTATCACCATCTGGCCTTGTTTAATCTGGATTGAATGTAATGGTAGGAAAAAGATCCTCCCCCCCTTTGGGACCTGGTACTAGCATCAGCCTACCCAACTTCCCTTTTTCCTTAGTTAATTCTCTTCCTCTATAATTTCAGATTTACTCTCCCTCAGAGAACCTTTCTTCAAGTCCAATTGCACTGGCCAGGTCTTTGTTTTGTGAATTAATCAAATAATAATAACCTATTCTCCCGCTGGGTGCTGAATGAAGGCGGAGGGTTCCAGGCCTCTGACTAATGGGGTGACCAAGGTAGGAGGGCGTATTAGGAGAAAGCTCATTGTTCCCTCCCATTGAAATAGAATATAAAGCGTCTAAATTGTGTGGTGCTCTCTCCTCTTGGCTTGGCAGTTTCCTCTGCTTTGGGAAGGATTTTTGTCTTCCCCATAAATGAGTCGGAGGATAGCTGTGGGACATCATTAGGTAAAGGTTTGGCTGATTTGACAACTGCTGTGTTAGTTTCCTGGCTGGTGGTGATTTCTACCTTATGTCCTGAGACTGCTCAGTTCCTGTTAGATCTCTGCAGAGAACCAAGGCCATGCATATGGATGCTGTTGAAACTCATTTCCCTATGCCATCTAAAACCAGTGAAGATCTAATGAGGGTGGGGCAAGTGGAGCTTGTTTCCAGGCTTCTGAAATTTAGAGGGAACTGACCACATTTTCAGGAGTGTTGCAGTGCAGAAATGACTAAAGTAATAAATTAAAATATTTAGTTAAACGTGAAGTTGCTAGATAGATAGCCCACTTCTTTCCCTCTCCCCTTGCTTCCTTTCAAAGAGAGCAACACACTTAAGCTTTTCCCTGGCCCAGCATAGAAGACTTGAGGTATACTCCTGGGATCCCTCTTCTCCTTCCATTGTAGTTATTTTTAAGTTCATTTGAAAGCTGTTTCTGGGCTGCTTGCCCTAGGTACAAAAATGGCTAGTTACAACTAGAAAGTCCAAGGGAAATATGAAATAATGAAGATGTTTAGCTGGTGGGCTAGGGGCTGAGGTTAGATCCTCACTCCAGGTAAGTGGGCACTTTCTTCCTGGTCAGATTGTAGCCTCCTCTCTGTTCCACTGAGCAGGAAACGGGGACTGCCTTGCAGATGCTCTGCTCCAAACCTTCTGCCTGTTGTTTAGCCTGCAATGCTCCCTTAGGAGCTGTCCAGTCAATCACAGAGTATGCTGGAGGGCGCCCTCAGCGCCTTGGCTTTCAGTATTACATCACACACTCCTACAATGTGCAGCGAATGCCTGAGAGGTGGTGTGGTGGAAAAGAAGGAACTGGATCTGGAGCCAGAAGCCCTGGGTTCAAATTTCAGCTTTGCTGCTTCCTGCTTGTATGATTTCAGGCAATTCTTTAATTTTTTGGTACTTCAGTTTCCTCATCTGTAGAAACAAGAAGCTGGACTTAATGGCCATTGGGTACCTTCCCATCCCCATTCTATAATCATATGCCACATGCAGCAGTTTTGCCTTTTAGAAATTCTCTGCTAACTCGCAATGACCTCAGGTGGCCAATGCCAGTTTTACCACATAGCTGTGCCTCCTTCCCTTTTCTTCTTCCATTGCAGGGTCATTTGTCTGACATGTGTTCTTCCAGGAGTTCTCCCTGTCAAGTCAAAGGAGGACAGGCCAGACCAAGTGGTTGAAATTTCAACAGGTAAATAAATCATCCTTTTGACGTCTTGGGAGGCATCAGCAGCCCCTGATGTCCAAGAGATTTCTTTGCTGAGCAGAGTAACAATCTTAAATTATTGGAGGGACTTCTAAGGAAGGGAATGTTCAGTGAATGTTCAACCATTTTGGGGAAATCCCAGAACTTTAGAACTGAGAGGATCTTTAGATATAGCAGCAATTGCTTTATTTCTAGAAACATCCTTTTTTAATTCATTTTTTAAATAGTATTTTATTTTTCCAAATACATGTAAAGGGAACTTTCAACATTCATTGTCAACATTCATTGTTGTAGAACTTTGTGTTACAAATTTTTCTCCCTCCCTCCTCCTCTTCCCGCACCCCACTGATGAGAATAATATAACATAGGTTAAATATGTACAACTCCATATTTGTCGTATTGTACAAGAAAAAACAGACCAAAAGGGAAAAAACGCAAGAAAGAAAACAAACAAACAAAAAGGTGAAAATACTATGCTTCAATCCACATTCAGTCTTTATAGTCCTCTCACTGGATGCAACGGCACTTCCCATCCCAAGTCTGTTGGAATTGCCTTGAATCATCTTATTGTTGAAAAGAGCCAAGGCCATACTTGATCATCACAGAGTCTTGCTGCTACTGTGCACCATATTCTCTTGGTTCTACTCATTTCATTCAGCATCAGTTCATTTAAGTCTCTCCAGGCTTTTTTGAAATCAGCCTGCTCATCCTTTCTTACAGAACAATAATATTCCATAACATTCACATCCCATAATTTATTCAACCATTCCCCAACTGATGGGCATCCACTCAGTTTCCAGCTCTTTGCCACCACAAAAAGGGCTGCCACAAACATTTTTGCACATGTAGGTCCTTTCCCCTTTTTATATGTTCTCTTTGAAATACAGACCAAATAGACATTCCTGGATCAAAGGTCATACAGTTTTATAGCCCTATGGGCAGTTCCAAATTCTTCTGATATTTAATTCAATCTGGGGAAGTTAAGGCTTGAAGAGGGCAGCTAGGTGATAGAGTCAGCTTAGAGTTAGGAACACCCGAGTTCAAATCCAACTTCAGACCTATGTGACACTGGGCAAGTTACTTATCCCTATGTGTCTCAATTTCTTCCTTCTCTAAAATGAGAAGGAAATGGCCAACCACATCAGGATTTCTGTCAAGAAAACCCCAAATGAGATCATGAAGAGTCAGACAAGACTAGAAAACTACTGAACAACAAAAGGCTTGAAGAAAATGTTTATTCCTTCATCTTGTTGACACAGAAGTCTGTAAAGGTTCTTAGACAACATCTTATCTGATCTCTTCATTTTATTTCATGAGGCAATCACAGGACATGAGCTCTCACATCTGCTGCCTCAGTTCTTAATCTGTAAAATGGAGGGTTTGGAATAAATGGATTCTTCTGAATCTCAGATCCTATAATTTGAAGTCAAAGACTCCTGGTTTGAATCCCATCTCTAACACTTTACTTAGGTGACTGTAGGGAAGTCATTAGCCTTCTTCTTGTCTCCAATCACCTCCTTAATAAAATGCAGGCGTTAGTCTAGACCAGCACTTCTTGAACTTTTTCCACTCATGACCCCTTTTTGCCCAAGAAATTTTTACATGACCCTGGATATATAGATTTATAAAATGGGTATATAAGTCAAACATTTACTGATAGCAAATCATAATTTCATGACCCCCACATTCAGTTACAAGACCCCATGGGGGTCACAACCCACAGTTTAAGAAGCTGAGCTCTAGATGACCTTTAAGGTCCTTCCTAGCTCTCCATCTATGATATATTTGACTTTTATTGACTATTTCCATCACAGATCTTTCATTAATAAGAAAGCACTCCTGTTTCATTTGCCAAACCTTTCTCAGAGAAAGGATTATGTAAATGCATATTTCATCGAATCACAGCCCTCAAGGGGACTCTAGAAATCATTTCATCCAACCCTGTCACTTTACATGGGGAGGAGACCAAAGTCTAGAGAGAGAGGTGGAACAACTATGCCCCAGGTTATGAAAGTCAGTAATTGAGCTAGTAATGGAACCAGTGACAGAGGCAAAGATAGAGTCAGTGATTGAACTACTGCTGGAGCCAATGACAGAGGCAAGTGATAGAGCCAGAGGGATAGACCTGGCTTCAGAAAGACCTAAGTTCAACTCTAGCCTTGGTCACTTATTAGCTATGTGATTCTAGACTCACTGTCTGCCTCAGTTTTTCTCATTTCTAAAATGGGGATAGTAATAGCACCCACCCACCTCCCAGAGTTGTTGTGAAGATCAAATCAGGTATCTGTAAAGCACTATGGAAATACTATCTTAATTCACATCACATCACATCACATGCTTTACTATATTTTCGAGCACTTTACATACATCATCCCATTCAGTCTTCACAATAACTCTATGAGATGGGTACTATGGGTATTATTACCTCTCTTTAACGGATGGGGAAACTGAGGCTCAGAAAGATACACAAGCCTATCAGAGTTGGAACTGGAACCCAGTCCTCTCTCTGACTTCAAGTCTAGTACTCCTTCTTCTCTACTGTGCTGTGTCATGTCAGATGGAACAAAGGCCCTCCCTCAGTCTCCCACTTGGCAAGTTACATTTTTTGGTGTTGAGACCAAGCATGTCATAGCAGATGGTGTCCAGAAGTAGGAGTCAAGAAGACCGAGGTTGAAATCCCATCTCTCACATTAACCAGTCATGTGACTAGCAAGTCCGAAAAACGGGCTAATAACACAAAAGAACCGATTTCATTGGGATATCCTGAGGCTCAAATGAGACAATAGAAATAAAGTGCTTTGTCAATCTGAAGTCACTATATAGGCATTAAATATTACTGTCATTTCAACAAGTTCTATTATCCAGACTTCAAGCCACTGGACAGCTTTAAAAAAAAAAAAAAAAGAAAGAAAGAAAGAAAAAAAAGAAAAGAAAAGAAAAAAAAAAGGAATTTGTTCTAAGCATTCAATGACAAGGGAACAAGTTAATACCAGGGACTAATTTTTAAAAGGGACTATCCAAACCCAAACCCAACTTCTTCTACCTCCTAAATTTATTGTCCTAGACAATATGAATCTGCATTCTAAAAGTTGCTCCTGAGATCCTGGGATGTGCCTTCTGAATCATCAATTTAAAAAATGAAATAATACTCAGCCAGTGTTTTTTATAGTATTCTAATTCTTTAGATTATTCAAAACCCAAGAATTAACGAATATTTACTGATCATCAATTATATGTCAAGCACTGTGCTAGGGAGGCATTAGGGGTAAAAGACAAAAGAATAATAGATCCTATCCTCAAAGAGCTTACATTCTATCAGGGTAGACAATGGGTGCCTAATATAAGTATATGAAAAATAAATGCACTATATACAAGGTGGTACAGGCTTGGGGAGGGGCACTAGCAACTGAACTGGGAAAATCAGCAAAGGTTTCATGTAGGAGCTGAGATCCAGAAATCTAAGAGACAGAAGGGAAGAGGGAATGCATTTGGGGTAGGGGCACAGCCTGGAAAAAGTCTCAGAGATGGGAAATGGAGATCTGTGTATGAGGAACAAGAAGTCCAGTTTGATAATCAAAAGAACATTGAACTAAGAATCTGGATAAGAAAACTGAGTCCTAGGGAAGGACAACTAGAAGTGTTAGAATTTGAATCTAGATTCTTTCTCATAAAATCTAATAGTTGGATGACCTAGGACGAGTGGATGATGGGTTTAGTTTCCTCTTTCTTCTGGCTAGATTCCAGACTCCAAGTTCTCCATAAGCCTTGAAATTCTATGATCTACGATCTCTGGTATATGTGCTTTCTCTTAGTCTTCCCCAGCTCTTCTGGACAAACAAGAGTTTACTGCCTCACTGCTCACTGGTCAGTGCTCAGCACCAAGAAGCTTTTTTTTCTCCTTGATGTTTTTGCCTTTGATAGATGACATTGAATGCTTCTCAGATTATATGGCATTGTGGATCCCTAAGAGCCATGTCCATGGCCTGAAGCAATGGCTGTCCAGGACCCTGCACATACCAGGTAAGGCGATACTTTTACATTTCTGATGTCAGAGGGCTGATGATGAAGGATGCTTTTCATTTCTAAGCAAAAAGATGGTGGACTGTGGGTACAGAGTGAGACATATGTTTTCCCATATGGCATTGGGTTAATTTGTATTATATTTCTTTGATACAAGAAAGGGTTCCATGAGAGTGAGACTGGGAAGAATCTTGGAGAAGTGACAATAATGTAGAAAAAAGAAAAACATCAATAAAAATGAAAATTTAGAATAAAAAAGAAGGCATCGCTACCTGGAGAAGGGGCCGACAATAATTATCTCTGACATTTATGTAATACTTCTCGGATATTCACTGGAATCTTACAATCATCCTGGTTGATGATGATGGATGGTTATTATGGCCCCCATTTTTCAAGGGAGGAATCTGAGCTACAGAGAAGTTAGATGATATGACCATTGTCACACAGCTATTCTCCCTGGCAGATTTGAACCCAGCTTTTCCTTATTTTCCAATCTAGACTTCTTCTTACAGAAAGCTCTAGATCGGGAATGGGGATTATTTGGTAAAGCAACTGCAGGTGATGATGAATTGAAAGCTGCATATAATAGCGTCCCATTGCTTGAGTTCTTTAAGTTGGTAATTTTGTATAGTCCATGAATGATGTTATAAATATCCAAATGGCCCTTAGCAGAAAATAGGTCTCCCACCCCTGTCTAGAAAAGAATCCCCCATCCCTGCTGTAGATGGTCTTTTCCTAAGGAGAGAATTTTGATTCAGAAAGACATAAGTGATACTTCTAGAGCTCAGAAGGAAGCATTGTACATGGAATAGAGCTCCAAAGCCAAAAGATATGAATTCAAAGCCTACTTCTATCTCTGTGTGTCATTTTTACTTCTCTGATCCTGTTTCCTCATCTGTAAAATGGGATAGTTGGATCAGGTGGCCTCTGAGGGCCTTCTCAACTCTAGGTCTGTGATCCTATCATCTTGAAAAGCCCACTTGGTTGTCAAGGAGCTCAGAAATAAAAACCACTAGGGAGGAGAATGAATCAGTAGATGAAAGGGGGATCCCTGGCATCCCTGCATATCTAGAAGAGAAAGGTTTTCCATGCTTAGTAAGGAAAATACACTTCTAGAGTAGCAGTACTTGTAGGTGCCCATAACTATTTCACTCCCAGAAGCCCCCAACAGAGAAATGAGAATGGAATGAACTCAGAGTTGTTTGTATGGGAATACCTTGTTACAACAAGGGTGCTGGGACTGGGCAGAAACAAGATCAGGGAGAGAAGCCCGAAGGGATATACTGTCCTCCTTCTTCTCATAGTATACATATAAATATACATCTATATAGAAAGAGAGAGACAGAAATAGAGAAAAAGGAAAAGAAAGAGTGGAGTGAGAGGAGAGAGGGAGAGAAGGAGAAAGATGAGAAAAAGATGGGGATTGAGGAGATAGAGAGATAGGGGAGAGGGAGGGAGGAAGAGAGAAGGAGAGAGAGGAGAGAGTTTTTCAAAGTTCACAAACTTAAAAGGACAGCAGTTTTATTTATATCCTCTCATTTGAACCTTAAAAATAATCCTTTTTTGTCTTTCTTATTAAAGCTTTTTATTTACAAAGCATATGCATGGGTAATTTTTCCAACATTGACCCTTGCATAATCTTTTGTTGCAAATTTTTCCCTCTTTCCCCTCACCCCCTCTCCTAGCTGGCAAGTAGTCCAATACATGTTAAATATGTTAAAATGTATCTTACATCCAATATATGTATACATATTTATACAGTTACCTTAGTGCACAAGAAAAATTGGATCAAGAAGGAAAAAAAATCTGAGAAAGAATACAAAATGCAAGCAAACAGCCACAGAGAGAGTGCGAATTCTATGTTGTGGTCCACACTCATTTCCCATGGTTCTCTCTCTGGGTGTAGATGGCTCTCTTCATCACTGAACTATAAGAATTGGTTTGACTCTCATTGTCAAAAAGAGCCCCATCCATCAGAATTGATCATCATATAGTCTTCTTTTTGCCGTGTATAATGATCTCCTAGTTCTGCTCATTTCACTTAGCATCAGTTCCTGTAAATCTCTCCAGGCCTCTTAAAAATTTTTTTATTAAAGCTTTTTATTTACAAAACATATGTATGGGTAATTTTTCCAATATTGCCCCTTGCATAACCTTTTGTTGCAAATTTTCCTCTCCTTCTCCCCATCCCTAGCAGATAGTCCAATACATATTAAATATGTTGAAATACATGTTAGATCATATATATATATTATATACATATATATTTATACAATTATCTTGTGAAAGAAAAATCAGATCAAGGAAAAAAAAGAAAAACTGAAAAAGAAAAAACAATGCAAGCAAATAACAACAGCATTAAGAACGCGATATTGTGTTCCACACTGTTTCCATGGTTCTCTTTCTGGGTATAGATGGCTCTCTTTGTCACTGCACAAGTGAAACTGGTTTGAATTATCTCAATATTGGAGAGCCACATCCATCAGAACTGATCATTGTATAGTCTTATTGTTGTCATGTACAATGATCTCTTGGTTCTGCTCATTTCAATTAACATCAGTTCATGTAAGCCTCTCTAGGCTTCTCTGAAATCATCCTGATAATAGTTTCTCATAGAACAATAATATTCCATAACATTCATATATCACAATTTATTCAGCCATTCCCCACCTGATGGGCATCTACTCAGTTTCCAGTTTCTTGCCACTACAAAAAGGGCTGCCATGAACATCCTTGCACATATGGGTCCCTTTTCCCTCCTTTAAGATATCTTTGGGATATAAGCCCAGAAGTAACACTGCTGGATCAAAAGGTGTGCACAATTTGATAACTTTTTGAGCATAGTTCCAGATTGCTCTCCAGAATGGTTGGATCCATTCACAACTCCACCAACAATGCATCAGTGTCCCAGTTTTTCCGCATCCTGTCCAACATTCATCATTATCTTTTCCTGTCATCTTAGCCAATCTGATGGGTGTGTCGTGGTATCTCAGAGTTGTCTTAATTTACATTTCTCTGATCAATAGTGATTTAGAGCACCTTTTCATGTGGCTACAATTAATTTCAATTTTTTCATCTGAAAATTGTCTGTTCATATCCTTTGACCATTTATCAATTGGAGAATGGCTTGAACGATTATAAATTTGAGTCAATTCTCTATATATTTGCACTTTATTAGATCCTTTGGATGTAAAGTTTATTGCTTCCCTTCTAATCTTGTCTGCATTAGTTTTGTTGGTACAAAAACTTTTAAACTTAATATAATCAAAATCACCTATTTTGTGATCAATAATGATCTTTAGTTCTTCTTTGATCACAAATTCCTTCCTCCTCTACGAATCTGAGAGGTCTCCAGGCCTCTTTGAAAAAAACAATGCTTTAAGGTACCAGAGGAATTAGGACCCTTAATATACTTACTCAGGGTCACATAATCAGCAAATATCAGAAACAGGATTAGCTCCTGAGGCTTCCTCATAACCAAGCCCATTCCACTACTATTCATTAAATAATTCTGTCTTTATGCTCCTGTCCCTGACGTATTTGAAATTCATTTACCATTTCCATCTAAAAGTTGAAGTTGAGCTTGAGGGTTTAGACCAGTGGTTCTCAAAGTGTGGTTCAAAGAATTCTGGGAATTTCTGAGATCCTTTTGGAGGATCTACAAATTCAAAATTAGTTTTTATTTCTAATATGGTAAATATAATCTACATAAACAAAAACTTTTTGGACAGATCCTCAGTTGTTTTTTAACAATATAAAGATATTGATAACCAAAGTTTGAGAACCACTGGTTTAGACTCTTTTCTTTAGGGTTGTGGAGTAGATAAAGTATTGCACATGGAATAAGGAAGACCTGAGTAACTATCAGCAAATCATCATCCCCCCTCCCCATCTGTTTTTTCCCCCTGTCAAATGAGGGGACTGTGCTAGATTAGCTTTCAAAGACCCCTCTAATTGCAAATTCAGGTCCTCTCTTTTAAGGGATGGCAAATCTGTCAGCCTTCCCACTTTTCACCAAAGGTCCACAAGGGCCTGGAGGAATACTGCAGCCAGTTCTTGGGTGACAAGGTCAACAACCAAAGGAACAAGCCGCATTTGAAGGCTCAGCTTTTGTGTGTTAAAAAGCCACTTTCCAAGAAGAAACCTTCTGGATACATTAAGCTGTCGCCTGGATTTCAGTGGGCTATTATTAATGGAAAACAATAGATTAATAGTTCTTAAACGCTTGTTCAATAAGTAATTTTTATGGCCCCGGATAGAGGCCATTAAACATTTCTGTGTGTTATTATAAAGAAGTTTTAAGCGTAAAATCATAAAGTCAATAATCGGAGAATTAGTCGCAGCGGCCAGCCACAGACCATTAGTTTTAGGCCCTGTCAGGGACACCTGTAGCTTTCACAAGGTACTTTTCATTTCAAGCAGAGGCCCCAGCACCACCAGGTGGGATCAAGGAAATGATGCTGCCTGCTGTCTTCCATAAACTTAAGAGGACAGCAGGCAGGTGCAAACAGCATGGAGCCAGGCAAATATTTACAAAGTGCAAACCTGAAGGCAAAACAAAAATGTGCCAGGTCAATTTGCACATCTAGACCTAGACACTTTATTTCCCCAGTGAGGTTGTACCTTTCATATCCTCTCCTTTGCCAAAGGCACGACAATGATTTTGTTCTAAAATGTGTTTTAGGAAAGATGGTAGCCTCTCAGCATTTTCTTCCTTGTAACAATCTTAAGACTAATTTTTAAAAATACCGCATTAACCTCCGTGATATAATATCTGAGGTGCTGTACATTCACACACACACCCCAAAACTACCCCAGGACTAGGTTCTTTATGGGTCAGAATCCTGTCCAAGGCCTAGCCATTGAGCCCCCACCGATGTTTTTATTTTTACTAGTCATCCAGAAGACATACTTAGTTCAAAGCAAAGGCATTTAATGCAACAATGTATGAGAGCTGGAGGGGACTCCAGAGGTCAACTAGTCCTATGTCCTCAGGGGTCTCTGAATCAGGAGTTCCTAACCTTTGGACCCCTTGGAAGTCTGAAGAAGATTATAGACCTCTTCTCATAAAATAAAGTTCATGGAATTACAAAAGGAATCTACTATATAGAAATACAATTATCAAGATGATTTTTTAAAAAAAGAAAAAGGCAAGATCATAGATCCATGGTTGAGAACATTTACTCTAAATCATCTGGAAGTCAAAGGAGCCTCTTATTGGTACTTTGTTGTCCTAATCCAAGGTAGATCATCGGATCATAGAATTGGAGCAAAAAGGAGGTTTTGGAAAGAAGGAAAAAGAACCCCAGAGTCACCCAGTTAGTAAATGACTGAAGTGGAATTCAAATTCAGTCCAGTGAACTCTTCACTACAACATGCTGCCTCTTGCTAAAACAATGAACCCTCTCATATTTAGAATTATGATAAATTTAAAAGCCACAAAGGGACCTTATAATACATATAGTCCAGTCTCTACCACCATTTATAGAAAAAAAAAAGACCCAGAGAATGATTTGCCCAACATTACACAGGTCTTAAGTAGCAGAGACAATATTTTAATTCAGATTTGTCTTTCTCCATTTCTAGTGAACTGGGGGTCCTTGGAATGGTTAAATTCTTTCCTGGCCAGGTGTGGTTATTTCCTGCATCCTGACTCAGCTGGCAATTATATTTTCCAAGCACGCTACACAGCCTGCTTTGTGCAGCAGGAGGTAGGTCTTTTTTCTTCCCTATTATTGTAATTCTTCCCCAAAATATGTTAATGTTCGATGGCTATGGCGTTTATATAAAATATGGGAAGAATGATCCACTACCGCTTTAACTTCCATTCTAAGATACAAAAAGGAATGAAACACTTTTAAAAATATAGGAGGCAAAGAAGCTAGTCAGTTGACTGACTTTTTGTTGCCCATATTTGATATTCTATCTCTGTTTGTCTTTGGATATATGCCTGAAATGGGGCAGCTGGATGGATAGAGCACAAGGTTCGAAGGCAGGAAGACTCATATTACTTAGTTCAGATCCAGCCTTAGACATGTACTAGTTGCGTGACCATGGGCAAGTCACTTTACTCAGCCTCAGTTTCCTTATCTGGAAAATGAGCTGGAAAAGGAAATGTAAACCACTTAAGTATCTTTGCCAACAAACCCCAAATGAGGTCATGGAGAATCAGACATGATTGAAAACGACTAAACAACTACTTGCTTGGAATAATATATTCCCTCCTTACCTCTAAACTGGTAGAAATTTTCTCTCTTCAAGGCTTTGCTCAAGGGCCACCTCTTCCAGAAGGCCTGTCCTGATTTCCTCAGTTGCTACTGCTTGCCATCCAAAGTTATTTTGTATCTACTTTGAATAGATTTCCTTTTTTACTTTTCTGTGTACACATTGCTTATCCTAAATAAAATCTAAGTTCTTTAGGGCAGGGACTGATTCATTTTTTTTTTCTCTGAATACCCAGTGACTGGCAAAGTGCCTGCCATGTAGTAGGTGATTAATAATTGCATGTCAAATAAATGAAAAGAGGCAGCATAGCATAGTGGATAGGGTTCTAAATTTGAAATCAGGAAGTCCTGGGTTCAAATCCTGATTCAGATAATTACTAGCTATGTGGCTATAGGCAATACTTTGATGGCCTTCAGTTTCATTATCTATAAAATAAGAAGGTTTGGACAGATAACCTCTGAGATTTCTTGAAGCTCTTGATCTAAGATTCCATAAATGAAGATTCTGGTACAAATGGCCCAGCAAGGAAGTAATGTAATAATGTGTAAATTATGGTCTGCGAATTGCTCCTGGTCTATATCTATAATTGTTGTTGTTGTTCATTTGTTTCCAGTTGTATCCTACTCTTTATGACACCATTTGAGTTTTCTTTTCCTTTTCTATGTTTTTTAAACATGGATATTAATTCAATTTTTTTCTACCAACTTCTTTGTAGATTTAAAAACAAACTCATTAGATGGCAGCTTAATTTTTTTTTTTTTAGCATCTGGTTAGAGTTAAATTTTATCAATAGCTATCTAGAGCAACTTAACACTAGACTGTTGCTCTCCTCAGTACTGGAAGAACACCATATATAAAACAAGACACTAATAGTAACACAAACACCTGAGGTGACCTAATTTCCCCATTTAGGTTTTTCTTGGCAGAGATACTAGAGGGGTTTGTCATTTCCTTCTCCAGCTTATTTTACAAATGAGGAAACTGAGGCAAACAAGGTGAAATGATTTGCCAGAGTCACATAACTAGTAAGTGTCTCAGACTAGAATCGAACTTGTCTTCCTGATTTGAAGCAGAGCCCTCTATCCACTGCACCAACCAGCTGCCTCCATATTAATAATATTTAGCATTTATATAATATTTTAAAGTTTACAAAATGCTTGACCTATGTTCTCATTATTTGAGAGATAAGTACTATTATCCCTATTTTACAGATGAGAAAACTGAGGCAGATAGCAGTTAAGTGACTTGTCTAGGGTCATAAATTAGAAAGTATCTAAAACAGGAATTGATTTCAGGACTTCCCAGCACCACCTAAATCCCTATTCACTGGATTTTCCTTTCATTTTCATGGATGAATCCTACATCATTCATAGGAAGCAAACTACCTACTGGAAATCAGGATATTTCAAAAAGGCATAAACCGTTTTGGCCAAAGTGATCGTTACATCCTGAAGTGTCCAGTGATAACTTCCAGACTGGGCCAAAAAAGCATCTTTTGTGGACCAGACACCATTCAGGTATTGGGATCCCAGATCGGGTTATGTATTTGTTTCTTCAGCATCTCCTGCCCCTCAGATTGATTGTGCATGTTCATTGGAAATGGCGATTCACATACCATGTGATCTGGGGAGAAAAGTTGACTTTTTGAACAATTTGACACTTTCCACATCAGTGCCCATGGAGGGAGACCCAGGAGGTAGACACAAGGGCTTACTGTAGCCATCCCCTCCTTTGGGTACATAGCACCAAGAACATAGCAGCATAACCTTGGGTAAATCAAGTTATTTCTCTGGGCCTCCATTTCCTCATCTGTTAAAATGAGATCGGCTTATGTCAAACTCAAATAAAAACTGATCTTTGTGAGCTATATATCGTCTTAGAAAACCACAGACTATCATTCTCTTTGTTGCATTGCATTCTCCATGACATGGATGTCTTACTTAGGGGAATCCCAGCTCAATAGGTTTGGTTTTATAAAACCAGTCCTGCAGAAGCTAGTTATCTCTAGCTCCAGGCTTGCAAATATTGCAGCCACCAAGTTACTTTCTCTGAAACCAACTGAAGAGATCTCAGAAGTCACCTAATCCAAACCTCCTATTTTACAGATGAAGAAACTGAGGCTCGGAAATGACTTATCTGAGATCATGCATCTAGTCATTAGCAGAACCGGGAGTCAAACCCATGGCCTTTCGCTCTAAATCTAGCCTTTTGGGGGCCAGCTTTCCACACTACCTTGCGTAAGAGCAAAAATAGCAATAGCAAGCATTGGGTCTCACCACTGCTGCTTTCTCTAGAATGAACCCAAAGCACTTTCTAAATCTGAGGTCCCTGGTTCAATTCAACTTGGTTCAGTTCAACATAAAGTACCTATCATGTGTTAAGTGCTCTTCAACAGAAGATATACAGTCAAAAAGAACACAGGCCCATTGCTCAAGGAGTTTATAATCTATTGTATGTAATATCCCTAGTATCCCTAAGAGGGTGTTATTATTCAGTCTTAAATAACTCTTTGTGACCCCATGGACCATAGCACACAAATGCTGTCTTTGGAGATTTTCTTGGCAAAGATGCCAGAGTAGTTTCTCATTTTCTTCTCTAGTGGATAAAGGCAATAGGGTTTTAAAGATTTAGAGCTGGAGGGGAGCTTATATGTCATATAGTCCAACTTCTTCATTTTGCAGCTGAGAAAACTGAGGCCCAAGGAGGTAAAGTAGGTTAAACAAATGAATGAAAAATCATTGCTTACTATGTGCCAAGCATTGTGCTAAGAGTTGGGGATACAAATGCTAAAAGCAAAAAACCCTCTGTCCTCAAGGAGTTTATATTCTTTTTTATTAAAGCTTTTTATTTTTCAAACATATGCATGGATAATTTTTCAACATTGACCCTTGCAAAACTTTGTGTTCCAAATTTTTCCCCTTTTTCCCCACCCATCCCCCTAGATGGCAAGTAATCCAATATATGTTAAACATGCTAAAATATATGTTAAATCCAACATATGCATACATATTTATACAATCATCATGCTGCACAAGAAAATCAGATCAAAAAGGGAAAAATGAGAAAGAAAACAAATGCAAGTAAACAAGAAAAAGAGTGAAAATACTATATTGTGATCTACACTCAGTTCCCACAGATGCAGATGGCTCTCTTCATCACAAGATCATGGGAACTGCCATCAGAATTATCTTCGTCTAATCTTGTTGTTACCATGTGCAATGATCAAGGAGTTTATGTTCTAATGGATGAAAACCTATGTGAGGACTGATGGTTGAGGGGGGGGCGTATTTTGTTTTGGAAAGAAACAGGGTTGGTATGTGGCACCCCATTCCTTCCAGTAGTTGTGGCAGGATTTGAGATCCTACATAGAGTGATAGAGTTCATACCCTTTGTCCTCTGACCCTAAATCTGTGTGCTGTTAATTCATAAGGAAGCTAGGTAGTGCAATGGACTTGGAAGACTCAGCTTCATGAATTTGAATCCAGCCTCAGGCACTAATCACTTCACTCTGTTTGCCTCAGTTTCCCCATCTGTAAAATGAGGTAGAGAGGGAAATGGCAAACTACTTCAATATCTTTGCCAAGAAAAACCTAACTGGGAAGAAGAATCAGGCACGATTGAAATAACTGAACCACAGTCCCCAAGAAGAGAAGTTACTTTCTCTGAAAGCAGCTAAAGAGGTCTCAGAACTCACCTAATCCAAACCTCCCATTTACAGATGAAGAAACTGAGGCTCAGAAATAACTTGTCTGAGATCATGCATTTAGTCATTAGCAGAGCCGGGAGTCAAACCCATGGCCTTTCACTCTAAATCTAGCCTTTTGGGGGGCCAGCTTTCCACATTAACTCCCTAAAAGACAGTGACAGATTATAGTCCACCCCCTCCCATCTCCAGTTCCTTCTCCTTACCTCGGCTCTCCTTCCCGAAACACCTCCACCTAATCGATTGATTCATTCTCCACAATTTCTGCAACCCGTTTTCTCCGCTGCCCTTTGAACTTGCATTAAGTTTTAATTAAGCCAGTTACGCCAGCACTGCCCTTGGTTAAATGCAGCAGTGGGCACTTGGCACAGAGCTCTTTAATACCCTGGCTCTCCCCTGCTGATGGCTCAGTGTGCCCAGGGGTGTACACGGAGCTGGTGCCCAGCTAGCAGCTATTGAGCGCGGCTCACTTAAGTGTGCCCATAGGCACAGCACGCAGTGCAGTACAATAACTATCCATTGCCCTGGGTTAAGTGTGCCCAGGGGTGCCCCTAAACTCAATGTACTGATTAGCTATTGCTCCCAGCAAAGGGGACCCAGAGGTTCTAATGAATGTCCACAGGCACCTAAATATAACCTTGTACTCAAGGATTCAGCTGCAGACATTTAAAGAGCCCTGAGTGTTTGTCTCTGGGTAGTTTAGAAATGCTTCCTTCCCCAGCTTCTTATTTAGAATTTCTCTCCCCTCCCCCTGAAATCCAAGCTCAGTCAGTAATCTCATTTCCTTCTCCCCCCTCCCTCTCCCCCAAATCAAAGCAAAGCAGTTTGAAGCGAGGAATAAGTCGGACAAGGATTTAGAAGCTTAAAAAATATTGGCCACGTCCTGCTCTCCTTCCTCCCATCAGCCAAGAGAGCCTTTTTCACCTGTCCTCTGCCGCAGAGATGCCACAGAGATCTAGATTCGATTGGAGACAAGTGATCTCCCCCTCTAGAAAATAAACTCCCTGAGGACAGTTTACTTTGGTCTATTTCTTTGTACTCCAAGCACTTAGCACAATGCCCAGCACTTGCTAGGGGACTAATAAATGCTTGTTGATTCATTTAGTGAATAATACCCAAAGATGGGAGCATAGGAACTAGTAGGAAGTGGAAGCAACCTTACAGGTCATCTCAAAGGTACCAAATTTATGGCTCCACCTGCTGCAAGAGGCTGCAAAACAGCCAAGTGCAGCCAGAAACTGATTAAAATATAATTGGGATTGTTTAATAAAATAAAAATGTAATGCAACAAAGATAATGATAAAATGTGATTTTCTAAGACGATATATAGCTCGCAAAGATCAGTTTTTATTTGAGTTTGACATCAGCCGATCTCATTTTAACAGATAAGGAAATGGAGGCCCAGAGAAATAACTTGATTTACCCAAGATTATGCTTTTGGTAAGTAGTAGAACCAGGATTCCAATTAAAGTCCCCTGACTCCAAATTCAGACACTCAAGAAAGAAAAGTAGCCAGGAGCTGAGCACTAGGAAGGCTTATGATTCCTGATAGTAGTGGCCATGGGGGAAAGCTCCTTTCTCAAAAAAGGAAGCTACAAAAGAAAATCAGGACCACATGAGCTTCAGCATCCACAAAATTTGATATTAGAAATACCATTTACTCTAAAATCAGAGGACCTTGATATAAATCTCTCTCCCTCTCTCTCTTTCCCCCCTCTCCTCCTTTTCTTCCTTCCTTCCTTCCTTCCTTCCTTCCTTCCTTCCTTCCTTCCTTCCTTCCTTCCTTCCTTCCTTCCTTCCTCTCTCTTTCTTTTTTCCTCCCTTCCTTCCTCCTTCCCTCTTTTTCTCCCTCCCTCCCTCTTTCAATCCCTCCCTCCCTCCCTCCTTCCTTCCTTCATTCCTCCCTCCCTTCCTTCCTTCATTCCTCCCTCCCTTCCTTCCTTCATTCCTCCCTCCCTTCCTTCTTTCTTTCCTTTCTTCCTTCCTTCCTTTCATCAGAGTTAAGTGACTTGCCCAGGGTCACACTGCCAATAAGTATCTAAATCCATATTTGAACACAAGTCTTCCAACTCCAGATTTGGATGCTTTATCCACTGCAACCCCCCAATATTTATTTCTTGTGTAACCTTAGGTAAATCCCTAGGCTGTGTCTTCACATCATATAATGAAGTTGGGTTGGTTAGCATTTGAGATCTATTCAGCTCATGATATGTTAGCTGTTGGACTGTGGGCAAGTCCCTTCTCTGTTGCTGTCTTAGGCAACTCCTTATATTATAAGTGAATCAGAGATGCACCAGAGTCAAAGACAAATGCCAAATACTCCCTGCCCTTTAGAAATTTACATTCTAATGGGGGGAGGCAGGGAAGGGATACACTGGACATGCAGAGCTGTACACATACAGTCTAGCAACTCTAAGATTATTAGGCTATAAATTAATTGCTAACATGGGTCAGCAGATGGGACCATTACCCTAGTGATGAAATCCCAAATCTGTAATCCCACCCCCAACCGTGTAATTTCACAAGGAGAATGAAAAATTGGGAAAGGCCGCATGGAGGAGGAGTCACTGAACTGAACTTTAAGTCTAATGGATGATTCTAGAAGGGAAGGTGAGGAAGGACGAAATATAATCTGGAATGGGGGACAGAAATGGGAGATGAGAACCATGGGGAAACCAAAGCCTTTATAAAATGTGATTTAAAATGGAAAGACAAAAGAATCAATAGAGTATTAGAGATGGGAGAATTTAGGAATGAAGGGAGAACATAAGGAATCAATTTTAGATTGAATTGTCCTGCTGTTTTGTTCCTGATTACCCGGTACCCACAACCCATTTTCTATTTTCAGTCCTTTCACTAGCCCCTGCTCCGCTTACCTTAAATCTCCCCACGCTCTTGATGTCCCCCTGTGGCTGCTCCCAGAACACTGCGACAGCCCTGTCTCCCCCAGCCACCCCCCCCAGCCCTCAGTTCCCCTCCAGTGAAGCCAGCTTGAGCACCTGAGGCTTCCGACAAGCTAAGGCAGCCAGAGACGTCTCCCTGGGTCTGCTGCAGAGACTGTTGACACTTCGGTCCCCAACATAAATGACTTTCTTGTCTTAATGAGCAAACATCCTGGGCTGAAACCTTCCTCTCTTGTCTGGCCCCCTGCTGTGCTAATTGCCAGCTTTTAGATGTTTAGGTAAAAACGGTTTACTCACTCACCTTTGCTTACTGCTTACTGGAGAGATGGAAGGTTCCTTCCTCTGGTTTTTTGCAGGTTTCTCGGCCCATGCCCCAGGGAAATGCCAGCCTACAGGTAGGTGAGGAATCCTTTTTCTGCCCCCCTGCTGTCTCCCCAGGATTCTGGATCTTGTAGACCTCTTCCTGCCTGACCCTCTGTGCCTTTCTCCAGGCCGGAAGATGCTCAGGCAGCCAGCTGCCTTGGTCTCTGGTGTCTGCATTTCCCTGTCCCCTGAATTTTGAGAGTGATCTGGAAACAGAATGTCCAAGAGAGTCCAGTTCTTCCCCCCCACACACACACTTCTGCCCACCCAAAGGACATCAAAGGACTGTGACAGCTGTTTCAGACCAGGGGTGAAAATCTCCAAGTGTTCAAAGCAAGGCTGGCTAAGTGTCAGGGATGCTGGAGAAGCTATTCCTGAGTGGGGCTGGGTCGAAGGGATTCTGTGACTTAGGGCAAAGGGTGGGAGAGAGTGAGGGGCAGGGTGAACAGAGTGGGGGACTCGAAGAGGGAGACCTGGATTCAAATTCTGCCTCTGACACTCACCAGCCACCTGATCTTGGTCAAGACCATCTTCTCTATAAAATGGGGATATCAGTAGCCTCTGCCTGGAGGGTTAGCTTTGGAATCAAGAAGACCCCTGGAATAAGGTCTGCCCCCAACCACATGATGGTGGATGCTGAGAATCACAGGCCCTGGGTTCAAATAATGGTTTAATAACAGCAGTAACTCACATTTATTTAATACTAAGGATTTGAAAACACTTTTCATATTATCTCATTTGCTGATTGTAATAATCCTGTGAGGTAGATACTATTTTACATTTTACAGATGAGGAAAACTTTAGCTGATCAAGTCTTTGAGACTCTGGGTGAGTTAGTTTCCTATGTAACTGTAAGTTACAAATGAGCTGGCTAGGCTGGGTGATGAGAGGCCCCATCCTGAATGAAATTACAGCTTTGGGGGACTCTGTTCCTCAAAATCAACAACTCCGTGCCCGATGTTATTTGTGAGACTCCAATATGAGTGAACTTGAAAGGGTCATGTAAATGTCAGTCATAAATTATTATCATTATTATTATGGTACAGTCCAGAAGGATTCTTTTCTGTAGAAAATCTGCATCTTTTGCCCCTCGGTTCTCTTTTGTCTTAATGCCCCTGATGGATCCGATCCCCAACCGTGTAGCTGATTCACATCAGGATAGATCCCTGACTCAGCTGATATATCCTGGGGATTACTGGTTTCTTCCTTGAATTACAGGCAAAAGGTCCTTGTACTCTCTGTCGCCTCCTGCCAATTGTGGATTCTTATTGCTCAGTTGGTCCCCCTGATGACCTTCCCCTCCCTTTGTTGCTGCCATTATCCCCTTCCCCATCCCCATATCTCAGAAAGCCTGTCCCATCCAGGAGCAGGCTCTCCTCTGTAGAGATTTCCTGCTGCTTTCCTTGAATTGTTAGGACCTCGCCTAAGAGAGAGGTTTCTGGGAGCTTGTTTCATTTGTCCAGAGCCCCTGGCTGTTGTCTCTCCGAGGTGAGCTGGTGGCTTTGCTGGAAGATGCCAGTCTTTTGGGCTTATATGTAGAAGTTAATAGCACTACCATCACCATCTTGGGCTCAAGACAGCAGCTTCTACAAAGGAAAGAGGTAAGTGATGAGCAAAGGAATAATTTGATAAAAGTGTTGGGGTTAGACCACCAGCCTTGGGCTTTAGTGGACCTGGGTTCGAATTCCCTCTTGGACAATTATCAGATAGAGGGTTCTCTAGGGCTCTGTTTCTCCAACTATAAAATTGTGTGTGTGTGTGTGGAAACTAAATGGCTTCAAAGTCCTTTCAAAGCCCTGTTCTTAAGACTTGAAAAAATGGCCTCTGAAATGTGACATTTCTGCTTTTGATTCTTAAATATTTTATGAATTCTATTTATAAGAAAAAATCAGAATTCTTTTCCAATAGTCCCCTTCTGCCTCTATAACCATAGTCCTTCAAACCTTCCCAGTAACAAAGCTAGCCAATTAGTCAATGAGCATTTATTACATGCCTACTGGATGCTAGGCAAGCAAACCTCATTTACCAGAATAGTCCTGCCTTTGGCAGATACTGGCTGTGGGTCCTTGGGCAAGACATTTAACTCACTGGGTAAATAAATCTATGTAAGTAAATCTCCACATCAGAAGTTCCCTGTGCTGATGAGATCACAGGTTCAGAACTACTCTCTGAGCCCTTCCTCCTCCCCCCCCCCCCCACAAAAAAAGGCAAGAATCATGACATTAGAAACACCTTCTTTGGAGTCCTGCCTTGGATCTGACCTAGGGGATAAACACGGGAAGCCATGGAAACTCTCAATTCAATTCAACAAGTATGAAGTTTCTAAAATCTTCAAGGCATTGTGCTAGAGACAGGATACAAAAATGGAAACAAATTATTCATTGCCTTCAAGTATGTTCCATTCTATTAGGAGGAGAGAGGCAACAACAGGTACAAAATATACACATAGAAAGTAATTATACAAAGTAACTGCAAAATGAGGTCGGGGAGAAAACACCGACACTGGAGAGGGAGGGAATCATGAAATGTGGGAGCCAGGAGGAGTCTCTTGAGCCCAGTCTTGAAAGTAGCTGGAGATTCCAAGAGGCAGAAGTGAGGAAGAGGGCATTCCTGGTATTGGAGATAACCTATGCAAAAGTGTGGAGGAAAGAAATGAGTTGTGTATATATATATCAGCAAGTAGATCAATTTGGCTGAAAAGTAGTGTGCTTTAGGGGTGGACAATAACGTGGAATCAAACCAAGGAGTATGTTGGAGACAGATTGTAGAAGCATTTAAATATCAAATAGGTGATTTTTAAAAATTTTATCAAGGCAATAGGAAGCTAGTGAAACTCCTTGAGCAGAGGAATTATATGGTGAGATATGCTCACTCTTAGATTATAAAGGAGAAAACAATTGCTGGTCAGCATCAATGGAAGGAATGAAATCACAAGTCTGAAGCCCCACGGATGTCCCCAAATTTAATATTTTGTCTCGATAGTCTCCCTACCTTTCTACTGAGATCTGACTAGCATCTGCATGCTTCCCTACAAGGGTTTAAATGTCCAAATCCGGGACTGGTCAGATCCAGGCACCCAGATTTAAAACTGGGGCCCCCATTAGTATATCACCCTCTCCTTGGGAGATGATGGCATTCTGTAATCACGGATCCCGTTCATCCTGATCACAGCAGCAGGCGCATAATTACCATCTCCTGAAATAGCCCAAAGTTACAGTGTAAGTGAAGACGACTCACATGACATTTGCTTAGAGTGATATTCTTGCTATAAATATCTTGGCTAGATAATATCTCCCGGCTAAGTCATAGCAAGAATTATGGAGCCCAGTTTCTGGACATGTGGAGGGACTCCTTCCAGGGACCTTGACATGAAGGATGTGGGGATGGTTCTGAAGGGAACTAGTTTTGTGGAAAGGGTGCCTTTTGTTTTTGGTTTTGTTTTGTTTTGTTTTTTGTTTTTTTGAGATCACAAAGACATGAATCTCTCGTGACTCGACAGGTGCTGAACACAAGTGTGGATTTTTTGTCCCTCTGGATGGTCAGCGGATATTATGCCTATTCCCTGGAAGCGATGTGTCCCCTGGGTAAGGTTCTGTCTCCAAACCTTACTCCCTCTAAACTCTCAATATCCCATATTTCCTTGCTGTCTTTTGCCACTCCTGATGAGTTTCTCTTTTTTCTCCATTCCTCCCTTATACCTCCTCCCATTTAGCCCCAAATATAGATCAAGAGATCAATCAATCCTCTGAAAAGGGACCCCTAATTCCTGTGCTCCTATCTCTTTTAGGAACAATAGAGGGTAGGGAAGTGCTACAGGATAAAATAGCTAGACTATTTCCCAGCTGCTTTGCTCAATCAGCTGTAATCCAAGGGTAGCTAGGTGGTATAGTAGATAGAGTGCCAGAGCTGAAGGCAGGAAAACATCTTCCTAAGTTCAAATCTAGCTTCTGACATTAAATGTGTGACCCTGGCCAAGATGCTTTTAGCCTCAGCTTCTTTGTTTGTAAAATGAGCTGGAGAAGGAAATGGCAAACTAATCCAGTATCTTTGCCAAGAAAGCCCCAAATGGAGTCACAACGAGTCAGACATTACTTTTTTTTTTTTAAGCTTTTTATTTTCAAAACATATGCATGGATAATTTTTCAACATTGACCCTTGCATAGCCTTGTGTTTCAGATTTTCCCCTCCTGTCTCCACCACCTCCCTTAGATAGCAAGCAATTCAATATATCGGACTTTATTGAAACAATTGAACAACAACCACAAACGCAAGTCAACAAGTGTTTATTAAACACTTACTGTGTGCCAGGCACTTACAAAGAAAGACAATGCACAGATCCTGTTCTGGATCTCACGGCCTCATAAGGAAGACAACGTGCAAAAAGCAATGTAAACATAAGATATATGCAGGATAAATTTGAAATAATCAACAGACGGAAGGCATTAACATTAAGAGACATTGGGGAAAACATCCTGAAAAAGGAAGGGTTGTAGCTGAGACTTGAAGAACACCAGGGAAGGCGGAGGCAGAGATGAGAAGAGAGGGAGTTTTAAGTCAGGGGGGCAGCAGTAAAAATTCCCGGTGTCAGAAGATGGCTGGCTTGTTCGAGAGACCATGAAGAAGGTAAGGGCTGCTGGATCAGAGCACTATGTAGTAAGGTATAAGAAGATCAGAAACATAGGAAGGCTTAGGGTGAGCTTTAAAAGACCACAGAAGGCTTTCTATTGGATCCTGGAAGCAATAGGGAGTCAATGGGATTAATTGAATGAGGAAGGTGATATTGTCAGACATTTAGGAAGATCAATCTGATTTTTCCCAATAGCGTGTTATTTTTTCCAAATACATGTAAAGATAATTTTCAACATTCATTTTGTAAGACTTCATGTTCCAAATTTTCCTCCCTCCTTCCTTTATCTCCCTCCTTCTCAAGACAGTAAACAATCTAAGTTAAACATGTGCAATTCTTTTAAACATATTTCCATAGTTGTCACATTGTGCAAGAAAAATCAGATCAAAAGGAAAAAAAAACACGAGAAAAAAAAAAACAAACAAATGAAAAAAAGTGCAAAGAGTATGCTTTGATCCATATTCAGTGTCCACAGTCCTCTCTCTGGATTCAGCTCTGGATTCAAATAGTGTTTTCTTGGGATAGAAACTTTTCAATCCCAAGTCTATTGAAATTGGCTTGAATCACCACGTTGTTGAGAAGAGCTAAGTCTATCACAGTGTATCATCACATAGTCTTGTTGCTGTGTACAATGTTCTCCTGGTTCTGCTCGTTTCACTCAGCATCAGTACATCTAAGTCTTTCGAGGCTTTTTTGAAATCAGCCTACTCATCATTTCTTAAAGAACAATAATATTCCATTACCTTCATATACCATAACCTATTCATCCTTTCCCTAACTGATGGGCACCTACTCAACTAGGAAGCTCAGTTTGACAGCTCTGTGGGGAATTGATCAGAATGGGGAGAGATTAGGGGAAGGAGACCAACCAGCAGACCATTTCCATAATCTGTTTATGAGGAGATCAGGGTCCACATCAGGGCAACAGAGAGAACAGAAGGGTGTATATATATATATAAAAGATGCGATGAAAGTAAAATTGATAGGACTTGGCAACAGATTAGATATGGGAGTTACAGAAAGTGGGTAGAAAGAGATGATGACACCTCACTTAAGAGCCTGGGTGACTGGGAGGAGGATGATGACCTTGACAATATAAGAGGGAAATTGGCAAATGGGGAGAGCTCTGGTAGAAAGATAATGAGTTCAGTTTTGGACATATAGAATATCTCCATTGCCTTGCATGGTGGTTGTCATATACTGGATTGTTAATAAGTGTTTTTTGATTCAATTTAAGTAAGTCAGGTCAATCCAAACTCTGCTACTTATTACTTAGCTTTTGTGGACCTCAGTTTCCACATTTCTAATATGAGGAGTTGGGTTTAATAATCTTTACGGTCACTTCTCATTTTAGATCTACGATCTTCTAAGTCTTGGGGAGGTGGATGTGATAACCACAAGGAGTGAGACTTCAAGTTTTTCCTGTGTCCCTGTTCACTCCTGATTTTGTTCAGGGACAGCAAGACACAGGCTTGAACTGAGAAATGAAGCATAAGGCTTGAAATGTAGATACTTCTTAAAATGGAGAGAGCACTGAATCTGGAATTGGGGAGTCCCAAGTTGGGGTCATTGAGACCAATCCATACTGGGAAAAAATCCCCTCTATCACCATTCTGGAAGGGGTCATCCAGCTTTTGTTTGAATACCTTCAGTGACAGGGAACTCACTACCTTAAGTCAGCCATCTTGGACAGTTATCATAGTTAGAAAGTTTGTTTGTTTAGTCATGGAAGGCATGATGGTATGTCAGAAAGCATACTGTCTTTGCTGTTAGAGAATCACCACATTACACACAGCGCTGAGATTGGAATTAGGTAGACCTGAATTCAAATCCAGACTCAGACACTTCCTCTATATGACCCTAGACTTCTCTCTACCTCAGTTTCCTTGATCATAAAATGGAGATAACTTTACAGGACTGTTTGTGAGGATCAAATGAAATAATATTTATAAAAGTATTTGGCACATAGTAGGGACTATAGGAAATGCTTGTTTCTTTTTCTTTCTCTCTCTTAGTGCTATGTAAGATCTGATGACATTAAATTTCTTAGTTGCCACAGCACCCTGTTGAGCCCTATTGAATTTGGAATCCATTAATACCCCCAGATCATATTTAGGCAAACTACTATGGAACCATACCTCTGCCATCTCATCCTTACCAGCAGACCTGGATCCAAATCTTTACTCTCCTGTGTATATTCACATTAATAAATGCTCGCTGACTTGACTTGACTTGACTTCCCCTCATGAGGTCTCAGTTTTCTTATCTGTAAAATTAGTAATTGCCACTTCTGACGTCTATGAACTCAGGTGGCAGATCTGAGATTCAAACCAGGTTTCTCTAAATCCGCCGGAAAGTGCTAAGGAATATGACTTGCTCCATTCCTTGAGAGCAGCATTTGATAGGAGCTAGGAGATGGGAACGAGGATATAGAAAGCCTGGCAGAAGACCTCGCCTATTTGACAACTTTGCCCTGAATGCAACATCTGCAAACTTCATCTGTTTATATAAGTTCCACATGGGACCCGTTGAGTAAGGGTGACCTTCATCTCTTAAGTATTGCTTCAGCCTAGTTCAGCACAGGCTAATTATAAGAGAGCACAAAACAGTCTCAGGATTCTCCCTAGGAAGGGATGCTGGCCCAGCCAGAAGCTCGGGCTGTCAATTAAGATGCTGGGGGCAGGGTGGCTTTATTCAGCTATAGGAGTTTACCCTTGATTATGTTTTATGGTCTTTTTCTGTCACAGTCTCATCTCAGCCGGACCCAGAAGTCTTGGTTCAAATCCCCAAACAGGGACTGGGGCTAGTGAAAAGAGGATTTAGAAACACAGAAGCGCTGACCCTGAGAGATCTCAGAGTCAGCCACTCAAACAGCTTCACGGTCACTGAAAACAGAGACTTTGTGGTGGTCAGCATCCCGGCCAGCAGTGTGCTCCACAGCCAGGTCAGTGAAAAAGATCCAGCTTAAACATTTTCAAACTAGCTTTTGCCACTTATCCCGTAATGTATCTCTACACTCTTCCCTACCCGCAATTCACAAAACAGACTTTCTGGAGAACGGCCACCCTAGAACTGCCTCCCTAAAACTATAGATCATGAGCCCCCATCAATGTGTTTTCTCTTGACAGTCAGCCGGATGACACCATTAGCTTAAAGCAAGGGAATTACTGAAATAGTGTAGTAAGAAAAGTAGCAATAAAGCGTATTCTGCATGCACAAGGGGCTCACTCTTCCACAAATACATCAAGCACAGTGCTTGACATCTGGTAAACACTTAATAAATATTTTTCATTTACTTATTCATTCATCTAAATAAGGCAGGAAACACAATTGAAAGTAGAATTGGAGTCAAAGAATCTAACTAGGAACAAACTTCAGTTTTTTTACTTACTGATCTCTTTGTTTAAGTCTCATAGACTCATAGGAGACACACACACACACACACACACACACACACACACACACACACACTACCTGGCCAGCTAGATGGCATAGAGTATCAGGTCTAGAGTCAGGAAGATCTGAATTCAAATTCAGCCTCAGATACTTACTAGTTACAATCTTGGGTAAGTCACTTAACCCTATTTGCCTTAGTTTCCTCATTTGTAAAATGAGATGGAGAAAGAAATGGCAAAGTACTCTAGTAGTCTGCCAGGATAACTCCAAATGGAATCATAAAGACTTGGATATGACTTAATTGACTGAACAACACATGTGACAGATATATATGTAATATACATATATGATATATCACACATATATGATATGACTCCTCTTAAGATCCCTTCCAATTCTCAATATTTACATATATATGTAAATATATATATACACGCATATATATGCATAATATATATGTATATATATACACATATTCTCTCTGTGTCTCTCCCTCTTTCTCTGTCTCTGTTTCTCGCTCTCTCTGTCTCTATCTGTGTCTCTATGTCTCTCTCTCTTTCTCCTCTATCTCTCTATCTCTCTCTCCATAGATATTTGGGAGGGAATTTAAGAAGTCATCCACAAAACAAAGCAGTTCAACTAAACAACCTCTAAGCTTCCTCCCAATTCTAAATTTGTGATTCTAAAACCTGGTATCTCAATTTCCTAGTTCCCACTGATATTAATTGGATTTGATTGCTTGTTGGTGGTGAAGTTGTTCAGTAATTCAGTCATTTCTAGCTTTTTGTGATCCTGTGAATCATAACATGCCTTTGGATTGTCTTGACAAAGATTTGTAGAGGCTTACCATTTACTCCTCTAGCTCATTTTACAGATGAGGAAACTGAGGCAAACAGGGTTAAGTGACTTGCTCAAGGTCACAAAACTAGTCAGTGTCTGAGATTGTATTTGAACTCTGGTTTTCCTGCCTCCAGATCTGGTACTCTATCTACTGAGTCACCTAAATGCTTCTTATTTGAGTTCTATACATGCATGCACACACATACTCTCTGTTCACAGCTATGTGCTCAGTGTTAGGATTAAAAACCAAAATGGGGGGCATCTAGGTGATGCAGTGAATAGAGCACCAGCCCTGAAGTCAGGAGGACTTGAATTCAA